>NC_139639.1:8603746-8746246 GCF_964638095.1 Poromitra crassiceps
TTTGAAAATGGCCCTGCCACTTTTCCCTTGTCAAAATTGAGCCTAACTTTGGAGCGTTATTTAGCTCCCTGGTTTGACAAGCTAGCATCATGCTAGCAGGCAGCTAGCATGATGCTAGCAGGCAGCTAGCAGCTAGCATGACATGGTGACATGTGTTGTGTTCAGTAGTGTTGTATTACATTACGCCACAAGGCGGTGCTGTGGGCCAAGGCCCTTAAGAAAGACTTGGAAAGGAGAGTAAAAGAAGTAAGTACGTTACGACTGGATTCTGATTCTTTCTACATTGAAACATTACAATTGGCGACGAGGCGAACCTGCAAGTATTTTTTGAATGAAGATGGCTGTGAATGCGCCGTTTCCAGATCGTTTTTTGCCGTGCCCAGGCCAGCCTGCAATCCCTTTCAAGACATGGGTGAGGATGTTTGAGAATTACCTCCTGGTTATTAATGCAACAGGGAACGCATGGCCAGAAGCAAGAAAAAGAGCATTACTGCTTCACTGTTTAGGCTCAGAAGGACAAAGGATCTTTCATACTCTGCCAGATACAGGTGATACCCTAGCAGCTGCAATTAATGCACTAAAGGAACATTTCACCCCTGCAGTGAACGTCGTTGTAGAGCGACATACTTTCAGAAAAAGAGTACAAGGAGCCCAGGAATCCATAGTGCAATACATTGCTGGATTAAGAGAGCTTGCTGCAACATGTGAATTTGTCAATACTGAAGACATGATTCGGGACCAGCTCGTGGAGCATGTGGCCAACCCTCACATTAGAGAGAGACTGCTACTGAAACAAAACCTGACACTAGCTGAAGCTATTACAATAGCCACTCAAGTTGAATCAGCTAGTGTGCAAGCCAAGTCGATGGCAGGCGCCCAGCATTTGCCTGTTAATGTGGTGCAAACTCAAAATACGGCACGCAGGCGGAGACCACCACATCAGAGTTCCTTCACAAGACAAGCTCATAAGCCTGCCTCAGCCTCTCCACGGCCTGCCCCAGCCACTGGACGTACCTGCTTCCGCTGTGGTTCAGATAAACCACAGCGGCACAGTGTAGGGCGGCTTTAGCTCAGGAGGTAGAGCGGGTCGGCCAATGACGCAAGGGTTGGCGGTTCGATCCCCGCTCCCTCCCAGCTGCTGTCGTTGTGTCCTTGGGCAAGACACTTAACCCTTCTTGCTCCCGATGGTGTGTAGGCACCCTGCGTGGTAGCCTGCCGCCATTGGTGTATGAATGGGTGAATGTAAAACTATCTACTGATTGTAAAGCGCTTTGGATAAAAGCGCTATATAAATGCAGGCCATTTAAACACCTTGCTAATGCACGTGAATGTCCAGCAACAAAAGTAACCTGCAGAAAATGCGGAAAAACGGGACACTTTGCACGTGTGTGTCAGTCTCCACAGACTCATTCAGTGAGGGAGATTGAAATGCCAGAATATGTAATCCTGCTGGTGGAGGGGACGGACGTTCCTGATAAAATAAAGTGCACAGTGGACATACAAACAGCAACGACAACAAAGACAGTGCCATTAATAGTGGATACTGGTGCCCCAGTGTCTATCTTGCCCCGATGCATCTATGAGGAACATTTCAAGGAAACTCCTCTCCAGCCATCCTCTGTCCGGCTGGTGACGTATTCACGGGCCCCTATCAAGGTACTGGGCTGCATGCAAGCTACTACTCACATAGAGCATGTTACAGGCCCAGCCACGTTCTATGTAGTGGATTCAGGGACTGCACTCATGGGAAGGGATTTAATAGCTTCCCTCCACCTGCGCATCGAGGAGAACACTGTACACCTGCCACCTGCATCACCTCTTCCTCCTTCCCCATCTTCTGCAGCTTCAGTGGAGTGTCTCACCACACAGTCAGCTCCACCTGCAACCATAGATGTGCCAAAGGTTTCATGCATCGAGTGACAGTTGCACCGAAAGCTGTTCCTGTGCGACAAAAACTGAGACGCCTTCCTTTCTCAGTGCGAGCTGCTGTGACAGAGGAGTTGAATCGCCTCCTCTCAGCTGGTGTGATTGAACGCATCGATGCTTCTCCTTGGGTCTCACCAATAGTCGTCACGCAGAAGAAAACAAGAAATCCTCGAATGTGTGTGGACCTTCGAGAGCCTAACAAAGCAATCATAGTGGACAGCCACCCTATTCCTCACATGGAGGAATTGCTCTCTGCACTGTCTGGTGCTACTGTATTCTCAACCATTGACCTAGCCAGTGCATACCACCAGGTGCCGCTGCATCCCGAGAGTCGGGATTTAACAGCCTTCATCACACATGAGGGGCTGTTTCGGTTTCGCAGAGTTCCCTACGGCCTTGCTTCAGCCCCTTGCGGCATTCCAAAAGATGATGGCAACAGTGTTGAGGGGTGTGCCGAACGTGCAGTACTACCTGGATGACGTTATCTGTTACGGGCACACAGCACAGGAGCATGATACAGCCCTGGAAACAGTACTGCAGCGACTCAAAGCGGCCGGCTTGCAGCTCAATGAAAAGAAATGTCACTTTCGCCAAGTCAGCTTGAAATTTCTGGGACACCAGGTGACAGCAAAGGGAATCAAGCCTGATACAGAGCACTTACAGGCCATTACAGAGGCCCCTGCTCCCACAGATGCTGCTACCCTCCGCTCCTTCCTAGGTATGATATCTTGGTACGCAAAATTCATACCTGACTGTGCTACAGTAGTAGAGCCTCTCCGTGCCTGCCTGCGTGAAGAAGAATTTCGTGAAGAAGGACTGATGAGGCTCAGCAGTGCTTCCTTACTGTGAAACAGCTGCTGCTGGACAGCCCTGCACTCGCCTTATACTGTATAACAAGGACTTTCCAACCATCATCTCGACAGACGCATCTGATTACGGTCTGGGTGCTGTCTTCACTCAGCTGCATCCAGATCACACAGAACGCGTAGTGGCGTTTGCATCTTGGTCGCTGACGCCAACCGAGAGAAAATATTCAACAGTTGAAAAAGAGGCTCTTGCGTGTGTCTGGACAGTGGAGAAATGGAGGACATACTTGTGGGGCCGGAGGTTTACGCTGCGCACCGATCATCAGGCCCTTACAACACTCCTCTCTACAAAAGGAATGGATCGTGCAGGAATGCGCATTGCACGCTGGTCTGTACGCCTCCTCTGTTTCACTTATGATGTCGTGTACCGTGCTGGATCACAGAATCACACAGCCGACTGTCTCTCACGCTTACCTCTACCTGCTGCTTCCCCTCTCACCGAGGACACAGAACCTGAGCTAGTGGCTTTGCTGTCAACGGCCCCTGTCTCAGTGACTGCTGGTGAGTTTGAAGATGCTTCCTCCTCCTGCCCTAAGCTTGCTTCTCTGCGTGAGCAAATACAAAAAAAATGGCCGCCTTCTATAAAGGCTGTGAAGCCAGTGCTGCAGCCTTACTTCAAAATAAGACATGAACTGAGTGTACAGGATGACTTGGTCTTTCGGGGATCACGCTTGGTTGTGCCTGTCTCTCTGCGCTGCACCCTCATTGCACTAGCGCACAAAGGTCATCAGGGCGTGGTGCGAACAAAACAACGCTTGCATGAGCTGTATTGGTTCCCTGCCATGGATGCACTCGTACGCTCTGAGATATCCACATGCTCACTGTGTCAAAGCTCAGACAAGTCAGCAAAGGTCTTTGAGGCACCACTGCAACCTGTACCTCTGCCTGAGGCCCCCTGGATTAAGCTGGGCCTGGACATTGTCGGACCATTTGAATCTGCGACGTGGGACTGCAAGTATGCTATCACTCTCACTGATTACTACTCAAAGTGGCCCGAAGTAGCTTTTGCATCATCTGTCACTACAGAAACAGTGCTTGGATTTCTCAGCACTGTTTTCGCCCGCTATGGTAACCCAGAGTCCCTGGTCACTGATAATGGACCACAATTTACTGCTGCTACATTTTCCTCATTCCTCAAGGACAGAGGGATCGCTCTTATCCACTCCTCTGTGTACCATCCATCTGCCAACGGAGCAATAGAAAGGTTCAACAGAGTCTTCAAAGGCTGCATCCAGGCTGCCATCCTCCAAAACAAGCCATGGAAAGCTGCAACGTCTGATTTTCTTCAGGCATATCGTGCTACACCGCACGCCATGACTGGTGCATCGCCATTCGAACTGCTGCACGGCCGCAAGATGAGAACAAAGCTCAATGTTCTCTCTCCTCCTACTGGGAGGGCACATGATGATGAGGTGCGTGGCAGGGTGACTCTTCGTCAATATCGCATGAAAGAGTACTGTGATGCACGGCGGGGCGCTCGCACTCCTTCCTTCAGAGAGGGGGACAGAGTGCGCGTGCGGAAACCAGTGCATGTGTTAAAGGGACATCAGAAATTCTCTGCACCCATCAAGATCAGAAAGCAAGTGGGTCCTAGCACCGACATTCTGGAGGACGGGAAAACATGGCATGCTTCCCACTTGGCCTCAGTACCCAGTGGATTTTCCAACTCTCCAGTTCAGCCAAAGAATGGTGCTGGGAGACCAGTGGAGCCTGAAAACCGTCCTACCAGAGCACACAAGCCACCAGATTGGCTCAAGGACTATGAGACTTAAAGGATCAGGGACAGTGACACAAGATGTCTGTTTGGACTGTGATTTCCTTGTTGAAAAAAAAAAGAAAAGAAAAAATAACAATCGTAAAGTGAATGAGTGATTCTATGTAAGCATGTAACAGATGTTCTACTGTGATCTTTTGTGAATTGAACACTCAGAATTGATTTAAGTTGAAAATAGTATACAGTCTATTGTGACAAGGTTGTACAGTTATTGGGAAACATAACACATTTGTTTTGGTTAAATCTTTATATTGTTATTGCCTCAAGTGCTGAGACCGTAAAGAAAGAATGTTACAGACAATAGATTTAGTTGGTGCATAATACATTTGATTTTTGTTATTTAATAGAGTGCCACTAAAGTAAGAATAATTCTTAAAGGTCCCAATTCGTGCAGCTGTAACCTCTTAAAAACGTGTGTCTCTGGTCCATAAAACATGATTCTGGATTAATCTGTCGAAAATATAGCAACCCCGTTTGTTGTGACGGAGTTCTCACTTCCTCATCTCGTCGCTTCCAAAGAATGGCCTGTTTCTATAATATATTCAGAACTAACAGTTCCCATTGGCCGCTGAGGGAGAGCCCGCCCCAGGCTCCCAGCGGCCAATCAAATTAGCGTCTGTGGACCAGCACGCTAGGTTGCGAGTTATCGTTAACATAACGGTACTACGCTAAAGAGGACATCTCAAAATGCCTAGACTTACCGAATGCACCTCTGCAGTTGCTGGATCACGTACAGTTGGCATCGCTCCAGCTAGAAGTGTTAATTTTGTGGCTATAGACTAAATGGTGCAGGTAGCTTGTGTGAGAGAGACCCGCGCAGTATGCAGGAGGAAGCTAGTGACGTCCCAATTCCCCCAGATTCCCCTCTGGGCAAACGTTTGGGGGTGTGGCTTGGAGGAGACTGCAGGGGGACGCTGGATAGGGACAAATCCAACTGTGGCAGTTCTGAGCGTGTGACCACTCATTACAGGGAGGGCTGACAGCAGTATATATGCATTTACAAGTAAAAACAGCTTTTGCACGGAATGGGACCTTTAAGTAATGGGGGGATGTTGTGTTCAGTAGTGTTGTATTACATTACGCCACAAGGCAGTGCTGTGGGCCAAGGCCCTTAAGAAAGACTTGAAAAGGAGAGTAAAAGAAGTAAGTACGTTACGACTGGATGTTCGGCCATGTTGCGGAGCGCGAGGCAGCTCTTATTAAAATCCTTAGCATACTACTGGATATTGATTCTTTCTACATTGAAACATCAGCTCCAGTGGAGCTGATCAGTGGCCAGCAGATCAGACTGTGGTTGTACTGGTCAGCTTCCAGGTATGAATGTGTGTGTGAATGTGAACAGGGCACTCCTGAAAAAGAGAGCATTGCTCTCAGTGAGACTCCCCCTGTATAAATAAAGGTAAAAAACAAAAAAAAAAAAAACATTACAACATGGCTGATAGCAATGATGCCTTGGGTCTTGTAGTTTCATATGATACCAGGCTCTTCACTCTAGATTTAAAAATGATGCTACAGCCTCTGAAAGACAGTCATGTCGGACGCCGGAGCCTTCAGGATTTTGGGGTGGCACGTAGGGTGGCCAATCAGATTTCAGGAGTGGCCCACTAGACACACCCCATGTAATTAACTCATTGAGTGCCAATGACGTCGATCGGCGTCAAATGCGTTTTTTGACGGTGGGACGTGGATCAAAGCCTCATGCATCTCCTGTACAAATATTGGAGCTATTGAAGGTGTATAACCTATTTTACGGACCCATTAGGTGGCGACAGTGCTCTCCAGATTAGAGAAAGGTGAGGAAAAACAACAGAAGAAGCCCCGTGATGAAACGGAAACCGATGCTGGAGCCAGAGCCGTATAGATTGCTCTGGCTGGAGCTAACGTTAGCTGCGAACAGCAATCAATCCGCGCCCACAACTGAGCCCCTCTGTCTCTGCTGCATAGTTTCTCCACACGATTAGTCGCCAGAAAAGCAGCACCCGACGCCGAAGGGCCAAACCATTCTCAGCAGTCCGGTTTGGCTTTTCGGTGTCGCGCTGGGAGCCGGCGCACAAAAACGGAGCGCTCCGAAAATAGACGCTGGGTGCGTGTTAGGCTGTGTGTTAGTGTGGGGAGGAGTTTGCAGCTGAGGGGGGGGAGAGGGGGGTGGGGCACGCAGGGCACCACACAACTACACCACGTCACTACATCAGAAAATATTAGCTTCAGAGTCAGTGAATGTGCTTGAAATGCTTCATTTCACAAAAGGCTGATTATCTCAGCTTCTAATTTCAAACGTCTGTTTTTGCTGAAAACAACCTATCTTCTCCGGCTGATAACTAAAGAACGGAAAATGGTATCAATAAACTTTTTTTTGCTGATGATACAATAGAGTCTCCTCGTTCTTTGTGCGTGTTCGGTGTTTACATAGTAATATCACACAATATTCTGTGGGCCTCGAGAAATCACTGAAAACGCTCTGAAACTCTGGCACTGGGAGCGTCCGTTCTCCAAAAGTGGCTGGCACTCAATGAGTTAAGGTAGTTAGTAG
This sequence comes from Poromitra crassiceps, assembly GCF_964638095.1. Taxonomy (NCBI): domain Eukaryota; kingdom Metazoa; phylum Chordata; class Actinopteri; order Beryciformes; family Melamphaidae; genus Poromitra; species Poromitra crassiceps. The sequence continues at coordinate 8,610,843 of NC_139639.1, forward strand.
TTGTTAGTCAAGTATTTTGTTAGACATCATTTAAAGTGAGGACTATCTATACCTTACAAAGCATTTATAAATTGGATCAAATACAATTGTTAAATAGTGATAGATTAGCTTATTAATCAGGAATAAAACATTTTTTACTGTAACTGTGTTTATGAATTACTTAGTAATGTTGAGTAATGTATGAACAATGCTTTATAAATGATGAATTAAGTATTTAATAATACTTAACTAATGCTTAATAGTGTGCAGTTATTATAAAGTGTTACAAAATAGTTGATTGTGTTACTTTGTTTTCATGAATCAAACTAAATGCATACTTACATTTCCTCAGACCTGGTTTCAACCACTGCACTGCATCATGGTCCACACTGGAGGAAGAAACAAAATCAGATCAGCAGATTCTCTTTGATGATGGAAACATTCAAGAGGAAATTAAACATTTGATCATGTGACTCTACTTCATTTGCATTTGACCTTAGACAAGACAGGACAATGCACTGCAGTGGGGGGGGGGGGGGGGCAAGATGGCGGAGTGAGGACTACTTTTGCAGGTTCTGATTATTTTTTTAAATTTGAATACATCCTAGGTCTGTTACTCTTATTATTATTATTGTCATCGAAAAGTGCCAGTAAACTGAAGTTTCTGTATTGCAGAAGAAGATAGTTTGATATTACTATTAAAAAACTCCTTGTAATAGAGTGGCATTTTGATTTTGCCTGTTCTACCTGGTACAGTGGCCTGATAATGAGATTACAGAAGAGGTTGCAGGTTATGGAAAATAACATCATTCATTATCTACTGAATGCTCCTCCTAGGACGCATAGGAGGGAATGAATTCAAGAAGGTGGGCATGTTGCCTATTGAGTTTAGGATTGAACAGGTAAGGATTAATCAGAATCAGAATCACTTTTATTGCCACAGTATGCAAGTTACATACAAGGAATTTGTCTTAGTGTCTGTATGCAGCGTAGCGGTCACATCAATATACAGAGATAAGAAGTAGGAAGGTAACTAAAGACAATCGTAAAGTTGCAAGTGCAATCAAATCGAATCAAATCGAGTCAATATATACAATATGTACATGAGTGGTGAAGTGTTCTGTGGATGATAAATATGAATTTACGTTGGATTTACATGAGATTTACAGACTGACTTAAATAGATGTTAAATAGGCAGTGGATTTACATGAATTTACAGTCAGAGTTAGATAAGAGTTTACATTGAATGTACATGAAATTTACAGGCTAAGTTAAATAGGCATTAATGTGCAGGGAATTTACATGAAATTACAGTCCCAGTTAGACAGGCATTAAATTAGATACAGTATGAGTTCCAGTTTTATGGGGGGGGGGGGGGGTTCAGTTGAGTTTAGGAGGAGGTAGTGGGCAGTGGTCGCCCAAAGGCTGGGTTCACACCGACGACCCAAGCCTTGCCTATGCCTTGCCTTTACCCACGCTTTTTAATAGGCGTCCGTTTTAGTCAACGAGGCTGTGTACACCGTGCGCCTGAGCGTGAACCCTGCGTGTACCCACGCCTTGCCTGTGCCTTGCCGATTTTATCGAATAGGCGTGAGTTCTATTTTGAAGCCGACAAGGCGCGTGCAAGCAGACTTCTTCTGTCAAGCCATGAAAGAAAAACGCACAATATCCGTCGGAAATAGCAAAGTCAACTGAATTTCAAAATAAAATGGAGTTACTACAACATGTTGAGCAGAGAGACAGAGAGATTGACGGGTGGCTATCACGTGGGGCTTTCTCCCCGTCGGCAAACAAATCTTCATGAGAGAGAATAGCGACCGAAGAAGCAAGATGGACAATGTTGTTGTGCCAGCACATATTCTTGCAAGATCACCTCTCTAAAATGTCCGACTATAGTCAGACCTGGTTATACATATCCAGCATCAATAGAACATTAAATATATCAGATTTATTTTACCTAGAGGCTACCCATGACAATTCTGGACAACACGTGAAAAAATACAGTCGGGAGAGAGGAGAGGCGCTTGTGACTCGGCTCCAGGTTCGGCGTGCAAAAGGCGTGCGGTGTGATCGCAAAAGCGTGTAACAGGTTCACGCCCAGCTCGGCGTAGGCGTGGGTTGAGGCAAGGCAAGGCGTAGGTTGTCTGTGTGAACGAAGCGAAATGGTTAGAGAAGCGAGGTTGTGACCGGAAGGTCGTCGGTTCAATCCCCGGGACTGGCAGGATAAATCTGGGTGGGGAAAGTGAAAAGGCAGCGCTTGCCCCTCCCTCATTACCACCACTGAGGTGCCCTTGAGCAAGGCCCTTAACCCCAACTGCTCCAGTGGAGCTGATCAGTGGCCAGCAGATCAGACTGTGGTTGTACTGGTCAGCTTCCAGGTGTGAATGTGTGTGTGAATGTGAACAGGGCGCTCCTGAAAAAGAGAGCATTGCTCTCAGTGAGACTCCTCCTGATAAAGGTAAAAAAAAAAAAAAAAAAGTAGTGAGTTTGTGTGTGTGTGTGTGGTGGGGGGTTGTTGGTGAGGTCCTTGGCGGAAGGGGTTTCCGGGCCTTGTTGGTGAAGCTGATGGCGGTTGGGAAGAAGCTGGTCTTGTGGCGGGTGGTTCTGGTCTTGGCAGACCTCAGTCTCTTGCCGTGGGGGAGTGTCTTAAAGAGTTTGTGGCCAGGGTGGGAGGGGTCAGCCATGATCTTGCGAGACCACTTCAGTGTCCTGGCTGCATGCAGGTCCTGGAGGGATGGCAGGTTGCATCCGATTATCTTCTCAGTGCAGCGGATGATGCGCTGAAGTCTGTTCATGTCTTTGAGAGTGGCACCAGCATACTAGACGGTGATGGAGGAGGTGAGGATGGACTCAACGATGGAGGTGTAGAAGTGCACCATCGTGGCCTTTGGCACTTTGAATTTCTTCAGCTGCCGCACAAAGTATATCCTCTGCTGTGCCTTCTTGGTGAGAGCTCTGATGTTCAGCTCCCATTTTAGGTCCTGGCTGATGATGGTCCCCAGGAAGCGGAAAGACTCCACAGTGTTGACTGGGGAGTCACCCAGGGTGATGGGGGAAGGTGGGGCTTTGTGCTTCCTGTAATCCACAATGATCTCCATTGTTTTTTGAGCATTTAATACCTGGTTGTTTTGACTGCACCAAGTCACTGCACTAATGCACGACGAGGTGTCCATTATCAGAAATTATTGGACGATGTGGAGGCGTGAACCATCCGAGGCGAAGCCTACTCCGAGCGCAGCGCGAGTAGACTGAAAACCATCTGAAGCTTTCTATGTCCAGGTATGTTTTGTACAATGACGTCTGTCTCTCAGTGTGTTGCTGTTAACTGCCCATTTCGTTGTTTTCTTTTTGTTGATCTCGTCCTTTTCCTCTTCGACTTGATTTATATCAGTGATAGAGGCCCGAGCGCCTGACTGGCTTGCTGCAAAGTTGTAAACTGAGCTGGTTTGACAGTTGACAGCTGAGACAGTGGCGCCGGAATGAGTTTGCAATAAGGGGGACACAATATTTAAAAACATTTTTTTTTTTTTTTTTTTACTTTTGACGTTTTTATGGACGTTTGGATGATTTTTAGCCATATTTAGATGAATATCTCATTTTAAATTAACATTAGGATTATACTGTAGTGATGTAGTTATTCAGTATTTTTCCTTTTCTCACTCACTTGGTGACCTGCTCTCCCTTTAGGTAATTTTATAATTACACTACAACAGACAGCAACACAGGCAGAAACACTGAACTTATTATTATTATTCTCACTTCGAAACACAGTGCAAAACTTGTCATCCCAACACAAAAATAAAATAACAATAACCGTATACGATTATAGCAGCAGCCAATGACAGTGAGTGCAGTACAGAGTCCAGGTCTGTCTGTCTCTCAGGCAGGGCCGCTGCTGGCCATTTGGGTGCCCTAAGCGTAATTGTTTGGTGGTGCCCCCCCCCCCCCCCCGCAAAACTTTCAATAACTGTCAAACAAAAGACTGCAAAATCATTAATTATGAACAATACTAGTGTATCTCACATTACATTACATGTGGCAAACAAACAATTGTTAGAATTACTGTACATGTCAGCAAACAAGCGATTGTTAAACTGTACATGCAAGCAGGGGCAGGCTGGGATCATAATTCAGGCCGGGCATTAGATACCAAGCAGGCCAGGCCGATACAGGCCGACGTGCGTGCCGGCGTCCGAAGGGCGGCGGCGAAAAATTTGGGCTGTTTGAAGCCCAATTTGGGCCATTTGAAGCCCAATTTGGGCCATTTGAAGCCAGATTTGGGCCGTTTGAAGCCCGATTTGGGTCGTTTGAAGCCAGATTTGGGCCAGTTGAAGCCAGATTTGGGCCGGTTGAAGACAGATTTGGGCCGTTTGAAGCCCAATTTGGGCCGAGTCCAATTTTACAATGAGATGCACCCACTTTAACCCTGAATAAAGTAATAAAACCACTAGTAAACCAGTAGGCGGTGCCTGGCCTGCTGTTCAGTGAGTGGCCTGACTGAGGGCACCAAAAAAAAAAAAAAAAAAACAAATTTGGTGCCCTCAGTCACATGATGCCCTACGCAGTCTGCGTACTGTGCGTATAGGGTGCGGCGGCCCTGCTCTCAGGTGTAATAATCCCACAATGATCACGGCTTTAACAAGTGTCACAGGCTGTGTAAACAGTGTAAAGTGGGCTCTAAGCGTCAGGGGCAGTTGCCCCCTCAGATTTAATTTTTTTTTTTTTTTTTTTTTTAGGGGGACCAAATTTTAAGGGGGACAAAATGTCCCCATGTCCCCCTTGTTCCGGCGCCAGTGAGCTGAGAGCCCGGCTTCTGTCAGCTGACAACATCAGCAGATCTAAAAAAAAATGACAGATTTCTAAATAGCCGTTATTTTAATAAACTGAGCACACAGGGGTAATCTAAATAGTTACTTTGACCGACAATTTTTTTTTCTAAACTTATAAAAGTGCCATATTAACCCTTAACCGTGGAACTAAAATGGCTCTGTCGTGATCCTGGCACATTGATATGAACGATGAACAGACCATTTAGCTAGGTGTACATTATCACTGTACATTATCACAAATTAATGGACACCCTGCAGCCAATCAGAATCGAGTATTCACCCAGACCATGGTATAATCAAAGCTAAACCATACATGTACAGTAATTATAACATCATTAATGGTACTGCCCCAGTGTATCTGGGCTCATAGATAGTAATGGTCCATAACCAGCATGGTCACAACACCAGGGCTAGTGTGAGCTCATGAAGGTACCACGAGAGAATAGCAGCTCGAAGCTCCTTTTTCTATACTGGGACCTTACAGCCTTCCCCTAGGTATCTAAGCTACGTGAGACAGTAGATACAATCCATCTCTTGGGCAAGAGGAACGTCACCGCTACCAACAAAGGCCCCTATCTTCCCACTGGCCTTAGGCGCTAAACTGGCGTTAAACGCAAAAAAACATGCTTTGCGCCTGCCTCGGGAAGATAGCATCATGTTTTTAGGCCCCGAAATGCGCTTTACGCCGAAGAGGCGTGGTGCAGTGCCAGAATGCGTGCTTCGGCCTTAAATACCGGCCTAATGCTATCTTTCCCCCTGGCATTAATTTAGCGTTTATCGCTTTTCAAAACCAGGCCTTATTCAGTGCACCAGGGATATGACTGCTCTGCCATCTCACTCTCTCTCCCTCTCTCTCTCTCTCTCACTCCTTCTCTCTCGCGTGTCAAACAGGCACAATGACCGATGAAAAAAAAGTTGTTATACCGTAGTTTTGAGCCCCTGTCATTCAGAGGCTGTTGCATCATCCTACCTGTGCAGCGGGGGATAAGAAAAGGTAGCGAGAGAAAACGATATCATTCTGCCCAAACTTTCACCAATCTAATCTCATCATGACATCTAGGGATAGGCTATATTTTTCTAGCCGATGCGTTTAGAACATTCTTTTCACTTTGATCTTGCTATAGTGTAGCCGCGTATTTACATGCTTGCTGTATTTAAACTGCAGTGAGATTGGTTTGAGAAGCATAATAATATCGAATAATATATATGGAGACAGACGGGGATGAAAGAGGGGGGAGGGGGGAGCTCAGAGCGCTTTGGTCTGGCTTTTCTGACCGGATTGGATCGCTCCGTGGAATGAAACATGAAAGGGACATTGTGATTTGTTTACTGCACTTCTCCAATGAGCACATTGTGAATAATTCTACACTTAAAAGGTGTGGTTATAATGCTTAAGGCCGCGTGTAGCGCAGACACGAAAATAGCGAGTGCGCCAGTCCACGCCCACTAATATGGGCTGCCCCTGGCGCTAAGCGCTAATTTAAGGCCAGTGGGCCGATAGAGCCCAAAATGTCCAGGCTGATAATGATCCAGGGCCCAAACGTCCGCCTTCGTCAAGCTGCACAAAACAGCATTTGCGACTGACGCCCCGCCCGTCATCTGCTATTTTCCACCCCTCATCTGTCAATGTGGGGCTGTGCAGCCGTGCTGCCAGATATCAATTAGGTTTGTGCTCCAGACTGCACTCGTGGGTGTGTCCAGCTACACTCAGGCAGGGCCACCTTCAATCCTGGTGTTATGCTATCTTCTGGGGTCGCGTAAACAATTGCACTTAGATGATCTAAAATCACTTCTTATGAGATACATCAAACTGGTCATGTTCATGTTTTGTGTGTCTAGCCTTTCACAATAAAATATCCTTTATTTTCATTTTAGTTCTATCTTATAATTCAAGGTGTGTTTTATTTTGAAAGTTGTAACAGGAGGTGGTGTTAGTTCATGCTGTTACATTACATACATTACATTACGTCATTTGGCAGACGCTTTTATTCAAAGCGACTTACAATAACACATTTTTGTCAGCAATAGAGCAATCAACTACGCGACACAGTCTGTGACTGCTACAACTTCTGAAGGAATAGTGGTAAAGTTTAGTTTAGTTATTTTTATTTTATTTTATTTTTAAGAGAGAGAGAGAGAGAGAGATAAAGATGTTAGTTCAAGAAGGGCCCAGATGGAGCCTGAAAAGGTGTCTTCAGTCTTTTCCGACTATGTTAGCTTGACAGCAGCAACACAGGATGTTTTGGGACAGCAGATATGCACCTCATGTAAAAACCACATGCTACTTGAATAAAGAGACGACCACAGAGGAACGTTTTCCAGCTTCTTTGACTGGGGAAAAGTGGATGATCTTCTATTCCCTCAGCCATCTACGTTCCATTCAGAAGGCTTTGAAACAGTTTACTGTGCGATGGTGTTTGTAAACACACAAACACCTATTGCACTGGGTTAATACATTTTTATTTGCCATTTTCACGAAACATTTGGACTTTAAATATATGGACATGTAGAATGACATACAGGACAACAAGACATGGATCACAACATTCCTGGTCGGGGGGGGGGGGGGGGGGGGTGTCCAGATGGTTAGTTTTGTTGGGCGTCTGTCTCAGTGGTGACGTTGTGTCCTCTCTCTCTATTTACAGTCGGGTTGGTTGTCATCATAACGTTACAGCGATCTCATATCAGAGGTCTGTACCGCGAATGGAGATTAACAGAACCAGGAACGGTCCCCTTGATCTGGTTTGACTTAACCAGACAATCACAATTGAGCTAAACAATACCATGAAGGTGGTTATCAGCTGGGTCTGTCAATTTAGGATTTCCCTATCCAGCTCTGAGCTCGTACACGTGAAAATGCTCGTACACACGAGCACGTGCCCACGAAAGAGCCGTGGTTTGTAACAACTAGCCAATCACAATGCAATATGGACAGCTCCAGCTTTTACAGCAACAGACATGCCTATTTCCTCATTCATTCAAAGCGCACATCAAAATGTATTGATTATAGCAGAGCTTAATGTATGTCAGAATCAAAATCCGTGTTGGATATTAGTCTGTTACTGAAGGACTGTCTAACGTTAATGCTTTTATTCACAACAGTCATTTGATTTCTTTGAACAGCAGTTTCTTTCTGCCTCCACAAGCCTACAACATCCAGCTTTAAACTCCATAAAACCCACATGTCATTTTGCGAGTGGAAGTAATGTGTAATCTCACTCTAAATTTACAAAATCCGTACGCCTATTTAGATCATAGATTTAGAAACGTAGGTTCAATGAATAATGATCTCTTATCACTCATGATGTGTTTGGTCGCATTGATGGAATATACTACCAATAAAGAAATCATGACAATAAATTATAAAAGGCTGCTGAACTCAATCGACACGGTGCGGGCATACATTTCATTGATAAAAATAGCCTATTTTGTGGTCACATATTGGCAGCAGAGTGGCATATTTCATACAGGACTAATGCTCGAAAGAATATGAAGATTTCAATCACATCATACAGGCCAAAAGCAACACATTGCAGCTGCAAAATTCAGGAGTAGCCTAGATATGAATTGCATCTGTGTAGGCTATCGCATTAAATTGCTTAGATCGATGTAGTAGGGCCAGGCTATTCTGGCGTGTATGACAATGTCCAACCCAACATCAGCCTCAGCTCCGTTACACACACGGCACCTTAGTGCGCTTTAGGGCTGAAATGATTCCTCGAGTTACTCAAATAATTCGATTATAAAATATGATCGAGGCAAAATATATTCGCCTTGACACGGCATTTAGACCATAGACTGTGGGCTCTATCATCCCACTGGCATTAAATTAGCACTTAGCATCAGGCGCAGCCCATATTAGTGGGCATGGACCGGCGCAGTCATATTTTCGTATCAGCGCTACACGGGGTCTTAAGCATTATAACCACGCCTTTTAAGCGTAGAATTATTCACAATGTGCTCATTGGAGAAGTGCATTAAACAAATCACAATGTCCCTTTCATGTTCCATTCCACGGAGTGATCCAATCCGGTCAGAAAAGCCGACCAAAGCGCTTTTATCCCCGTCTGTCTCCATATATATGAATCCATATTATTATGTTCTCAAACCAATCTCACTGCAGTTTAAATGCAGCACGCTACACTATAGCAAGATCAAAGTGAAAATAATGTTCTAAACGCATCGGCTAGAAAAATATAGCCTATCCCTGGATGTCATGATGAGATTAGATTGGTGAAAGTTTGGGCAGAATGATATCGTTTTCTCTCGCTATCTTTTCTTCTCCCCCGCTGCACAGGTAGGATGATGCAACAGCCTCTGAATGACAGGGGCTCAAAACTACGGTATAACAACTTTTTTTCCATCGGTCATTGTGCCTGTTTGATGCGCGAGAGAGAGGGAGTGAGAGAGGGGGAGAGAGAGAGAGAGTGAGATGGCAGAGGAGAGCTGCGCGCAATTACGCACAGTAATATAACCGGCTCACTGAATAAGGCCTGGTTTTGAAAAGCGCTAAGTAGGGGTGCACCGATCACGTTTTTTGCCACCGATCACCGATTGCCTATGGGAAATATCTGCCCAACCGATCATCGACCAATCACCAATTACCGATCACTGATCACCGATATATAAACTCCTCAAAAAAAGTTTGGAAACGTTATTTCGGTCGATTATTTCTCCCCTTTAATAATACCAATTGGTATTGTATTTTATATCGTTGGAAAGCCTGATTAGTGATAGGGCTTTTTTAAATAAAAATAAATAAATAATAATAATAATATAAAGAAAATCAGCCGATCGCATATTTGAGGTTAAAATCGGCCGATACAGATTGCGTGCCGATCAATCTGTGCACCCCTAGCGCTAAGCGCTAAATTAACGCCAGGGGGGGAGATAGCGTTACGCCGGTATTTAAGGCCGAAACGCCCATTCTGGCCTATTCTGGCACTGCGCCACGCCTCTTGGGCATAAAGCGCATTTAACATGCTAAAAACATGATGCTATCTTTTTGCGTTTAACGCCAGTTTAGCACCTAAGGCCAGTGGGAAGATAGAGCCCTGTATATTTAGACTGTGTTTCACACGGACGCTTATTAGTGTGGCACAACACGCTTCCATTGTGGAAGGCGAGGCTGCAAACAGCTGCAAAGTGGAGAAAGAAAGAGAAAATAGTGAGAATCTTGGGATCTTTTAAGGTTGAAAAAGAAGGAAAACTCCAGACCCGGGACCCGAGACAAGGTAACTAGTTAACGTTACGTTAATCAATGATGATTGCTAATCAAGATTAAGGCTAGTTGTAATGCTGGCTAGTTGATCAATATGACAGCTAGTTGCTGCATTCACGCAGCGTTTTTTGATGTGGCTTTTTATGATGAGAAATAGAAAGCACAACCTCACATGACGTTAGCGGCTAATGTTAGCTCAACATCATCAGCTGGTTCTCAGTGCTGCCTGTGCAACAAGCAAGGCTAGGCATGGTTAAATCACAGTAAATCACAGCGTCGTATGGACAGACAGCACGGCTACAGAGGTGTATCTGGGGGATACGTGTGACTTTCTTGGGGAGGAACAGAAATTGAGTCCCATAGCCTGACAACCATGCCACCTGATTATTGTATATAGTTGTATGCACTTTAAAAAATACAATTTATGATTTTTCTAAAAAGGAAACCAATGTAATTGTTCATTTTAAGAGACATGTCTTATTTCACCTTGTATAAATTACCGGTGCTCTTTAATAACGCAAAAATAGTTCTTATCCGATTACTCGATTAATCGCTGGATTAATCGGTAGAATACTCGATTACTAAAATAATCGATAGCTGCAGCCCTAGTGCACTTTGGAGACGTTTATGTAACCTTTTTACGCTGGTGATTTAGTGATAGGCTATTTTCTCCACGCGCCATTCAGTTGCAATCGGTGGGGTCAAACGTAACTACTTGGGAACAAATAAAAATGAATAATGAAATGAATGAATTAATGTTTTTTTCTTTTGTGATTTTCATTTGACTGCAATCCATTTTTCATATGGGGATCCTATATGAATGGTGACATGCTGTTTCCAGAGAGCTGATTGGTAAGAAGGTGGGTCTTTCATGGGTTTTGATCTTATCCTCTGAACTTAACCTGCTCCAGACCAGGTTAGCTCTGAAGCATAAGTTACCATGGTGATCTATCTTGGTCAGAAGTGAACTAGCGCCTAGCATGGCAAACCCAGGGTTACACCTGAAGTTACCTCGCTAAGCCACTAATCCTGCTTCGTGGTATAGGACTCAGATCATCCAAACTCAGCACATATTTTCAACAGGCTGACATCAGGCTAAAAGCCCCGCATGCATCGCCTATTGTTTCCAATGCATCGATTTCCCCCCCAGTTCCAGGCACCCTGCCGCTGACTTTCTCCTCCTCCATATAGTTGGTTTGATCACTGCAGTGTTTCTAACAGCCTCACAGCACACGCTGTTGGCTTTCTGACTTGGTTTGTGGTTGTTTTGATTCATCAAAACATTCAAAAGCCTTAGTACCAACACTTGCCTAGCCTGTATTCCACTACTCTACTGTACTCTACTGTAGTGTACTCTACCTTACTGTATTCTACTGTACTCTACTTTAATCTACTGTACTGTACTACTGTACTCTACTGTACTGTACTGTACTCTACTGTAGTGTACTTTACCTTACTGTATTCTACTGTACTCTACTTTACTCTACTGTACTGTACTACTGTACTCTACTGTACTGTACATTACTGTATTACTGTACTCTACTTTACTCTACTGTACTCTGTACTGCACTGTACTGTACTCTACTGTACAGTACTGCACTGTACTCTACTGTACTGTACTCTACTGTACTCTACTGTAGTGTACTCTACCTTACTGTATTCTACTGTACTCTACTTTACTCTACTGTACTGTACTACTGTACTCTACTGTAGTGTACTCTACCTTACTGTATTCTACTGTACTCTACTTTACTCTACTGTACTACTGTACTCTACTGTAGTGTACTCTACCTTACTGTACTCTACTTTACTCTACTGTACTGTACTACTGTACTCTACTGTACTGTACTCTACATTACTGTATTCTACTGTACTCTACTTTACTCTACTGTACTCTGTACTGCACTGTACTATACTATACTGTACAGTACTGCACTGTACTCTACTGTAGTGTACTCTACCTTACTGTATTCTACTGTACTCTACTTTACTCTACTGTACTGTACTACTGTACTGTACATTACTGTATTCTACTGTACTCTACTTTACTCTACTGTACTCTGTACTGCACTGTACTGTACTCTACTGTACAGTACTGCACTGCACTGTACTCTACTGTACTGTACTCTACTGTACTGCACTGTACTGTAAAATACTGTACTCTACTGTACAGTATATTACAGTACTGTACTGTACTGTACAGCACAGTACAGTACAGTACAGTACTGTGCTGTACTGTACAGCCATCCCCGTGACGTCATGCGCTGACGCAAATAAAGATGGTGGCGCATTAGGCTACAAATGGAGCACAAAGGCTTTTTTTAAATAATGTTTTTCACTAATGACTTACTTTTATCATGTTATTTTTTTTATTGTAGTACTGTACATCTTTCTAATGTAATACGCAAAGATCTGTGTAGGTCTCTATTTTCATTGTTTTAGGTCCTCTTTAATATTCCTCCTCTTAGTGTGACAGAGAAAATGTGTGTGACTCTCAGCCTTCTAGCAGATGTTGGGCCCTATCTTGGTACAGGCAATATCCCCTATTTGCGCTTGTGCACCTGTTTGCGTGCCTTAACGATAGCAGACTGACCTCCTTGCGCAAGTGTCCAGGTGTTATGCCGAGTTTTGCACCCCCGCCCGGCAGCAGCTAAACGCTGTCCCCACCTCACTGGAGCATGTTGTAATGATTTATACAGAAATGTAACTGCTTAAAAGCTTGTGATATAATTGTCTGGGTAGATGTGACCTCCCTGTTTTATAAGTTAAAACAGCCCCGAAATATGGTGCGGATGCAATTCTCAGTGGGGATGCGGAAACGTTCACTTCACCTGCCGCAAGCGCAAATTAGAGTCGTGCCAAATAATCTGCGCCCCCAAAATGCCAGCTCAAACGAGATTTGGGCGGCACCAGAATTATTCACAGGTGTGGCCAGGCAATGCCTGGGCGTTACATCAAACAAACAAATCAGATTCCCGTCTCGCAATCGAGAGGCATACAATATGCTGTAATTCTCTCCATGCGTAATAGAGTGGACTCACTCGTGCCAAGAACAGAGAGAGATGGAGAGAGCTTATTGATAGATTGTCTGTGATGCCAACGACCCGCTAGTTATGGGATAGGTGAAGGTGAACAGCCTATGTCCATTGTCCAACAAGTTTTCTCAATTCATTTCCCTCTTTGCGATGTGATAAAAGTTTCTCAGTGAGTTATAGTTGATTGCCTCACTGAATTATCTGCTAATACCCAATTTTAGCAGCAGAATCTGATGTCCTGGCGTGACAAGGCTGTGCGTAATGACATATCCAAAAGGAATTTTACTCTGCACTGCGCAGCACGGAGATTATGGTATGTAAGAGGTGCTTCAAAGCCCTTAGCGCAAAGTGATTGCGCGCTGCTGACGATAGGATAATGCCATCTATCCCCACATTTTTGCGCTGAAACGCCTGGTTTGGCATGTGGCACGCCTATGTCCAGTACAATTATAAGAGGCATGTACTTGTGCACGCCCCCAATTTGCATTGTGCACGGCGTTAAACGAGCGCAAACGCTAAATTACAGCTTTTGCGAAGATATGGCCCGTTGCCTCTCCATACCTGAGAGAGTCCAGTCTCCAGTGTTGATCCTCCAGTCCGGCAGACAGGGTCACTCCTGAGGCTCCTGGATGATTGTAGCTCAGGTCCAGCTCTCTCAGATGGGAGGGGTTGGAGCTCAGAGCTGAGGCCAGAGAAGCACAGCCTTCCTCTGTGAGTAGACAACCTGAGAGCCTGCACACACACGCACGCATGGACACACACACACACACACACACACACACACACACACACACACACACACACACACACACACACACACACAGGTAATTACATATAATTGAATTACTTAACAGGATTTTTTTTTACATGAACCATATTGTGATATACATTGGTATCGGAACTGGCCCCTGTGCATATTGTGATATTGATTTAAACCATATTGCCGAGCCACAGTATACCTGGGTTGTTCTGCTCTCTCTTCTCCCCCTTCCTCCCCCTGTTCTCGCCCTTCTCTCCCCCCCCCCCCATTCTCTCGCCTCCCCGTCTCTCCCTCTCTAAGATTGTTCAATCCTGTTCATTGATAGTGCTTAGCTAGACTTTCAGTTAGACACATTCTCTGTAAATCCCTCTGAGACATGCTTGTGAATTAGGGCTAAATAAATACACTTTTTTCTAATACTTTTTATTGTCATCCTGTATTTTCGTACATCTTTGCCCATATTATCTTGTAGTGATGGCAATTTTTCTTTTTTGTATATATAATAGAGACATGACAGATACGTATAAACATACATACATAACATACAGACAGATTAGATGACATGGGTGTGTGCTTCACCCAGTGATACTTAACGCAACCTACAAATACAGATACAAAATATCTGTGAGAGGGGAAAATTTTTAATAAAATAAGAAAAGAAAAGTACAGAGCCTTACTCAAAGTAAGGTAGTGCTCCCCTTTTGTGACTGTCAGCATTAATATAGGGAACATCAATTCAGTAGCTTCAGGTCATTATTGTTATTATTTTATGTGGTTGCATTGAGAGAGATTACTTCACCACCTGATAGTGGTTTAACCAGTTAGACCATCTATCTTCAAATAGTTACAGATTCCCCCAAATCTTATAAGTTAAAGCCCCAATCAGTAAGATTTTTGACATTTTTGACAGTAATTTAAGAGCTTTTTAGTCACAGGACATGGTAGATTGGCTTGTAATAGGGAGACCCTCGTCTTTATTTATCCCACACCGCCCTCCATTGGCCAGCCCTGGGACTAAGCAGGTTGTCTGCCACGTCCCGTAGCAAGAAAAAAGAAAAAAGAACAGGACGCGCGCATGCGCTGTACAGCGGAAGCGCTGTCTGAATGAATACAAGGAAGTAACTCGATTCGGATTTGCTACGAAAATGATGTTTCACGGGACTATGGATTATTATTTCATCACGTGGTGAGTACCCGATGTCACAACATGTACATAGAGCTTTCTGGCACTGTGTTTTGTTTGACTATCGTTATCGATACTAATGCACGCAGAGGGCACAGTGGAAAACTTACTGAATGGGGCTTTAAGTACTTTATCTGATATATTTGTTGAACCGTTTCTCTCCATTTGTCTATCAGAGGGCTTGTTTTTGAAGCCATCTTCTTGTTATTTGTTTCAGAGCTGTTATGCGCAGTATCGTTAATAAATATTTGTCATTTTTATTTTGTATTTCTTCCACCGTTCTGCCCAGCAGCACAAAGTCTGTATTCAGATGGATGGCAGTCTTTAAGATGGTGTTAATTTCCTTCGGCATATTGTTCCAAAACGGTTGTAATACTGGGCAGAACCAAAAAATGTGACTGAAATTGGCATAAGTTTCACCACACTCCCTCCAGCAGTTTGGCAAAATGTTACCATTATATTTAGCTTGTTGTACTGGTGTTATAAAGTACCGTGATTGTATTTTCCATGCATACTCTCTCCAGTAGGGAGAGGGTGTAGTTGTGTGTACATTCAGATTAATTTCCTTCCAAATGTCCTCCGATATGTTTGTAACAAAAGTTGAATAATATTCATGGCTAAAGATGGCAGGGCAGACTGGACAGTTCTCTGGTTGGCAGAACTGTGTAATTCAGTCATGTATCTGCCTCAGCCTGTCACTAGTAGGCTACAGCAGCTCGCCCAAATACAGATCCATTCACAGACAACGCTGCACAGCACAGCCACCTTCCTTCTTGCTGAGGAACTGATGCCCCCTCTTTTCCCTCTGCTCTCTTTCTCCTCTCTTTGTATTTTTCTGCCAGCCTGACTTTGCTGCTTTAACATGTTTTGTGCAGCAGCCGGCAGTGAGGCAGCAGCTCCCTCTCTGCCTGCAGGAATCTCAACTGATTAGTGCTGTTCCGCCCATGAGCCCCCTCTCTGCATGGCTTGAAAATTGAAGGGGGGGGGGGGGGTGAGTGTTGTGCAAGATGGATGACAACTATGGATGAACACTTATTTTTATTAGTACATTGTGAATTCAATATTATATTAATGACGATTAGGGATGGGTACCGAACTCGGTACTTTTACAGGCACCGACCGAAATACGTCGGTACTGCCCCGTACCAGTTCACATAAAAACGAACGGTACTAAATTTCGGTACTTGAACGCAACTGAGTAATAGAAAGAGAGTGGGTAAAATAGAAATTCCGACGGAACCTTAAGGCAACACGCGAGAGCGCGTTACGTCAGTACGTGACTCTACCTGAAGGTCCTGAAAGCAAAACAGGGCCAGCCGAAAGCGGTCCAAAAATGTGGCTACACTTGACCAAGATAGACTCAGACAACACTGGTTGCAACATTTGTGATGTGAATTGCAAAGCTGACTAGGCAAACACCTCAAACTTGAGGAAGCATGGTCAAACACAAGATATATTTAGCTAAATGCTGACGACTAACGTGTTAGATAGCCTGAGGGTGAATGAAGAAGACACCGCACCTAACGTTAGCAGCACCTCCTCAGCTGTAACGTTAGCTGAAGTCTTGCAGGAGGATGATGACGGAACTTGAGAGGCATCGACTTCTACAACATCAGGTAACGTTATTTAATTTGCTAGCGTTAGCTGGATAAGTTGTTTCACTGCCGTTGTGGTTGTTAGATAACGGGGCTTTTCACTGTCTTGGCTGAGTTAGCTTTATAGCTTAGCGTTGTTTACGTTCTATAATAATTATCATCAGCTCGTATCACCGACCGTGAGACATGTTAACGTTAAACTCTTGCTTTCATTGCTAGGTAACCATGTGCCAGTGCCAGCCGCACAGGAGGAGACACGATTCACCCTCTTCTCAGCGGTGGATATGGTTCAGGTAAATTATTATTTTGCATAATGACGAGTGATAATGAGGGTGTTATTCATAGTGTAGCCTAAGCTATGTTACTAACAATAAATTGTCATTTCTATTAAGATGTGCATAGCACTGACACTTCTTTCTATTGATAACACAAATAATGCTTGATGAATCACGATGCCTTTTTTTATTTTCAGATACGACTCAATAAGCAGAAGAAACTTTCAGCACTTGGGGAGCTCTTTGAAGATGAAGACCAGGCCCTGCTGGAAGCTGTGTTGGACATCAAGTACTATTCCCCCCCCATTTCCCCAACCCCACTAAACTAACCTTGCTGCTACAACTCTTGGTTTGGGAGGGGAGAGGTAGGGAGGTATTGTAGGGAGGAGTTTTATTTTGTCTGGTGCTAAATAAATAATGTGCTAAATAAAGAACAATGTTGAAATTGAGAAGTTTGGACTTTTTTTTTTTTACAACTGTAATTTTTTTGTTATTAGAGTGTGTAAAGTACCGAAAATGGTACCGTTTTGGGTACCGTACCGAATTCCAGGTACCGGTATCGTTCAAATGTGAACGGTACCCATCCCTAATGACGATAGGTTAATAATTTCGTACTGCAAAAAATTCCGTAGTGGTAATTTTTTTAGTGACCCTGTCAGTCAAGGGCCTTCACGTTTTCCTCTCTATTACCGCACCCCTGGTTCCAGGACGAGGCATGCGCCGCATCGCAGTAAATACAATATTCCTGGAATGCGAGTTTAACAAACCAGTTACATGTCCTCTGCATTCTACATCAGATGAAGACATTACTGTTTGTTTTATTTTGTATGTTACATACTTATTGGCCAAGTTATGTTAGTTTATGGGCTAGGAAGTCTGCCAGGGTACAAGGGTGTATAGGCGGCCATCTTGCCTGCAGAGTTTTCAAATCAAGTAGAATATTGTTTTGCCAGAAATCTGGGGGGTTTAATCCTGCTTTAAGTAAATCCTTAGCCAGAACTATGATGGCAGAACCAAAGTTACTTCCGTGTTTGCCTGAGGCGCATGCCGTCATCACTTGCTTTTAAGTATTTACTTCTAAAATGCCCGTTTCAGGTAATGTTGGATTTATTTAATTGCCTGGTGAGTAAACGAGTCACAACATGTACATGTGAGTGTTTCTGCTGCTGTCTGAATGTGTATTTCTGGTGACTGAATGGGGGCTAGGCAGCTGTACCGTATACTACCATTGTAGTGCTAAACTCACTAGCAGGATCGAGGGGTGAAACACTTTCTAATGGATCTACATTCAGTTTTACTATCAGGAATATGACAAATAGGCGAATCTCTCAAAATGTTGGCGTATCCCTTTAACAGCTAATACCAGCATCAGGTTTGTGTTTTCAGTTCAGTTCTGGACTCAGTTCAACATAATCTGACAAGTCCTTTACTTCAGGTTTCACCAACAGAGGCAGTGAGGATAAAAATAAATAACTATCTCAGAGGAGAGAAAGTGGAGCTGAATGTTGGTTTTTCAGCTGGTTTCAAAGACCACAGCAGGAAAATGCGAGAACCGATATTTTCTCTGACATTAATGTGCATGCGAAACATAATTTAGATGGTCTGTTGGAACAGTAACAGTTATATTGACCTGAGAGTCTCCAGTCTACAGTGAGGACTCCGCAGTCCAGCTGAGAGCAGCTTCACACCTGCATCTTGTAAGTCGTTGTTATTCAGGTCCAGCTCTGTCAGACTACAGGACTGGGAGCTGAGAACTGAGGCCAGAGCTTCACAGCTTTTCTCTGACAGCTGGCAGACACTCAGCCTGAAGGACAAGAAGACATATGGAAATGTTATTCTGTTATATTTAATGTCAGCATTGTATTATTTCTACTGGCAGACTGTATTAATGAGGTTAACTGACCCTTATATTTAAAGCCCCCCTCCAGTCAGTTTTTCCTACCTGTATAACTGTTTGTGTTCTATGAAAATGCTGTATAAACACATGTCATCATTTGTGCCAAATAACTTACATTTATAAGAACCGAATGTTAATAACTTGTTCTACTCATTATGCTAATGCAGCATACTGTATGACTGCAGCGCTGTTCTGTCTTTGTCTGTTCTGTCTTTGCTCAACTCTTTGTCTGCGCCCAGAATGGAAATACCAGAAACGGTTATGCTGCCATGACAGTCTCTGAAAAACTTTAGTTTAGAGCCACAATATTGTTATAACGTCAACGACTAGACAACAGATATCAAAGCTGGTGGGCTTTATGGAAAGAGAGTGACTCAAACTGGTTAACAAGTCATTCACTGGCATTTTATGCCCACATAACTAACATAGCTAACAGCTAGCTACCGCCAGAGGCTAATGCTAGCTATTTACTGTATACTGTAGCCTACTGTATTATCTGTCTATCATGTGTCAGTCATCAGACCACTATGATAGAATGATATAATAACTGATGACATGATAAGATATATGATATGAAATGCTATTATAATAAATAAATAAATACATTGGCTAACAGTGTGGCTAATTAACAGACCAAGGGCCCTATCTTCCCAAAAGCGGTAATTTAGCGTTTGCGCTCGTTTAACGCCATGCGCAATGCAAATTGGGGGCGGGCACAAGCGCATGCCTGTTATAATTGTACTGGGCATAGGCGTGCCACATGCCAAAGCAGGCGTTTCAGCGCTAAAATGTGGGCATAGATGGCATTATCCTATCGTCAGTAGCAAATGTAAACCTGCAGAGCAACCTTTGCAGATTCAGGAATCCTGTTTTGAGAGAACAGACCATAATTTGGAGAAATGTGTCAAATCAGCTGAGAAAAACCGTAAACTGATTTTACCTGAGAATCTCCAGTCTGAAGCCTGGACTCTCTAGTCCAGCAGAGATCAGTTTCACTCCCGAATCTTGTAAGTTGTTGTTACTCAGGTCCAGCTCTCTCAGACGCGATGCGCTGGACTTCAAAGCTGAGACCAGGGCTTCACAGTCAGATTCTGACAACCTGCATCCACTCAGGTCCAGCTCTCTCAGATGCGATGGGGTGCACTTCAAAGCTGAGACCAGGGCTTCAAAGTACACCTCTGACAAGTTGCACCCCCCCAATCTGAATAAAGAATAAAACAAATAGCTACAGGTATAAGATAAAATATCCCTGAAAGCTTTCAACAATCCAGTGTTTCATAATCCATTGGACTTCAGCATGTTGTCGGTGTGGATCAGCAGCATGTCGGCCTTATAGAGTCTTTCCATCTGAAAGCAGACTGGCTGTCACAAGGTTCAGTTAAGTTTCAGAATCCAATGTTATATGGACAATATTTTCAGATGGCAGTTTCTCTGGAAATAATTGTGGTAAAAAGCAGAATTTGAGTTGGATGGAGAACTTGATCCTGACTTAACAATAACTTGATCCTAAATTAACCTCAACCTGTCCCTAAATTAACCCTTGCTAGGCTGGAGGTAGACATTTATTTAACAAGCTACACAAACTAACATTTTGGGTCTAACTAGCACCATAACACTTAAAGCCCCCTCCAGTCAGTTTTTCATACCTGTACACCATTGATGTTCTATGAAAACATACAGTGCGTGCTGTGTTAACACACATCATCATTTGAGCCAAAGATCGTATATTGATAAGAACCGAAGGCTTATACCTTGTTCTACTGCAACATCATGGCTGTAGCGCTCTTGTCCATAAAGGATAAGAGCATCGCTCGTGCCTTCAATATACAATCTTTGTCTCCCTTCCAGGCAGTAGACCGGAAACAGTATTGCTGCCTCTACCTCTGCAAAATGTCCGTCCAGAGGCCACAATATTGTTATAAATATCAACAACCAGCCAATATATATCAAAGCTGGTGGGCTTTATGGAAAGAGTGTGACTCAAACTGCTTGACAGTTATATCAAACTGGTCATTCAGTGGCATTTTACTGCCATGTAACTAACATAACTCACAAGCTAACAGCTAGCTAATGTCAGAGGTTAACGCCAGCTATTCACTGTAACTCATACAGTAATTATTATTATCTGAATATCATATGTCAGTCGTCAGACAACCATAATGTCTGGCGTTATCACCTGTTTTGACCAACAGCTTATTTTTAGGACTTTGAGCCCAGAATAAGGTTATACTGTATGTCAACAAAATAGACTTGTGAACACTGTGGCTCATTGAGAGAGCAGGTAAAACCACAGCTACATATGAAATATCTTAAAGATGACAACAAAGATACCAACAACTCAATACCTTTCTATCCTCCAATGATCTCCTAGATCCCTTCCAATCAGGCTTCCGACCCCATCATAGCACCGAAACTGCGCTTATCAGAGTTATAAATGACATCCGAATGAACACTGATTCAGGTAAAATCTCAATCTTAATGTTACTAGATCTCAGCGCTGCCTTTGATACGGTTGACCACGAAATTCTATTGGACAGACTGGAAAACTGGGTCGGGCTTTCCGGCACGGTCCTAGAGTGGTTCAGATCTTATCTGCAAGACAGGAACTACTTTGTCTCCATTGGCAACTACACATCTGACCAAACCAAAATGACATGTGGGGTACCCCAAGGATCAATTTTAGGTCCTGTCCTGTTTAACCTTTATATGCTCTCTCTGGGCCTAATTATGCAAAAAAACAAAATAGCTTATCATAGCTATGCAGATGACACCCAACTCTACATAGCCCTCTCATCGGATGACTATGCCCCCATAGAGACACTGTGTCAGTGCCTTGCGCAAATTAATGATTGGATCTGCCAGAATTTTCTCCAACTTAATAAAGACAAAACAGAGATAATTGTCTTCGGCAAAAAAGAAGATAGGCTCAAAGTTACTGCTCACCTCGAATCCCTGTCTTTGAAGCCAAAGGACCAGGTAAAAAATCTTGGCATTATTATTGACTCTGATCTAAATTTCAACTCCCACATCAAGCTTATAAGAAAATCTGCCTTCTATCATCTAAAAAATATAGCAAGGATTAGAGGCTACATGTCCAAACAAGATCTTGAAAAACTAATTCATGCTTTCATTTCTAGCAGGCTAGACTACTGCAACAGTCTTTTCAATGGTCTTCCCAAAAAAGCTATTAAACAACTACAGCTCATTCAGAATGCGGCTGCTAGAGTTCTAACAAGAACCAAGAAAGCTGAACACATTACACCAGTTCTCAAATCCCTGCATTGGCTGCCAGTAAATCTTAGAATAGACTTTAAAATTCTGCTAATAGTTTACAAATCTCTCAATGGGTCAGGCCCACACTACATCTCTGAAATGCTTCTACACTATGAACCATCCAGATCCCTGAGATCTTCAGGCACTGGTCTACTAATTGTCCCGAGGACCAAATCAAAACATGGTGAAGCCGCGTTCTCCCACTATGCCTCTCATAACTGGAACAAACTCCCTGAACACATTAGATCTGCCCCTACTCTGCCTATTTTTAAATCCAAGCTAAAGACCTTTATGTTTACTCTTGCTTTTAACTGCTACTAAACTACTGCCTCTCTCGGCCTGTAATTTAAAAAAAAGATTCCTGTACATTTCCAACAAATGGACTGTACATGTAATAATAATACTGAAGAGTGCCTTGTAACTTATTTAAAACAGAAATAATGTTTCATGTTTGTTAATTTGAGTATATATTTTAACTAAAACTGTCGGCTGTGTTTTTTATGTGTTTTTTATATGTGCATTGCTTTGCTGCTTGTTTTTTCGATTATTTTTTGTAAAGCACCTTGAATTGCCTTGTGTATGAAAGGTGCTATATAAATAAAATTTGACTTGACTTGACTTGACTTGACTTGACAAAATACACTGGAGGGGGGCTTTAAACTTAAAGATCATCACTGACCCATCTCACCTTGGCCATAATCTATTTAAACTCCTTCCCTCTCGCAGGCGCTACAGAGCACTGTACGCCAAAACTATACCAGACACAAAAACAGCTTCTACCCACAGGCCATTACACTTAACACTTAAAGCAGCCACTTGAACACTTAGTTTACGCTTACTGTGAAATAACTTACTGTTCCTGTCTTAAATTACTGTGCAGACATTCATGATCTAAGCTCTTCTGTAGCTGTTCCCCCTTTGGCAGGCAAATTAAATGCTTGTAGAGATTGTTCATTAGATGTGACTTCACGCACACGGTAGCCCATAGTAGACAGTCCAACACCAAACACGCAGCTATACTATCTATACTCGCTCGGTGTGGCATACCACCAAAGCACAACGGCCAGTCTCAAATGTGCTTCTAGTGGTTTTCGCCATCATGTAATCTTGCGTGTTAGTGCAGGTTCCACCAGACTCAGCACATACTCGAACGTAGACCAGGACATGCAAAATTGAAAATTGCACTTCCATTCCACCTCATCAAAGTTCTTAAGTGCATCTTCCCAGAATAATTGTCCGCCTGGTCTCCCTCGCTTCCACATTGCTCTCTCACGCTGGAGGGCAGGTAACACGAACACTGAAGCAACCTTTCTCCGGTGGGATCTTTGTGCACGACGTGTCGCTGCTTCGTACATACACAGTATATATATACTGTTTACACGTATATATATACCTTTCCAGTTTCTTCATAGTTTTTCCGCGTTGCCGAGTACGTGTGAGGAAATATTGCAGAAGCACAACAAACAACACAAACACGGACGTTGCCATCTTTGCTGTATCTTTCCACTTCATGGCTGCCACTGCCACAGGCTTTCCGCAGCACCATTTCCGCAGGCTCCCCCCCCCCCCCCCGTCCTCTTTGCTCGGCCGTGCACCATCCTTCTGCCAAACTGCACAATATCATTCAACTGCAGCGCCGGAGCTTCTCCCCATGTTTAGAAAGAGATGAACTGGTTTATTGAGTCATGTCTACCAAGGGAACTGCTGGGAATAGCCGGACCTGATTTACGGTTTTAATCCAGAGTTCATGTTTAGAAGTGGCTACAGACAGACAGACACTCCTGGAATAATTAGCGATGACATCACTGATGATGATATTTTGACATACTGGTAATTGTGATGTCATCAGTGAATGTCAGTGATGCAGATTTGAGCAATTGTGCGCAGACATACAGACATACATACAGACAGTCCTTCTGGGCTTGAACCCCTAATAATAATAAAGCAGAGTAAAAACAATCAGTTAATATTCATATCAGCACATTATTAAATATGATGTCTGACCTGAGAGTCTCCAGTCTGCAGTGTGGACTCTCTAGTCCAGCAGAGATCAGCTTCAATCCTGAATGCAGCTTCCATTCTGAATACTTAACCTCCTCCAGAGTCAGGTTGCTGTGACGTAGGTCCAGCTCTGTCAGATGGGGGTTGGCCTTCAGAGCTGAGGCCACGACTTCACAATCAGTCTCTGACAAGTTGCAGCCCCTCACTCTAAATAAAGAATAAAGGAGGAGTTGGACTTCAAGCAAGCAACTTACTGTATATAGCAATTACGACGACGACGACGACGACGACTACTACTAATATTGATAACTGCAATAATTGGGGCAGTTCAGTTCAAATTCTGGTAAAACCTGACACCATTAGACACAGACTTTGTTTGGGTTTAGTTCATTTTATGGTTTAGTATTCTGCTATTTCTGACATGAGCTGAAGACAGGAGAAGACGAGGGGGATCTTTCATAGATATTATTACTTCAATAAAGAGTTGAACTAGACTAAAGAATGAAACTAAAATAACAACAGACCTGTTAGATCAGTAACGGAATGTGAAACTGAACCTGGAACAGTAATGTCTTTACTCTGTTACAGGAAAAAGTAATGTGATTACAGTGACACATTACTTTGTAACATGTTAAGCACAACACGGTGTACCACTGCTATGTAGAACAACAGTTAATATTCTCTATGTTTGAGGAACTATAGATATTTACTATAATTATGATGGTGTCAGGTATAAAGTACGGATGGGCATCGAATTTCGAATTTTCGAATAATCGTTGTTATTATCAAGGTCGACTTTTATTATTGAAATTCGAAATTCGAAAAAAAAAAAAAAAAAAAAAAAAAAAAATTAGTGAAATGTTGCATTGTCTCCCCTGATTCTAAGTATAGTCAAATCGCTTGGTTTGAGCAAGTAAAACAATTTTTATAAGCATTTTAAGCAAGGTTTATGGAAAAATGAATGGCGGATGAAATCCCATGAAGAGGGAGAGGGGGTGACTTTGGCACCCCTTTGGCACTCAGACCTGAGCCTACTAAATATTTAATGAACCACTCATGATTGTCAAAACTGTTTTTTATTTTCGAAAATGTCAATGTCATGTAACATGTTCTTTACTTCAGTGGTGCAATGCTTGTTTGAGCTAAAAATCCACAGCAGAAGCTTTTTATATTAATTAATAAAGCCGTAGACTTAGAATCAAGGGGGACAATGCAACATTTCACTCACAAAAAAAAAAAAAAAAAAACATTTTTTTTTTTTTTTTCCGAATTTCGAATTAAATTCGAATTTTTGCAAGCGAATTTCGAATAGTGTTTTTGCTAGAAATGCCCATCCCTAGTATAAAGTACTTGTTCTTTCTCTTGGTTTATTTGGCATTCAAAGCAAGTATATAAGGTTGTCAATAGTATCGGTAAGTATCAATACAAATTTGACACGGGTACAATACTCATTTTCAACAGTATCGATACCAGCAGTGCTTTCTCTTGATGAAAAATCAAACATACTAGAGAATTTCCCCTCCCTACTGTATCATTGGCGGGTACAGTATGTTACTTCAACAAGCTAAAAGTATTGTGATAGGCTGATGACTAGAGCAGGGGAAATCTGTTTTTTTGTGATATGCTGGTGACTAGAGCAGTGGTAATCTGCTGTGTTGTGATAGGCTGATGACTAGAGCAGTGGTCTCAACCTGGGGGTCGGGACCCCCCAGGGGTCGCGAGATTATTTGGGGGGGGGGGGGGGGGGGGGGGGGGTCGCTGGATAATTGTCAAAAGAGAAAAAAGAAAAGAATAAGAGATTATTTTTCTTTCATGATGATTAAATCTCCCATACATGGTTTAATGTATTATAAAGCTATCTAAACTATACAAATGATTTCAATGAGTGAGTGAGTGAAATCAGTGTGTGAATGCGTGCACACTGTCGTTGGGTATGGTAGCGGCAGGAGGGGGCGTCGTGAACCCACCCCCAAGTTTTTTGGGGGTGGTGGCTCAAAAAGGTTGAGAGCACTAGAGCAGGGGTAATCTACTGTGTAAGAGCAATGCTTTTAATGAGTTTCATCTGGCCTAGATTATGGAGAAGCATGCATCTGTCCATGCAATGTTTATTTTTTTATGCCTCTTGATATGTTGTCCAACCCCCCCCCCCCCCCACCACCACCACCCCACCCCCGATACAAAAATGGTATAGAACATCAGTATTTACCTTGGTAGAAGATATCAAAGTTAGAAATTTTAGCATCATGACAACCCTAGTATAAAGATCACTCTACACTGTTCTATACTTTTGGTATTTACATCAGGACTAACCGAGCCTTCCTGCAGTTCCTCACAGCTGGGATCAGTCTCAGTCGTCCCTCCTCTGATATGTTGTAGGCCTCCAGGTCCAACACATCCAGAACCTCCTCTGACATCTCTAGCATGTAGCCCAGAGCTGAGCAGTGGATCTCAGAGAGTTTACGCATTGAACTGTTCTCTGACTTTAGGAACTGTAAGATCTCCTGATGCACTGACTTGTCGTTCATCTCCACCAAACAGTTGAAGATATTGATGCTTCTGTCAGGAGAGAGATCGGAGGTGGTCACCTCCTTCAGGTGGTTGATGGCTCTCTGGATGCTGTCTGGTCTGCTCTCTGTCTGACCCAGCAGACCTTGTAAGAGTCTCTGGCTGGACTCCAGTGCGAGGCCATGAAGGAAGCGGACAAAGAGGTCCAGGTGTCCATTTTTACTCTTCAGGGATTTGGCCATCGCTGTCTTCAGGAAGACATGCAGGTGTTGTTCACTGTCTTCAGATCTACCCAAACCTTTTCCCAGGAATGTGTCCAGTACCTCCTCATCCTTGTTTGTGTGACAGTGGAACATGTAGACAGCAGCCAGAAACTCCTGAAGGCTCAGATGGACAAAGCAGAACATCTTGTCCCCAACCTGGTACATCCGACGCTCCTCTTTAAAGATCTCTGTGAACACTCCTGATGTCACTGAGGCTGCTGTGATATCAATGTCACAGGCTCTCAGGTCTGCTTCATTGAAGATCAGGTTACCTTTCTCCAGCTGTTCAAAAGCCAGTTTTGCCAGAGAGAGCATCATCTTCCTGGTCTCTTCCTCAGTTATCTTATACTTGAATTTCCCCTGTTTGGACTGAACCAGCAGGAAGTGGATGTACATCTCAGTCAGGGTCTTGGGCATCTTTCCTGTCTCAATGGTGTTCAACAGATCCTCCAGAACCATAGCAGTGATCCAGCAGAAGACTGGGATGTAGCACATGATGTTAAGGCTTCGTGAAGACTTGATGTGGGAGATGATGCTTCTGGCCTGCTTCTCATCTCTGAATTTTTTCCTGAAGTACTCTTCCTTCTGTGGGTCAGTGAAGCCTCTCACCTCTGTCACCACGTCAATGCACTCATGAGGAATCCGATTGGCTGCTGCAGGTCGTGTGGTTATCCAGTGGTGTGCAGTGGGAAGCAGATTCCCCTTGATGAGGTTTGTCAGCAGCCTGTCCACTGAGGTTGACTCTGTAACATCAGTCAGGATCGTGTTGTTCTGGAAGTCTAGAAGAAGTTGACACTCATCCAGACCATCAAAGATGAAGACAACCTGGAACTCATCAAACCTGGAGATCCCTGCTTCTTTGATCTTATTAAAGAAGCGATGAATAAGTCCCACCAAGCTGAACTTTTCCTCTTTCAGCAGATTCAGCTCTTTGAAAGGTAGTGGAAATATGAACTGTATATCGTTGTTGGTTTTGTCTTCAGCCCAGTCCAGAGTGAACTTATGGGTTAAGACTGTTTTCCCAATGCCAGCCACTCCCATTGTCATCAATGTTTTGGTTGGTTTATTTCCAATAGGTTTAAAGATGTCTTCACATGTGATTGTTGTTTCTGATCTCTGGTTTCTGGATGATGCTTCAATCTGTCTGACCTCATGTTCAAAATTGACCTGTTGACTCCTTCCCACTGTGAGGTAAAGCACTGTGTAGAAATCATTCAGAAGTGAGTTTGCTGCTTCGACAATCCCCTCAAACACACACTGAACCTTCTCCTTCAGACTGGATTTGTGTTGACGTTGACACGCAGACAGAGTTTCTGACAGAAGAAACAGATTAAATCAATGAGAGGTGAGTAAAGAATAATACAAACATTTCCTGATAATTGACACATTCCCAAATCCATGAACTCGATTCAGCTCATTACTGGTGGGTGGAAAAGCAGCTCTGTCTGTGTAAAGTATAAAGTAATGTCTGCATCGAAAATCTGTCGGCAGGCTCCGTCAAAAGGGGTGGAACAGCGCTCGCACTCATGCTGCGCGTTACCCGATCAAAATGAAGTGAACGTGACCGGTGTGTTGTCAACACCTACCATTTTCAGCGTGTAGCAAGTTGCTACTAGCAACCCTGCTAGCAACAAGCTAGAGTTGTTATTGTTGTTTCATAGCGACAGACGGATTTGAGAGCGACACCCAGGGAGCGGAAAAGAAATGCATTAATGGGCAGAGCCGGTCGGTTGGAGCCAATGGCAGAGCTTGCAGGGAGCGGAAAGGGATTTTCTTCCGCTGCCGACCGCGCCTCTTGAGTTCCTGTTGCACCAGGCTGCCCCCAGAGGTTAGAGATTTTTTTTTCTTTAACCGATGGGTTCCCAGATTGAGTATAAAGTAACTGTTAGAATCATTTATTACTCAACCAGGAGATTCAGAGCTGACCAGCCCAAGGCACACCTGTGCAATTAACCTGATGTTTAATCAGCATCTTGTAGTGATGCACAGGCTACCCAAAACCCACTGAACCCCGCAGGTCAGTGATCTGGGTTGGCAAATTAGGAAAGAACGGTTCCGAAAGTGACAAAGCAGCATTATTAAATAACTTACAGCAGCAAAACAAGCAGACTATCACTTTAATAAAGAGGCAAACTATCTCTCTCTCTCTCACACACACACACACACACACACACAGCTGTGATGTCACAAAGACACACTGGATTCCTTTTTGCATTAGCCACGGGGCAAAGCCTGACATTAATGAGGTATGTACGAATTCACCACAGATTTTTGTGTTCATGGACTGTGATCTATTCTTCAACTTTAGTGCAACCAACGTCCAACATATTTTGTCATGTCTGTTTTAGAGACTACATTCCAGTATTCCAGTAATGTTCTATTTGATTCTAGTTTTACTTTTTCCTATTTTGTAAATGTTTCTTCTTTGATCTTTTCTCTTACTCTTTGTGACATGTTTCTAGACATTCAATGTTTGTCTAGTCTCGCTAGCCAGCCTCTCTTCCTTTCCGTCAGAGAGTCTGGCGTCGTGGAAACAGGCAACGGGGATCAGCCCGCCCCTGCTCTAAAGCTGCTCTCCCATTCGAGCGGCTGTTTCGGTGGCAGCAGGATATCCGCTCCCCCACTTGCAAGCTCTGTCATTGGCTCCGACCATGTCAATCAGCTCCCATGTGTGTCGCTGTAATGCTCCCGGCCGCCGAATGTGAAAACAACGACGCTAACTAGCTAGCGTAGAAAGCTAACGGCAGAAACATACAGGCTAACTCGTTGCTACATGCTGAAAATGGCAAGTTTTGAAGAAAATTTGGATTGTGCAATAAAGAAGGCCTGCTCGGCACAAGTTCCACCCCGAAACTATTTTCCAAGGGCACTAACGCTAAGCACCGCCCAAGACGAGGATGATGGGCTAACCCAAACAGAGCATTTTTTTCGCAATCCCACAATGGAAACCTGCAGTGCCAGACTCTCTGACGGAAAGGAAGAGAGGCTGGCTAGCGAGACTAATGTTTGTCTAACATGTAATGTATTTGTTGTCTTGGACCCCAGGAAGACTAGCTGATGTCTAGGCATCAGCTAATGGGGATCCTTTTTAATAAACAAATAAACAAAGACCGTATAGACCTAAACCTGAGGCTTATCGTTCAACATTGAGGTGTGAATAATGCATCGTTTGTGTGTGTGTGTGTGTGTGTGTGTGTGTGTGAGAGAGAGAGAGAGAGAGAGTTTGGACATGTTGGAGAGCGAGTCCTGAGACATATTACATTAAATTGGCCATTTGTGGGCCACCGGGTTGGGTTGGGTTCAGCATTAAAGAATATTTTAACGGGGCGGACTGGCTCTCTTAACGGGTTGGTGCGGGCCTTAAAAAACCCTGACACCTGTCAGGGCGAGGGATCATAGTGCTCACTAAAACAGATTTAAACACGTGTGAACAAAATGTTGGAGAAATAAGCCTTCTGTGTGCATAGAAAGTCTTGGATATTTTATTTCTCAAAAAAGACGAAATACTCAAGTACCCTTATATAGAAATTGTTCATAAGTAGTCTCTTAGTTTCCACCTCTGCGGGCATTAAAGTTTTCTGTCGGTCAGATTTCAGCAACACTTTGAGCATCAACAGGAAGAATGGTATGAGTCATTTAGGTACCTACCTGCTTCTTTTCTTCTCTCTTCTGCTTCTTCTTCTTCTTCCTTTTCTTTTTTTACTGCAGGAAAATAATGATCATAAAGAATATGTTAGAGAAGCCAATATGTATCATATCACAATATGACCAACTGAATAACTGCAATGGTATTATTGAGGAACCTTGCAAAAGCAACGATTTATTTTAATTCCTCTGAAAAAGATTTTACACACAAAATATTTCAACTGCCTACATCATCTCTGTATGACAGAAGATACTTGGAACCGTTTGGCTGTGACACAAAAAAGAAGTTGGTACAAACAGGAAGGAACTCCCAGCTAAGGAAGGCATATTTGCTAAATGCTTATAGCTGGACCACCCAAACGTCATATAGGGTTTACCTGTTTGCAAGGGGCCATATATGTGCCAGACCACAGTTGGTCATGATGAATATCACTATGATCAGGACAAGGTGTCATTTTTTTTAAATGGCAACATGTCATGTGTAAAGGTAGGTTGAGATCACACCGACAAAATGTAAGGAAGTCAGGAGTGCAGCTCCTCCTGTGGTAGCAGGGTGGAAATGGAACTCAAGAGAGGAAGTTCAACTTACTTGCTACCGGTTTTAGAATGGGGATTTTGGTCAAATGAATGAAATAAGGTCTGTGGCTAACAAAAGTTTATGGAAGTAGTAATTTGTGTTCAGCAGGATAATCTCCACAAACGTGGACCACTTTTATGACTTTTGAAGTGTAAATGTGTTTTTAAACCCAATTTTGTGAATATTATCCTCCTATTAACACGTTCAGTGCCAGCGACGCCATATGGCGTCATTAGAAATTTACCGTACAGTGCCAGCGACGCCAAATGGCGTCATAACTCCAAATTGTTTTTTTGACGGGGGGGTGTCGATCTAAGCTTCTTACGTCGCCTCTAACAATATTGTAGCTATTGGAGGTCGATAACCTATTTTACAAACCCATTAGGTGGCGACAGCACTCTCCTGATCAGAGAAAAAGGAGCCAAACACACAGAAATAGTCACTGGTGAAAATGAGGAAATCGCATTGCATCCGTCCGTATGCATCGACGTGCCTCCATAAACGAGCACAACGCCAGCTGTGCCCCCAGCAGCAGCATCCGCTGTCACAACTGAGCACTTCCATGTACGCTGCAACAGCACATTCACATAATCAGCATTATTATTCCAAACTGGAAGCATGCCAGCCCGTGACAAACACACGCGGAACCAAAAAGCTGAATGTCGCGCACCATTCACTGTGTGTGCGCAGCAAACTCAGCAGAGACTGAGAGCCACCAGACACATAAGACACACCCAGGAGGCGTGTGCAGTTGAGGGGGGGGGGGGGGGGAGCACGGAGAGCAGCAGAGCAGCATACACTTCACCCAGACAGACCCAGACATCAGAAAATTAGCTTCAGAGTCAGAGATGTGCTTGAAATGTTTAATTTCACAAAAGGCTCATTATCTCAGCTCGTAGAAAAAAAGGTATGTTTTTCGTTCAATCAAGCTATCTTCTCCGGCTCATAACTAAAGAACGGAAAATGGGATCAATAAACTTTTTTTTGCAGGTGATAGAAGAGAGTCTCATCGTTATTTGTGCGTGTTCAGTGTTTACATAGTAATTATTAAAAAAATTATATGACTGTTTTAAAATGCATTGCGGCCTATGTGGCACAGCAAGCAACCTTTTGCCCAAGGGCCGTGGCACTGAAAGTGTTAACCTCCCCCCCCCCTAAGAACCAACATGGTGGCAATTTCTGGTTAAGTCAAGTCAAGTCAAGTCAAGTTTATTTGTATAGCACATTTCATACACAGAAGCAATTCAAAGTGCTTCACATAAAATGGTTGACAGGAAAAGAAAAGAAAAGAAGAGAATAAAATTGACATTTAAAAGCATCACAACAAAACTTAAAAAAAAGAGTATAAAAAGTGCATTAAGCAACAGGCGCAGCAGTTGCAGGAAGAGCTAAAAACTTATAGAGGACTCATTGGGTTTGCATAGTAGCTGTCAGCAGTTAAAAGCGATGGTAAACATAAAAGTCTTTAGTCTATTTTTAAAAGTAAGTAAGGTTGGGGCAGATCTGAGGTCTTCAGGCAATTTGTTCCAGCTAGCAGAAGCATAGTGGGTAAATGCAGCCTTCCCATGATTTGATTTGATCCTAGGGACAGTTAATAAGCTGGACCCTGTTGACCTAAGAGTTTTAGACGGTTCGTAGCGTGGGAGCAATTCAGCTATGTATTTTGGGCCTAGGCCATTAAGTGATTTATAGACTAATAACAGTATTTTAAAATCTATTCTATGACACACTGGCAACCAGTGTAAGGACTTAAGAACTGGAGTGATATGATCAGCTTTCTTAGTCTTCGTTAGAACTCTAGCAGCAGCATTCTGAATGAGTTGAAGTTGCCTAAGTTCTTTTTTGGAGAGACCAGAAAAAAGGCTATTGCAATAGTCTAACCTACTATAAATGAAGGCGTGAATTAGTTTTTCTAGATCCTGTCTGGACATGTATCCCCTAATTGTTGCTATATTTTTAAGATGATAAAAAGCTGATTTTCTAATTGACTTAATGTGGGAGTTAAAGTTGAGATCGGAATCAATAATAACGCCAAGATTTTTGACTTGATCCTTAGGCTTCAGGGATAGAGACTCAAGGCGTACAGTGATTTTAAGCCTTTGTTCTTTGGGGCCAAAGACGATCACCTCTGTTTTGTCTTTGTTTAGCTGTAGGAAATTCTGGCACATCCAGTTATTTATTTGATCAATGCACTGGCACAATGATTATATGGGGGCATAGTCAGCTGAGGAAAGAGTTATATACAACTGAGTGTCATCTGCATAGTTATGATAGGCTACTTTGTTTTTTTGCATAATTAGGCCTAGAGGGAGCATATAAAGGTTGAAGAGAACGGGCCCCATAATGGATCCTTGAGGCACCCCACAGGTCATCCTAGTTAGGTCAGATGTGTAATTGCCAATGGAGACGAAGTACTTCCTGTCTTGAAGATATGACTTGAACCACTGGAGGACCGTACCCGATAGCCCAACCCAGTTTTCCAGTCTGTCCAATAAAATTGAGTGGTCAACAGTGTCAAATGCAGCGCTAAGATCCAGTAGCACTAGAATCGCAATTTTTGCCTGAGTCTGTGTTCATTCTGATGTCATTTATGACTTTAGTAAGCGCGGTTTCTGTGCTGTGATGGGGGCGAAAGCCTGATTGGAGTTTATCTAGAAGATCATTTGAGGTTAAGAATCTATTGAGTTGTAGGTAAACAACCTTTTCAATTATTTTGGCTATAAAGGGGAGATTAGATATTGGTCTGTAGTTACTGATTACTAGGGGTGGGGGAAAAAATCGATTCACCTAAGTATCGCGATTTTTAATGTCACGATTTTTTGGATCGATCTTTTATTCCAGAATCGATAATCGCAAATTTAAATTTTTTTTTTTTTTTTTTTTTTTTTTTTTTTTGGGTGCTTGCAGTCAGGCCACTCACTGAACAGCAGGCCAGGCGCCGCCTACTGGTTTACTAGTGGTTTTATTACTTTATTAGTTAGTCTGAAGTAATAATTACACTTCAGGGTTAAAGTGGGTGCATCTCATTGTAAAATTGGACTTCAAACGGCCCAAATCTGGCTTCAAACGGCCCAAATTTCACGCGCGTTGGCCCATATCGGCCTGGCCTGCTTGGTATCTAATGCCCGGCCTGAATTATGATCCCAGTCCGCCCCTGTTTTTAACTATATCGCCCAGCCCTACTCATGATATATAATACAGTCTCTAGTGTATGATTCAACTTTTCCCATGTTCTAATCTAGTGTAAAAAAGCAAACAAACTGAAAAAAGAAAAGAAAAAAAGAAACAAAAATCGCAATAAATCGTAATATCGAATCGCAATAATCGTAGAATCGCAATACTTAAGAATCGCAATATAAATCGAATCGGCACCCAAGAATCGTGATAGTATCGAATCGGGAGATAAGTGAATCGCCACAGCCCTACTGATTACCGATGCATCAAGGCTACGCTTTTTTAGTAGGGGTTTAATAACTGCAGTTTTCAGGGACTGGTTATGCCTACATTACAAACATACGTCATCCCTGCGGTACTCTATTAGCTCAATGGCTAACGTTATTGTAGATAGATACATTTTGTGCATATTAGTGAATTAACCGGGTAACGGATTTAAAAACGGGTGCCAGCGTGGAAAGAGCGTGACTTGAACTGGTTAACATAATATACTTTCAGTCACTCAGTGGCGGTTTTAGCCCTTTTATTCAACAAGCTGTGACCTACGTTCGTAGTAGCCTAGCCAGAGAGATAACAGCCAGAGAGAGGAATTAGTGCAGGCCACCAATCACAGATGACCATACAGTGAGCTCCACCAATCAAAGACGTCAATATTACATTGTAGAATTGTGGGTAGTGTAGTACCTCTCCATGAAATCGAATAAAAAATGTTTTAAAATAAAAAAAACTATGATATACAGATTTGTGGCTTCTACAGGAAGATATACCATTGTTTCACCACTAGCTTGCCCATGGTAAGTCTACCTTGGGTGGTTATGCGAATATGACTAATAATCAAAATCTCAATGCAGAATATGAGTGGGGAAATACTCTTCTGGAACCGTGACGTCACAGAACAGTCATGTGACTGTTGAGCTCTATGGGGCCATAAGGCAACTATAACCCTAACCCTAAATAAACAGACACAAATGTGAATACTGTCAATTACAGGCAAATATCAGTTTGATGTCATAATCATATTCATAACACTTTACACAGTAAATCATTTTGTAAATAAATATAGTATCTGATGGCTTCCTACCTGTTCTGCGTATGCATTTAGCAATGGGCGTTATGATGAGCAGCAACATGGTCACGACCATGAAGATGATGACTATTCTCCCTGGTCTCCGTTTCCATTCACCATCAGACTCTACAGGAAAATCACAGCAACAAATCTGTTTACATGGACACAGTATTATATCTATGTAGTTAAAAGCTTGACCCATTTGAATCTTTTTGACATCACAATTGCTTGAGTGACCATCACTGTAGAGCCCTGCGAGCACCTGAAATTACGGCCCCAGCCTGGCCCGGCCCGTGACATTCAGGCCCCACCCAGCCCGCTGCGAGGGCCTGAAGACAATATTATGATATAATGACACATCTCTCCCTCTCTCTGTTCCTCAGCTGCCCGTGTGCTGCGGTGCTGAAAAGACAGCGCCTGCGCTCTGCCTGTCTCTCTATAGAGAACCACAGGAATGAGTCTGGAAGTATACTTCTGGGTTCGTCAGCAAAAAAAGTGAATGGGGTTTAGAATGAGGATTTCACTTAAATGCATAAAATAAGGTCTGTGGTGAACAAAAGTTTATGGGAACGTGAATTTGGGTTCAGCATGATAATGTTCACAAACGTGAATAACTTTTATGACTTTTGGAACGTAAATGCGCTTGTTTTAACGTGATTTTTAGAAAACGCTTCAAAAGGCATACAAGTTATTCACGTTTGTGAAGATTATCATGCTGAACACAAATTTGCGTTCCCATAAAGTTTTGTTAACCACACACAGACCTTACAGTATTTTATGCATTTAAGTGAAATCCCCATTCTAAAACCCATAGGCTTTTCCACTGACGAACCAAAATGGGGCCGATTTCTGGATAAAGCCTACAAAAATACATACATACATTCCTCCTTGCGGTACTCAGTGATGTCATAAATTCACTCACACACACACACACACACAAAGATGGCCAGTGATGATGTCATCAATGATGTCATAAATTGTGACATCATCAGTGATGTCAGAGGCATCATCAGTGATGCACACAGACACACACACGTGCGTGCGTGCGCACACACACTCACACACACATACACACAAGAGACAGACAGGCACACACATGCACACACAAACACACACAAGAGACAGACACACACACTGATGATGAGCGCGCCCACACACACATGTTAAAGTGAGGTAACTCACTGGGGATGAGCGGGTTGCTGATGGGTTGGCTGACCTCCTCACTGACTGGGTTCTCCACCTTACAGCTGAACTCCGTATAGTTCAAATCCACCTATAAATCAGTGAAATAGAATTAGCTCAAAGTTCACAAACCAATCACAGTTTAATTTGGATACTGTTTACTTGATGTCTTCACCC
This sequence comes from Poromitra crassiceps, assembly GCF_964638095.1. Classification (NCBI taxonomy): domain Eukaryota; kingdom Metazoa; phylum Chordata; class Actinopteri; order Beryciformes; family Melamphaidae; genus Poromitra; species Poromitra crassiceps. The sequence goes on from NC_139639.1 coordinate 8,647,480, forward strand.
TTTGGAGGCTCAGCTGCAGAGCAGTTCCCTGAAGCTGGAAGGAGTTCAGTGCCTTCCTCAAGGACACTCCAGCAGCTTAAAACATCAAGAAACGTAAAGGTTTGACTTCCGGTGTGCGGCATGGCTGTGAACTGTGTACAGGTGTTCTGTTTCTCTCTTTGTTTTATGTTGAATGTCGTCTAATATGTTTATGTACAAGTGGTGGATTATTTGTCTTCTGGTATGGGGACTGTGGTTGCAAGTGCAACAGACACGCTGGAATATGGATTGGCGTGTGGACACAGACTGTCGAGTAGGGGGTATTCGCCTTGCATGCATTCGTATACAGCAGAGAAACCTTGCTTGAAGCAAGATATTCTGAAACTCAGGGGACTGACTGTGGGGACTACAGGGGACTGTGGTGCCTGACACCGGAGCTCCTAGCCCACATCCCACCAGAGTCGATAAGACCAGGCCGGTGAAAAAAACAAGGAAGGAGAGGCGGGGTGCGGAGATGACTGTGAGCAAGGCACACAAGGCCACTTCCATCTGTGATCCTCACAAACCTGCGGTCAATAAACAACAAAATGGACGAGATCTGCGCTCATACCAGGTACTGTTCAGACTTCCGGGAGGCATCATTGCTATGCTACACGGAAACTTACTCTGCAATACCAAACTCTGCCTGTAAAATAGACGGCTTCACTTTGGTGAAAAAAAAAAAAAAAAAACTCTTGTAACGGGACAAGCCCGTCTTTTATTGTCACACGAACACCACAACACATGCATGCGGCCACAACACACTCATGCTGACGGTGGCCGGTGAAAAGTGTCCTCTGCATTTAACCCATCCAGGCATGTCCTTTCCTCCGGGGGGCAGGCCAGGAGCAGTGGTCGCTTTCTCGTACAGCGCCCGGGGACCAACTTCGGATGTTGTCGTCACTGGTCGGATGACGATGGCGATCTGATCTTCTGCATGTTTTTAGTGGGGGGGTTATATATACGGAGGAACCCCCTGGGGAAGCACGGGGAGAACATGCAAACTCCACACAGAGAGAAAGGCCCTTACGACGAGATACCCCACCTGGGCAGTAGGCACTGAGGATATGGGGGGGAACACAACCACAGCGCCCACAGTGTCCCAGGCGAGAATCGAACTCAGAACCTTCTGACTGTGAGGCGACAGCAGAAAGCAGACAGAGAAATCAGCTCCTGAAAAGCAGGGGCGGCGGGATCTGTGTATATATATATTAATGATCGGTGGTGCCGTCAGTACACCGTGAACAGCAGGTTTTGTGATAAAGACGTTGAGATCTTGTACCTGACTTTGAGACCCTTCTATTTGCAGAGGGAATTTGGATGCGTGCTGCTGTTTGTTGTCTACACACCTCCCAGTGGCAACGCGACGCGAGCAGCAGCTACTGTTGAACATGCTGCAGCAACAACATCCAGAGCACCAGCAATTGTGGTTGGAGACATGAACCAATGCAAACTGGACATAACAATGCCAGGATTTGAGCAGTATGTGAAGGGTGAAACCAGGAGGAATAAACTCTTGGATAAATGCTTTGTAAAACATGGAGGGAGTATATGTGTCAACGATAAGACCACCAATAGCTAACTCAGATCATAATGTGGTCCATCTTGTACCAACTTAAAAATCTAAACTGAAGAGCAACAAACCAGATAGAAAAATAATCAGAGTCTGGTCACCTGACAGTATATAGAAGAAATGAAGGCATGCTTTGACTACTATGTGGGAGGAGTTTCATCATGACTACTTGGATGAGACATCTACAGTAACAACAGACTACATAGACTTTTGTGTACAGTCAGTGATACCAACCAAGAAGATACAAATATATCCAAATAACAACATGTACATAACTAATGATGTAAAACACATTACACATTCCTACAACTACAAAAGGTTTTTAAAAGCAAAAATAGTTATGGGACACCATGAAAAGCATGACTGGACTGTCAACCACCCAGAAAGCATTGGTGGCAGATACTGAGGCCGATTTTGCAAATCAGTTGAACAGTTTATTCGCTAGGTTTGATGAAGGGAACAATTCAGATCATGCTGGGAATATCATCAGCTCAGTCCTACCTGTGCTGTCTGATAGAATTGATGTTTCTGTTGAGCAGGTGAGGAACACGTTTAGACATTTGAATCAGAGGAAAGCCACAGGACCAGATCCTCTCAGTGCCTTTATTCTGAAAACGTTTGCAGCTCAGCTTGCACCCGTGTGGCAGCCTATTCTTCAGTGTTCCATGGACACTCATATAATTCTTACAAAGTGGAAGACTTCACATATAACACCTCTTCCAAAGAAGAAAATGTGTCCTAAGGAACCTGGTGATTATCGTCCTGTGGCTTTAACTCCTATTGTTATGAAAGCCTTGGATTTTTGGTTTGTTTTAATCCACATTTGATTCATTGGTACCACTCATTTCTCACAAATACAGTACAGGTGGTTAAAGTCAACCAGACTTTTTCCACTTCCATTCTCACTAACATAGGATCACCACAAAGACCATGAACCCTAACCCTAACCCTAGTGTAGTGTAATGAATATGTGAAGCAAGCTGAACAAATGATTCTGTTTATTCCTGTAAAGTCATGCATTGTTTAGTCCCCTGATATTACAAGTGGACATTAACTAACTCACACATGGACAGGAAGAGAGTTGGACCAACACTTCATCACTATTGTACCTTTGTAATGATTTGCTCTCTGGGTGAGTCAATCTTCTTCGTGTCGTCTTTCCACCAGGTGTAACTGACTGGTTCAGCATCTGTGATGATTGCGTTACACCAGAGAGTACAGGAGGACAAATCAGGTTTACAGCTTGTAGAGATGGTGGGTTTAGAGACAGCAGCTGTTGTTGATGGAGAGAATAGGAGAAAAAGGCCATTGCAGTCAGGATCAATCACATGCACTTTTTTTTCTTGATTTCTCTGTCTCAATGCAGACATCTAGAAAGAGAGACAGACAGTGAGACTCACAGACTGTTTTTCCACATAAGCCTAATGTGCACTTGACATGAACAAACTTGTAACATTATGTGACATGAAGGGGGATTTGGGCACAACAATGTTAAAACAATACAGTGGTTTGACATCAGGGACCCAGGCCTGTTTCCGAGCAGGCACGTGCAGAGGGGGATGCTAGGGGTGCCCGAGCACCTGCCCGTTTTCCCCTGATGCCAAAAGTGGCCTTTTTGGGAGGGGAATTTATTTTTATTTTTTTACAGTGAAGGCAAGAAGAACTTATAACAATAAATAACAATTTATCAATCAATAAAATGTCTGGACAGTTTACACATGTTGACCTTTCAACCGGAAGTTAAGTAATCGTCTGCGTCTCTGTGACGTGTGCAGGATGTCCAGGATTGTCCCAGGATGGCGAAGTCATGACACGCGCTTCTCTGCCTCTGATTGGCCTACCATCAAACATTGTGGATCCAATCACATTCGCTTGGCTATCCTATCCTGCGTCTCTCCTAGTGTCCTCTAGAGAGAGAGTGGCGTCAGCGGAGGACCAAAATGAGATAGCCAATGAACAGCCAGGAATGGGTCTCGCGCTACTTTTGCATGCTAAAATAAAGCTGATAATGTACAATTTGATTCAAGGGGGAAAAACCCCTTTCAGAGTACAACACAAACTGTCTATTTTGCTGCAACTCGACAGTGCTGCTTAATCCAGGACCTTACTTCCTGGAGCTCTTGAGAGTAAAAAACTGGTCCATTGGAGTGAATGGAGATATCGGAACTCTTCTATTATACGGCTCTGGTCTCTCCTTGTCTCCTGCGCCAATCAGAAGCAGAGATGGGCGGGTCATGCCTTCACCATCCTGCCCACTGCCAAGCTGCCGAGCTCCGACTGACTGATGGCCAAACAGACCCATGGGACACTATTTCAATGGGGTAACAACAAAATGTGTTTATTAGACACCTTGAGGAGTACAAAAATCTACATTAGAAAAATATATCTTTCGGGTGCATGGGGAGCCCCGTTCCTACTAGACTACAGAGAGAGAGTACGGCAACCATTTTAGGGCATCCTCCTACCTCAGAGTATTGGTTATAATTCCTCAGACACAGCGTTGTCAGCTCTTGTGTATCACAGTACACTGCTTCACATGTGCTCTGAAACGCCTTCAGTCCTCACATGAAAACGCTGTCATTCCTCCTGCAACATGCCTCACTTATCATTCAAACTAGCTGTCAGTCATCACTCCTCACATCTCACAAACGTTGTCATTCCTCCTGCAATGTGCCTCACTTATCACTCAAACTAGCTGTCAGTCATCACTCCTCACATCTCACAAACGTTGTCATTCCTCCTGCAATGTGCCTCACTTATCACTCAAACTAGCTGTCAGTCATCACTCCTCACATCTCACAAACGTTGTCATTCCTCCTGCAATATGCCTCACTTATCACTCAAACTAGCTGTCAGTCATCACTCCTCACGTCTCACACGAAAACATTGTCATTCCTCCTGCAATGTGCCTCACTTATCACTCAAACTAGCTGTCAGTCATCACTCCTCACGTCTCACACGAAAACGCTGTCATTCATTGTTTTTGTTTGTTCTTCCGTGTGTGGGGAAACAGCAAAGAATCAGTGATTCTCAGTGAATTGAGCAACATTTTTTTACAATTTCACTTCCGGTTGAGTGATTTTGCCTTCAAATTAAAGCGTGATAAAATTCGTTTTTTTTTTTTTACAATATAGATTAAAGTAGTAATCTAACTATAAGACCCAACATAATTAACATAGTAACACTAAAAGGAACATCTAGTTTAATGTTTGAATAAAAATAGACCAGCAGAACTACAAATATTATGTATATATGTATATATATAATATATATTATATGTGAATAATTCTATGCTTAAAAAGGCGTGGTTAAATGGTTAGCAACGCGCAATCTGGCTTTAGCGTCAAGGAAAAATTAGGGAAATGCGCGTGACCACGCCACTAATAGCACCGCGCCCAGCCATAAATGCAAATTTAAGGCTAGGGGGAGAATAGAGCCTGATGACTTAAGCAAGCAAGCAAGCAAGCATGCAAGCTTGTCTCTTGAAACTCTCATTTAGGGCTGCATCCTCTCATGCGCTGGCTGCATACTTGGAGGAAGAGAGGTAACACGGTCTGGTCTAGACTATGTTGCTGGTTCTCTTTGCTGCGGGCAGGCTGGCTTGCTTCCAGCCATGGTGCACTTGTTTTCTCCCCGTGTGCTGGAGGAGAAGAGCGGGGCTTGTGCGCTCCCGCCCTGGGGACCAGGTGAGACTCTTTCAGCTTTTGGCCGAGGCCAGATGAGAACTGACTTTTTCTGTCTCTCCTCAGTTTTTGGCCAATAAAATGTATTAGATTTGAACTGAGGACAGCCCATACAACCGTTGGTTTGGGGGCAGTGTTTATTGTCCTGTGATGTCTGCACAGGACATCAGCAGGAGTGTCTCCGGTGCCACAATGGTGGTTTCTCTGGGTTTTTTGTGGCATCCAGATGTGAGTTGAGATTGTAGGTCTGCAGACTAGGGATGTTCATTTTGAAAGATTTCCATAATCGAAAATTGGGAAAATTAACGATCAATTATTGATTAATCGATTATCGATAGCGTAATAATAATAATAATAATAACAATATATATATATTTTTTTTTCTTTCTTTTTTTACTCTGGTCTGGCAATAACGTTGCGCGTCCTCGGCCAGCTATAATGGCGATGCCGCTGTGTAGTAAGAATATCAGACACTAGCGCTGTGGCCAGGTAAACAAACATGTTACATGTCAGGTTACATGATGTAAGGCAATCGGCGTTTTCCAGCTTAGCTGACAGCACAAGAGTCAAATCAACAGGCCGCAGACCGCTGGGTGCGTTTGTTTGTGTCCCCGGCGCATGCCGGTGTGAATTCCCCATGTTTAAAACAGTTTTGTTGGCACAAAGGCCCGTGCCCAGCCAGAAAACTAGAGACTATATGAAGCTCCACCTCACGTTAGTCGGCTGTGCAATGGAGTGGGGAGAGGAAGAACGAATTCCACCCAAACCTAGTCCACAAAAAAAATAATAATAATAATAATAATAATAATAATACCGTAATAATAACAATAATCGATCCAAATTCCACATGATCGATTCAATTCCTTAACGATCAATTATCTATTTTCGATAATTGATGAACATCCCAAATGCAGACGCTGGGACGCAATGGGGCCGTCCGTGCTGGCTTGACTCCTTGCAGACTTTACTGTCCCTCAGAAGCATCTCAGAGTTTTGAAGTTGAATTTAGCTAATGGGTTAAACAGAGACCTTTGTCTAACATGGCTATGCCAACATCAAGTAGGGCATGTGATCAAATCATACCTATATTGGATTCTAGTCACAGTAGAATCCTGAGGCCCCAACAACGGAGATGGTTAAAACCAAGTGTGAATTGAGGGGAAAACAAGACACAACTCCACATCAGCCACCTAAAACTGGTCAAACTGCCAAAATAAAACCCTTACAGATGACTTTAAGTTGAATCTTTTTTTTCCCCTCGTAGTTGTTGATGTCTGGGGTGTACCATCCACTGTCTTCTCTGGTCAATCCTCTGATCCTCAGCTCTCCAGTTGAAGTGTTCAGCTCACCAGGATCTTCAAATATGCAGCAACATGGTTAGGGTTAGGATCTCAACAGAGTTCTTAACATGGTTAGGGTTTCAAGTCAAGTCAAGTTTATTTGTATAGCCCTAATTCACAAGCATGTCTCAGAGGACTTCACAGATAATATGTCTAGCTAAATCTAGCTGACACAACAGTAACAATTACAGTAGTAATAATAACAACAACATGATTGAACAATCATAATGTATGATAAAGAGAGACAGAGAGAAAGGGAGAAAAGGGGGAGGGAATGTGGAGAAGGAGAACAGGGAAGGGAGGAGGTGGGGAGGGAACATGGGAATGTGGGGGAGGGGAGAGCAGGGCAAGGGAGGAGGTGGGGAGGGGACAGGGAAAGTGGGGGAGGAGAGCGCAGGGGAAGGGGGAAGAGGAGAAACAGAAGAGGTAGAATATACTGTGGCTGGGCGATATGAATAGTCACAAGGGACAGTAAAGACAGGGAACAGGGGAGTGTGGGGGAGGAGGGAGCAGGGAAGGGGAGGAGGGAGCAGGGGAGGGAGAGGGGGGTGTGGGGGAGGAGGGAGCAGGGAAAGGGAGGAGGTGGGGAGGGGGGAAGAGAAGAGCAGAACAGATAGAATATACTGTGTCTAGGCGATATGGTTATGAATAGTCACAGGGGACAGTAACATTTAGCAATCAGGTTATGTATTTTACTTATCAGGCGAAAAGAGCTCATGAATAAGCAAGAAATGAATTGACAACGGCACACTGGAACTAGCAGCAGAGCGGCCAGGCCAAATGAGCAGCAGTTCAGACAATCTGACTACTCTAGCCATTAACCGCGTACTGTGTGCGCACAGGACTCTGTGCCCAGGGACTACAGATGCAAATTAGCTTTTAGCTATCTCTGGTGCAATATATTTATTGTGTAATGTGTACTGTCCCTGCTTCAATAAACAATAAAGATAAAGATAAAGAAGGAATCTAATCTACAGCCTAGTCTGCCCTGTCTTATTCTACTCTAGTCTGATTTCCTCCTCTACCAAAGCGTCACAACGGAGCTGCGGAAATTCTGCTTGGGAGGCATTGTTTATTTTTGTTTATTGTTTATTTTTTTTATTTTTTTTTAAGTATGGTGCTTGTGCACACATCCATGGAGAATCGCATGGAGAGTCTTAACAAGCCTTAATGACTTGCAGCTGGTGGGGTCAAGGTCAAGGTTAATTTTATTGTCAATTCCACTGTATATACATGACATACATACAAGGATTGAAATTGCATTGCTCGTCATATCCACGGTGCAAGAAAATACATTAAAATACATATAAAATGTGGTTCCTCCTCTGATCGCTAAGGGCGCCTGTTCAGAGGGAGGGGAACTGGTTGGAATAGCGTGAACCTCCCACGTGCTATGTCCTACCGGTGAAGCTTCCTCTATCAGGTGAAAAGAAGCGGCCTTGTGACTGCCCATGTATCGGAGGAAGCATGGAGCCAGTCTCGGCTCTCCCAAGATCGGCAGAGGATGGAGTAGCAACCAGGATTGAAACCAAAATGAGCACTAATGGGGGATAAAAATGGGATAAAAAATCGGGGGGGGGGGGGGGGGGGACATATAAAATACATAAAGCCCACCTATACACGATAAAAAAGCAATGACGTAATCATCATGCCTAATACCTTTAAGTATAAAATGTAGACAAGTAAAAAGTGCAAAACTGCCGCAGTGCAAATTGAGTTGATTCTATGACCTATTTAAAAAGTCCATTTAAAAGTCATTCTGAAAGTGCATGAGTGATATACAGATATCCTGGTCATTGTCCAGCGACTGTGGGGGTATGAGGCACAGAAAGGGAGGAGAGGGCTGGAAGGGAATTCAGCTTCCTGACGGCCTGGTGGATGAAGCTGTTCCCCAGCCTGCTAGTCCTGTCTAGCCGAAGGCTTCTCATTCTCCTCCCAGACGGCAGGAGGCTGAAGAAGCAGTGTGAGGGGTGGGTGGGGCACAGCGCTGAGTGCCTTGCGGACCAGGCGGGTGTCATAGATGTCCTGGAGAGAGGGGAGGGGGGCCCCAATGATCCTCTCCGCTGCTTTCACCACTCGCTGCAGGAATTTCCGAGAGGCTGCAGTGCAGCTACCATACCACACGGTTATGCAGCTGGTGAGGATGCTCTCGGTGACGCCGTGATAGAAGGAGCGCATGATGGGTGGTGGAGCTTTGGCCTTCTTCAGTTTGCGGAGGAAGTAGAGCCTCTGGTGAGCTTTCTTGGTCAGTGCTGAGGTGTTGGTGACCCAGGAGAGGTCCTCTGTAATGTGAACACCCAGGAACTTGGTGCTGCTCACTCTCTCCACAGCGACGTTGTTTATTGACAGTGGAGGGTGGAGGGTGCGTGACTTCCTGAAGTCGACAACAATCTCTTTTGTCTTCTCCGTGTTGAGAATGAGACTGTTGTCGCTGCACCAGCTGATCAGTTGGCTCACCTCGTCTCGGTAGTGCAGCTCATTGTTATTTTTGATGAGCCACACCACTGTTATGTCGTCCGCAAACTTGACGAAGAGGTTGGATTCATGTTTTGGTTTACAGTCGTGAGTCAGGAGTGTGAAGAACAGAGGGCTGAACACTGCTCCTTGGACAGCCCCTGTGTTAAGGATGATGGGGCTTGATGTATTGCCACCAACCTGGACAGTCTGTGGTCTCCCCGTCAGGAAGTCCAACACCCAGTTGCACAGGGAGGTGTTCAGCTCCAGCCGGTCCAGTTTCTGTATCAGCTGTTGGGGGATGATTGTGTTGAATGCTTAACTAAAGTCAATGAACAGCATCCTCACGTATGAGTCCTTGGAATCCAGATGGGTGAGAGCTTTCAGTTTGCCCGGTATGCGAACTGAAAAGGGTCCAGAGAAGGGGGGAGGATGGATTTGATGTGCTGCATGACTAAACGTTCAAAGCACTTCATGATGATGGGAGTCAGTGCCACGGGACGATAGTCATTGAAACCGGATGGAGAAGCCTTCTTTGGAACTGGGATGATGGTGGTGCGTTTGAAGCATGTGGGAACAACAGCTTGGCTCAGGGAGATGTTAAAAATGTCTGTGAGGACATCCGTGAGCTCCTTCGCACAGTCCTTCAGCACACGGCCTGGTATGTTGTCCGGGCCCCCCGCTTTGCGTGGGTTAATCCTGGGTACGGTTCTCCTCACGCTGGCTGGAGACAGGGACAGCACTCTGTCGTCTGGTGGGGGGGGGGGGGGGGGGGGGGGGGGGGGGGGGGGGGGGGGGTTATCTGTGCGGGGGTGTTGTTAAGAGCCTCAAAACGTGCAAAGAAGTTGTTCAGATCGTTTAGCAGGGTGATGTCACTGTCACACGTCTGTGATTGGGGTTTGTAGCCAGTGATGGACTGGATCCCCTGCCACAGGCTCCTTGTGTCCCCGCTGTCACTGAAACGATGGGCTATCCTTCTTGTGTCTTTTAGCCTCTTTGATGCCACGGGACAAGTTGGCCCTCGCTGTTCTCAGGCCAGCCTTGTCTCCAGCTCTAAAAGCAGCCTTCCGGGCTTTCAGTAGCCTATGGACTCCTGTCAGCCAAGGCTTCTGATTCGCCCGTACTGTGATGGTCTTTGTCTCCGTTACATCATCGGTGCATTTACTAATGTAGGAAGTGACAATGTCTGTATACTCCTGGATATTTACCTGGTGGTTATTTATATATATGGCGGAGTTTCTGCAGGCAGCAGCAGGAGCATTTTTCTCCGTGAGGTAAACAGAGAGACAAGGTAAAACACTGCCCATGTGCTTACATTACAGAGATTATATATGATAGAAAGTGGGTTGATTACCGGTAAAGCCATCCTTTAACAGGGATTTTTAAAGCAAAGTCTACATACATCACATGGACGATTGCATAGACCAGGTGGGTTCTGCGAAGTTTGTGAGCAAGTTCGACCTTCTTAACACATTGAGTGCCAGCCATTTTTTCATCCTGTAGGTAAGTTGTGCCAGGTTTTTTTTTGAGGATTCTGGCTCATTTTACAAGAGCCGAGGATTATTTTCTGTTAAGAATTCATGAACACCAATCATCTAAAAATAACTAATAGAATGTGTGCTTTCTCTGTCTAAAAGAGTTAGTTTGCAGAGTTAGTAGTTATGTAGATATTAGCCGTTGAGTACAGCATGGTTTCAGCGTCTGGAAATTTATTCAGAGATAAATGGCTTTTTGTGAAACAGTCACTTTAACCATTCATTTTTGGCATCAGTAAGACCGTCAGACATTCTAAACAATAGTTTTGAACAGTAATTTCCTCCATAACAACAGGAAACACCCCTCTCATTCAAACTCCTCCCTCCGTGTGTCTTCTCCTCCTTCCTCCTGGCTCTACAGCGGGCGTGTCAGAAGCGAGTTGCTGCTGCCTGCCTGCCTGCCTGCGTGCCTGCCTGCCTGCTTGCCTGCGTGCGGACGCTCCTTGTGCGAGTCAAGATGGGCCGGGGAATGCGTGGGCGATGGGCAGATGTTGATTCTGGCCTTTCTGAGGTGTTTCAAAGTGTGTTTCACCTATAATCTATTTTGCAAATCGCTCTCCGCTCTCTGTGTGCTGCTGCCTGCGCGCGGCCGCTCTCGGGCAAGACAAGTATGGAATGGATTACTGTAAAATCGCCTCGCCATTTCCTTGAATGGCTTGCTCCCGCGGCAGTTTTTTCTTTGATTTCGCTCGTCTGGGGGAGCACTGTCAACACTTAGTGGGTCGGTAAAATAGATTATACACATTCTCTTGCTCCAATAGTGATCTCGAAGATGTAAAAGTTGTTGATTGATGTCCCACCGTCAAAAAAAAAAAATGTTTATGTAAGACGAGATATCTCGGCTCTGGCACTCAAGCGTTGGATTATGTAAGACGAGATACCTCGGCTATGGCACTTAACGTGTTAACGGGTACTGGCAAGTCCCAATGACCAAAAAGCACATGAGATTGCAGCATACATCACTCCATCTGGCCTTTACTCATATAAAGTCATGTCTTTTGGCCTACCTATGGAATGAACCAGCAACGTTCCAACGCCGAACACGCCGAACAAGCGCAAACCTTTAAGCCCAAGGCGCCACTCCCCCTGGGTGGTGTTTGCCTGCCCCAAACACCACCCATATCCCCCTAGCCACTAAGAGCTCATTTATGCTCCATTTTCAAAAAATAATAATTTATGCTCCACCCCTCGAACCACGACTCTATCACCTTCCTATCCCTATGGCTCCTTTTCTCAACCCCCTGCCCCTGCTCATTTATGCTCCATTTTCATATGAAAATAAATGGCTCCATTTCAAACTAGTATATATATGGATAAAGTGAGCCCATTGGGGTTGACATGGCATAATGAAGCCCACTTCCTGATATTGTTTGATTCCGTTTGATTGGATGAATGGATTTTCCTGGAGCATTGTGGGATATCTGTTCAAATCTGGAGCCGCGAATACAGGAAGTGGCGTGAGTTGGGGGAGTGTCCGAATTGCTCTCAGAAAAATGTCAGCCGTGCCACGACAGCCATCTTGTTGTCCCCGCTTACCAATGCTTGCTAGTTGCTAATACTAGCCTTTTTGCTTCTTGCTCTCTTTACTGTCTATGTTTGCTAGCTGTAGCCAACTGGGTAACTTTTTATCCACAATAAAAAGCCAGTAGTGGATATTATCTGCAGACCTCGCGTCACCGGCTGCCTGACATTATCTTCCACAAAATCGAGGTAATCTTTAGCTAACATAATTGCATGACATTATACATGTCCATTTGTCAAATAGCTAATACAGGAGGACTAACGTTATAGAGTAGCAGAAGTTACCATGTTAATGTAACGTTAACATGCTGCACAGATTCACACGTAGGGCTCTATCGTCGCAAAGGCGGTAATTTTGCGTTAGCGCCCAATTTGCGCTGGAATAGCGCAAAAGCCCTAATTGTGGGCGTGTCGGCAAACCTCCATATAAGCGTGTTTATGCTCAAAACTGTCTTCACACGTGTGGGATCATGTCCACCCCCCTTAAAAGCTACAGCATCACATCTGTGACAGCAGCTTCTTCCTTGTTGAGTGCAAGCAGAGGGACAGAGTGAGAGAGAGAGAAAGAGAGAGGGCGAGAGAGAAAAGATGGGGAGAGGGAGAAAGGGGGGGGGAGAGAGAGAGAGAGAGGAGAGAACGAGAGAGGGGCGAGAGAATTGGAGGATGTACCAGTTCGTATTCAGATAAACCATTAGAAACCACGCAGTTACGCAGTGAATACGCCAATCTATCCCCAAGGTGTTATTATGTCCCAAAGCATGCGCTTACTGTAATTAGTCATTTTGTTCATTATAGGCTATAACATGCACATTTAAAAATATTAGTTTCTTTAATAGAGTAGGGCTGTGTGAGACTTTAATTTGAGCTGTATATCAGAATTGTCATCTCTGGTTAAAGTCCCTGGAAACCAGAAATATTTCTTTATTATTTAGCATTTTGAGTTCATCACATCACAGGACCCTATGTTAATAAGCCACTAGCCAAATTTGAACGATGATGAACGTCGCAAAGTATATAAATTTAGGTTTGACAGTCTGGCAAAACTCATGAGAAAATCATTATTTTTTAGAGTGTATTTCTCCCGCGGACTGTGTGGGCGTGTCCCATCTACAGCAGGTTTTCTGAGAGAGAAAGAGCGCGAGACAGAGGGGGGAGGGAAACGGAGAAAGAGATCAAGTTACACAGCACTTGCGAGTGTGTGTGTGTGTGTGTGTGTGTGTGTGTGTGTGTGTGTGTGTGTGTGTGTGTGTGTGTGTGTGTGTGTGTGAGTGAGAGAGCCACCAGCCTGTGTGTCTCTCGCTCTCTCTCACTAGTCCCGAGAGAGAGAGAGAGAGAGAGAGAGAGAGAGAGAGAGAGAGAGAGAGAGAGAGAGAGAGAGAGAGAGAGAGAGGCACATGGCCTGAAAACCGACACCTTGCTAATCTCACAAGCATAGCGCTTGGCAGACGGCACACAGAGTGGGAGGGAGACGGACAGCGAGGGAGCGCTGTCACTGGGGGCAAAGAACGGACTTGCCATAGGTGGGTGCGGATTGCGCGCGTGTACAAAGGTTATATAGAGCTTATGACGTCATAAGCTCCTGCGTTTTAGCACCTCGCGCACTGCTGTCTTCAATGAGGAAGTACTTTGTAGAATCTTGTAGAAAAGTGGCGATTTTAAGGCTTTGGGTTGAAAGTAATGTATAATAATTTCGGAGGCACAAAATTACTAACATAAGACCCTAAATAACATAGTTAGAACGTTTTTGTGGATTTTGGTTTCCAGGGACTTTAAGCTATTGACTCAGTGCCGTCACGCCATCATAATGTACCTGAATGTCGCAATTATGATCGCAGAATCAGCCCTGGTCAGAGGCAGGTTGGATAAAATGATCAGATGTGATATAAAGATTGTTGATGTCGAATGAACATGAACTACGAACCGAAGATGGGACCAGAGGACATGACGACGGAGAAACCGACCAGCAGCAGCCGGCTTCAAATCAATGAATGCTTTATATTTATTGAAATGAAATATGGTGCTATCTGGTCATCTGAAATCACTCTCTCTAGCTAGGCTAACTGGCTCATATTGTGCCATATTGTAACGTTGTCTGAATTGGCATGTCATAACGTTAATATTAGCATGACCTTACTGTATAGCCTGGATCACAATAGCGTTAACTAACGCTATATTTCGATATAATTCAAACAATGGTTCCTTTCCCATACCATGGTGGGCTGGACTGTACAGTATTGCTGTGAAAAAGTTACATTTGATTGTGTCAAGAGTTACACAACATAGTGATCTTATGTTGAGTTGATGATAAAGGATGTTTTCCAATAATCAATGACACATTAGATTGCTATATTTTTAACTGACCTTGGTGGAAGTACCTCAACACAATTGTGTATCAGCTTTAAATGTCCAATATATACAGAATTAAACAAATGACCAGCAGCATTCTAATGTGCAAAAACTTTATATTTATTGAAATGTGGTGATCTCATGTCACATTACATAACGTTATGCCCAAATGGCCTGCCCAGAAGCGTCACTTTACATGTATGGTAGGTAGGGAATTATTTTCATTATGTTAACATCAACCCTAACCAACTAACCCTAACCCTAACCCATCTTCCATAATTAATTAAATTGATTGATTGATTGATTGATTGATTGATTGATTGATATCTTTATTGATTCAATAAATACATGATTGTGCAAGACAATACAAGAAACAAATATTGATCAAAAGGAATTAAACACAATAAAGCCAGAGGGCTTGTTTCCATTGTGGTCCTTTGCTACGAAGAAAGTGGTCCTTTGCTACGAAGACATTAGCTACTCACCACAGAGCCACACAGACCAGTTTATCAGATCATTTTGCCGTAAATGTGTCCAAGTGATGAGCTCTGAAGCCCCGGCTTGTATCGTTACACGTCTGATTTTGATATAGGTGTTATTTTGATGAACTGACCGCATAACAGGGATCTATACTGTTACGTGTGTCTACTAACATCATTAAAAGATCATAAAGATAGCACTTTTTCTGGTCATTTATTAATCTAGGCTAGCTAGCCTGCCTTGGCTGTGCTGTTGTGATCTGGTTTCCTGTGGCTGCTTGACATCAAGGAAGCCATGCCCCAAAAGTTAGTCATTTTATCATCTCTTTTACTCGAAATGGGGCCATAATTTAGAAAACGGAGCCCATGAGAGCATGAAAAATATTTGAAATTGTTGATTCAGACCATTAACTCATTCGGAAAATGTTTATTTAACACGTGCCGCCCCCCCCTGGCAATTCGAGAGAATGCAATTTCCGCAGTGGCTTCATAAATTCACCCTGACTTATCCCCACTGGTACATACCATGTGTGTTTCATGTTTATATCATGTTAAGCAACACGTTCACTAGTGGGCAGTAGAGAGTCAAATGTGTGAGTGTGTGTGGTACTGCTCCATTTCGTCCGTATCTGTAAGCTTTCAGAAAATGTCACTGTTTCAGAACTACACACGAAATGAACGCAGAGTACAGAAAGAAGGCTTTGAGCATAATTGGGCCTTTATCCTATTCCCAGCCCTCAAATCCCAACACTCTAGCACCTTCCTATCCCAGAATTATCCAACTAAACTCACTAAACAAGACTGACTATGACTGAGTGATTGAGTGACTGACTGAGTGAGTGAGTGGCTGACTGAGTGAGTCAGTCAGTCATCGATTGAGTGAGTGACTGAGTGAGTGGCTGAGTTTGTGAGTGAGTGAGTGAGTGAGTGAGTGAGTGAGTGAGTGAGTGAGTGAGTGAGTGAGTGAGTGATTGACTGAAGCAGTGTTTGGAATGGTTCGCTCATTCACTCACTCACTCATTCCCCATGTAGTGTTTTCAGTGTTGGGCAAGTTACTTTCAACATGTAATATACTACATATTACTAGTTACTTTCATTTAAAAGTAATAAGTTACTTTACAATATTACTTCATGTGTAGAGTAACTCGTTACTTATTACACTACTTTTGCATTACTTTTACCAAAACAACAGCAGCCGCAAAATGACATTGCCACCCCGGAACCATCCTGAAAAATAATTTCAACCGACTTGAAGTCAGTGTAAACAATCCAAAATTCGAAATGTTATTCTTTTCCTTTGTTATTGTGATCTATAATAATAATAATAATAATAATACATACAATTTATATAATGCTTTTCAAGAACTCAAAGCACTTTACAACATAATAAACAGTAGAGTTAAAAACCATTAAGACGAAGGAATTAGGATATATATAAAAGAGCAATGAGGGCAAAACAATAAAACATTTATAAATGATAAGCTTCTCTAAAAAGGTGTGTTTTGAGAAGGGACTTAAAGGAGTCTACACTATCCGCTGCCCTGATTGCGGGAGCAAGAGTGTTCCAGATACGAGGAGCAGCGGAGGAGAAGGCCCTGTCTCCCACAGTGCGTAGCCTTGTCTTGGGGAAGAAGGAGGCTGGAGGAACGGAGGGAATGAGTAGGACAGTGAAAGGGGAGGAGTTCAGAAAGGTAGTTTGGAGCAGAGTGGTGCAGGGATTTGAAGGTGATCCTGTATGGTATGGTATGGTATGGTATGGTATGGTATGGTATGGTATGGTATGGTATGGTATGGTATGGGAAGCCAGTGAAGATCCCTGAGGACTGGAGTGATATGTTGACGGAAAGGGGAGGAGCACAGGAGACGAGCAGCAGAGTTCTGTACCAGTTGCAGTTTATTGAGGAGACGTGAGGGGAGGCCAGTGAGGAGTGCATTGCAATAGTCCAAAGGTGAGGTAACAAAGGCATGGATAAGGCGTTGTGCATCAGCTGGGTTGAGGTATGGGCGGATCCATGCTATGTTTCGCAGGTGGAAAAAGGCAGACTGTCTGGTTTTATTGATGAAGGGTTCGAAGGAGAGTTTTGAGTCCAGGGTGACACCAAGGTTCTTCGGTCAGATTCTTCAGTCAGATCAGCAATGGGGAGGGTGAGGTTATGAACTGTGTTGGTTGTAGATGTTGGGGAGATGATGATGACTTCGGTTTTGTCCGTGTTGAGTTTCAAAAAACTACTGTGCATCCAGGATTTAATGTCCAGCAGGCAGTTGTTAAGTGACACCAGTGAAGTTGCAATGTCAGATGAGGTGTGAATATAGATCTGTGTGTCGTCTGCATACATGTGGTAGTTAAGGCCTATCTATACCGATCTATAGTGGTTATTTGCATAAAACACACAGTTTGATTATGAAATGATTGTATCTTTTTTGTGCTTTGATTGAATCAAATGTAACTCAATTTGTAACTTGAGTTACTTGACAAAGTAACTGGTATAATATTACTGAAACATATAAGTAATAAGTTATATTACTGAGTTACTGCTAAAAGTAATATATCACATGTAATATGTTACTTTTGTAATGAGTTACCCCAACACTGGTGTTTATCATATAGTGAACTATATGTGGAACGATCAAACAAGTTTCGGACACTACCTCACTCTTCTCTTTTGGTAAACACAAGAGCATTGGATTGTGGTAGATGGGAGAAAATGTACATTCTCTGTTCACTAGAAATTGACTGACTGACTGTCTGTCCTGACTTTTCTATCTCATGACGCTGCCCAGCACTGTGGGAAAAGCTACTGCACCATTCAGCATACATCTGAGAGAACAACTTGTCCCTCCACCTGTTAAATCTGAGCTTAAATCACTCTATGTCTCAGTTTACCTGTGAATTGATTGAAGGAGTCAATCTGCCCTTGAGTCCACTCCATGGCAAGGTCACGTCCATGTTTCCACAGTACACGAGTGATGGGACGAATCACAGAGGACAAGTCTGGCTTGAGGACAACACTGCCCCCTAGTTTCCCATAGAGTGGTTTTTCTGCAAAGACAAAAAGAATGGAAGCTGTGACATTTTAAATGTGAGCGTGTGTTTTGGCAGTGTCAGAGGGGGCGGAGCAACAACGCTTCAGCTAAACATCTAACCTGCTTTGAGACTTAAAGGCATGTCTTCATGTTCTGACTGTATTCTGATATTTGTCTTCGTCAGCCTGTTGTGACATAAAGAGAGAAACAGTTTCATCAGTTGTCCTTTAATGATCCTAAAAACGGCCATCGCTCCTCCTTGATACTTGAAACACATCAGTTCATCAGCCCTATGTTCCCACAGCCCTATGTTCCCACAGTCCTATGTTCCCACATCCCTATGTTCCCACAGCCCTATGTTCCCCCAGCCCTATGTTTTCTCAGTTTAATAATAAAATAGATACTTTCACCTCTCTTTCAAGCATTTTAAAATTTTGGCAGTCAAAGGTCAAGGTCACTGTGTGACCCATTCGCCCCATTCGCCCCATTCGCCCATTCGGGCTGTGGGAACATAGGGCTGTGGGAACATATGGATCGCTCCGTGGAATTGGAGCTGAAAAGTGAAGCATGTGATTCGTTTACTCCACTTACCCAATGAGCAGATAGTGCATAATTTTACGCTTAAAAGGCGTGGTTGTAATGCTTAATGCTGGGTGTAGCGCCGATACCAAAATATCAAATGCGCTGGTCCACGCCCACTGATCTGCGCTGCGTCTGGCGTTGAACGCAGTTCATAGGCCGATGCAACGATAGAGCCCTAATGTTCAAATGTGCTTATAACAGTAAGCATGCTTATAACAGCACTTTTTGATCAAATCATTTCTTACATGAATACCATAAGGTTGGCTCTAATACTGTATGTCAACAAAATGAAACAAGAATTTTGAGCCTGGCTTTATCCAATGTTAAAATTTCTGTCCTGGAAATGTATGCAAATGTGTGCATATTTATGCCTCATTTGCACAATTAAACATACAATTTCAGAAAACCTTTCAATAATTGTCTTAATGTAAGTAATCAACTGGTGAAGTTTTATGGCGATATCTTTGAATTAACTTTTTTTGTTACCCTCACCTGTAGTGTCTGTTTTGGTAAGATCATTAGATAATTTTCAAAGCTTTCCCTCATAGGATTCCTTACTCTCTCATTTAGAACATATTGAGCACACAAAATCCATTGAGTTTGGTTTTGTTGCAATTAGTGAGAGGTTGACCCAAACGTTTGTGGTAAAATGCCTACAGAACCACGCCCAGTCTGTGTCCAGACAAGTAGGTCCTCTCTTCAGTAACGACTTGGTATGTGCAGTGGCGTGCCTGACCAAGTTGGTGCCCTAGGCAAGATTTTTGCTGGTCCCCCCCCCCTCCCCCAAAGAAAATATAATAAAAATTATATCGCAGCTAATCCAGCACTGCAGTGCAGGCTCAGAATCACCCTTCCCCAGTGGCGCTGGAAGTACTTTTAGGTAGGGGGTGCTGTAAAGAAGGGTCTCTCGGTGCTGCCCGCGAGGGCAGCGCCGAAGAAAATTTTACGTTTTTTGGACTTTCATCCATATTTAGAAGAATATTTAATTTTAAATTAACATTAGGATTATACTGTTGTGATGTCATTATTCAGTATCTTCTCCTTTTCTCACT
The DNA here is from genome assembly GCF_964638095.1 of Poromitra crassiceps. NCBI lineage: Eukaryota > Metazoa > Chordata > Actinopteri > Beryciformes > Melamphaidae > Poromitra > Poromitra crassiceps. The sequence goes on from NC_139639.1 coordinate 8,667,087, forward strand.
CACTTTCATGTAAGCACCTGCTCTCCCTTTAGTCGTTTTACACTACAACAGACAGAAACACAGGCATAAACACTGAACTTATTATTATTATTATTATTATGGAAAACCAGATTATGATGAAAATCAAACACTTTTGAAGAGAGAGCGTATGAAATAAGATTAGAGCTGGGAAGCACAAACTGTTTTTGAATGCATCTTGTTGGTGGTATAAACACAAGACAGCCAAATCCAACAATTTCGAAAATCCATTTCTTGCCACCAGGGGGTGCTGCAGCACCCTCAGCACCCACCTTCCAGCTCCCTTCCCCCACTCTGGGAAAAAGCTCAGAGCAGGTAGAAGGGGGCGCGGCCGCGCAGTGGGTGGGGTGGTATGGATTAGGGACCATGGTGAAAGTGCTGCAGCCCGGGCAGCCAGAAAGCCAGAATTAGAAAAATGATTTCACTATTATTTAAAGACTTAAGACGTTGTTCTTCTTATTTTTGTCTACTATTGTAAAATAATAGTAGGCCTATTATCATGAAAAAGTATTTGTAAAAAAAAAAAAAAAAAAAAAAAAAAAAAAAATTTACCCTCTCTGGCGCCCCTAACGGCTCAAGCGCCCTTAGCATTTGCCTAGTTCGCCTAATGGACGGCACGCCACTGGGTATGTGTTAACTACCCAGTTACTTATTAACTAATTATTAACTAATTAACAGTCTACATGTATGTTGAGAGATTATAGTGTTGTAGAGATCAGGCACTACTGTATATTGACTTGGTACGTGTTAAACCATATCAGTCTAGATGTATGTTGAGAGATTATAGTGCTGTATATTGACTTGGTACGTGTTAAACCATATCAGTCTACATGTATGTTGAGAGATTATAGTGCTGTAGAGACCAGGCACTACTGTATATTGACTTGGTACGTGTTAAATGGATATGACACTGGTTAAGAGCACCATTGATCTTATTTCTAAACCACTATCATATATTTGCAACTTATCCTTTCAAACTGGTAAATTTCCAAACAAAATGAAGACTGCGAAAGTAATACCGCTTTATAAAACTGGTGACAAACACAACTTCACAAATTACAGACCTGTTTCACTACTTCCCCAATTCTCCAAAGTTCTTGAAAAACTCTTCAATGGTAGACTGGACAAATTTATCAATAAATACAATTTACTCAGTGATAGTCAATACGGTTTTAGAAGTAACAGATCAACATCACATGCATTAATTGAAACTGTAGAAGATATAACAAATTCCATAGACCAGAAGCTGCACTCTGTAGGGATATTTATTGACCTTAAAAAGGCATTTGACACCATAAACCACGATATTTTAATCAATAAACTGGAACGTTATGGCATCAGGGGAGTTGCACTGAATTGGGTGAGTAACTATTTAAGTAATAGGAATCAATTTGTGAAGTTGGGTGAGTCTGTGTCTCCATGTTTGGACATTGTTTGTGATGTGCCACAGGGCTCAGTATTAGGTCCTAAGCTATTTATTCTCTACATAAATGACATGTGCAAGGTTTCGGAAAAATTTAAATTAATTTTATTTGCTGACGACACTAACATTTTTTGTGCTGGTAGTAACTTACATGAATTGCAGGATATGGTATCTAATGAGATGTGTAAATTAAAAAGATGGTTCGACAAAAACAAATTATCACTAAACCTGAGCAAAACCAAAGTTATGCTTTTTAGTAACTGTAAAACAAATATTGACTTAAATATTCATATTGATGGTGTAAGGATAGAAAGAGTTAATGAGAATACATTTCTTGGTGTAATTATTGATGAAAAAATCAACTGGAAAACTCACATAAAAAATACACTTAACAAACTGTCACGAAGCATCTCAATACTCAGTAAAGCAAAGCATGTTCTGGATCAGAACTCACTACGCATACTATACTGTTCCCTAGTTCTGCCATATTTCAATTACTGCTCGGAGGTTTGGGGCAATACCTATAAATGTTCTTTAAATGCAATAACCATTCTACAAAAAAGAGCCATAAGAATTATCAATAATGCTGGATATAGGGATCATACAAACTCACTATTCATAAAGTCGAAAATAATCAAATTTTTAGATATTGTGAAGTATAAAACAGCTCAAATAATGTATAAATCAAGAAATAATCAAGTACCAGCTAACATCCAAAAACTTTTTTTTTTGAGAGAGATGGGGGATATAATTTGAGGGGGAAGACCAATTTAAAAACACTGAGGGCACGAACAACAATGAAATCCTTTTGTATTTCAATCCGTGGGGTGAAGCTCTGGAACAGTATGGATGCTGAGCTCAAACAATGTTTAAGCGTGAAGCATTTCAAAAACAAATATAAGGAACATTTATTTAAAAGGTACAAGTTATGTATATGAAGCGATTAATAGCATGGTATGATTATTTATATTGTATATATATTATAATATGCACTATTAGTTAATTGTATTGTACATAATATTACTCTGTAAATACGCAAATTGGTATACATATTATTAATGGTATATTATATTTAACATATTAATAATGAACAATTTACACACTAGAACTATAAATTATATTTATTATGCAAGGTATGAATGTATTTGTATATATATATATATATATTTGTATATATGTGTGTATGAAAATATATGGTTTATTGAGAAATGTAAATAGTATAAAAGTGGAAGTCATTTGATTAAGAATGTGAACTGTGGACTGGGGGTAGGACTAAATAAGTACAGTGTACTTCATCCTACTCCTTTTCGGACCTCGTTGCTAGTCACGTATTCTGATTATTATTATTTTTTTGTTTTTTGTTTTTTATCCGAAATAAAGCTTTCATTCATTCATTCAAACCATATCAGTCTACATGTATGTTGAGAGATTATAGTGTTGTAGAGACCAGGCGCTACTGTATATTGACTTAGTACGTGTTAAACCATATCAGTCTACATGTATGTTGAGAGATTATAGTGCTGTAGAGACCAGACCAGGCAGCACTACTGTATATTGACTTGGTACGTGTTAAACCATATCAGTCTACATGTATGTTTGAGAGATTATAGTGCTGTAGAGACCAGGCAGCACTACTCTATATCGGCATATTGACTCCAGAGAGAAATAACACAATTTCAAGGCCTCAACCCTGAAGTCCTGAGGTGGCACCACGTCTATAAATAATGACTCACTCAAAGTCTCTATCTGCAAATGTCTCAAACCAACACAGAAATACATCTTGATCAAATTAAATAGTCATGTTGATTTTTACTGAAATCATCCCCACCACCATATGGATTTACCAAGATCATTACGTCAGAATTATAAGATAATTATTTCAGAATTATAATTATGTCGGAATTCTTGCATATTTGCAGAATTATGAGATAATTGTGATAATTCTAAAATATTTGCAGAATTATGAGATCTATTGGCAGGAGTCATTAATTTATATCAAAAAAGCTTGAAAACAGATGTTTCTATCCTCACACCAGTTTGTTTTAATCATTCTTTTTTATCTCCATCTCCGTCAGACAGGAACTATCACATCTGGAGTGAGAGGGGGCTGGCTTCCATCAGAGACCTATACATAGATGGTCATTTCGCATCCTTTGATCTTCTGAGGAGGACATTTGAATTGCCCAACATGCACTGGCTTAGATACTTACAAGTCAGAAACTAGGTTCGAGCCAAGTTTCGTGACTTTGTAGTTCTCCCAAATGAACATGTTTTTTTTTATGTGTTCTTAGCCCCCCTCATTCCAGCCATCTTATTTCTAGATTTGTGCTTCTGTTTGATGATTGCATCAGAGCCCTGACTGAGAGGATTAGGGAGGCGTGGCAGGAGGAACTTGGTGTTGTCCTGTCTGAAATGATATGGTCCAACTCTGCTCAATTAACAGCAGACACCAGCTGATCCAATTTAAAGTCACTCACCGTATCCATTACTCCAGAATCAGAATCAGAATCAGAATCACTTTTATTGCCACAGTATGCAAGTTACATACGAGGAATTTGTCTTAGTGTCTGTATGCAGCGTAGCGGTCACATCAATATACAGAGATAAGAAGTAGGAAGGTAACTAAAGACAATCGCAAAGTTGCAAGTGCAATCAAATCAAATCAAATCGAGTAAATATATACAATATGTACATGAGTGGTGAAGTGTTCTGTGGATGATAAATATGAATTTACGTTGGATTTACATGAGATTTACAGACTGAGTTAAATAGACGTTAAATAGGCAGTGGATTTAACATGAATTTACAGTCGGAGTTAAATAAGAGTTTACATTGAATGTACATGAAATTTACAGGCTAATTTAAATAGGCATTAATGTGCAGGGAATTTACATGAATTTACAGTCCCAGTTAGACAGGCATTAAATTAGATACACTATGAGTTCCAGTTTTTTTATGGGGGGGGGGGGGGACTTCAGTTGAATTTAGGAGGAGGTAGTGAGTTTGTGTGTGGGGGGGGGGGTTGTTGGTGAGGTCCTTGGCGGAAGGGGTTTCGGGGCCTTGTTGGTGAGGCTGATGGCGGTTGGGAAGAAGCTGGTCTAGTGGCGGGTGGTTCTGGTCTTGGCAGACCTCAGTCTCTTGCCGTGGGGGAGTGTCTTAAAGAGTTTGTGGCCAGGGTGGGAGGGGTCAGCCATGAGCTTGCGAGACCGCTTCAGTGTCCTGGCTGCATGCAGGTCCTGGAGGGATGGCAGGTTGCATCCGACTCCAAGTCTACGTTGCACAAGATCTACCCCTCTGTCTCATCACTATGTGATAGGTGTCAGGTGTTGAGGGTATACTATCCCATGCTTTTTGGTTTTGCCCTTCGCTATCTGGATTATGGGCCAAAATATTTGATACTGTAAGGCCTATAAAATAACTTGTCAGTCGGAGGCAGAACTCGCCATCTTCGGCTGCTCGGAATCCTCTCTGCTCCTCCCTAATGCTGTGCAACAGTCTCTGATGCAGGGGATGACTGTCGCCAAGAGACTCATTCTGAAGGAGTGGAAGTCCCCCTCTCCACCTTCTTTTCAGCTGTGGCTGACGGACATGCTCTTGGTTATACGTATGGAGAGACTCCGGTTCCTGAGGACCAATTCGCTTAGGAAATTCTCAATCATTTGGGACCAGTTTCTGGCCTACTTAGACAAGGTTAAGAGTGGCAGGTGATTTGCCCGGCTGACTTTTTATGGAGCCCTTCCGTGGGATCCCACACACTCTTACAAGCACATGAGCACTTGATGCGGCTCGTTAGTGGCAACATTGGAATGTATGTTTTTGTTTTTTGTCTGAGCCTGTTTGTTCCCTATGTTCTGAAAATTGTTAAAAAACAAAACAAAAAAAAACTTGAAAACGGTGGATTTATTTCCCAGGTTAATTCAATACGCTTCCATACAGTTTATAGACGGTTTTCACGGAATTGGGTTGCTATGGGAACAGTTTGAACCCTAGCTTATTTCCTGTCAGCTATTGTATTAGCAAACATTGCAACAGGAAGTAAGCTAGGGGCAATTTAGAATGTTTATGTTGTCAAATTAAAAGCGTCTATACCCTTTATGTAAAATCAATCCAAACTCACGGGACTTTGCGCTCTCTGCAGCCAGCAGGCAGGCCCACATCAACCAAGTCAGAATGACAGGAGGCGACATCCTCTTCTCTGGAACCTAAATAGCAGACAGTATATCACAGTATATATTACAGTATATCACAGTATATATTACAGTATATCACAGTATATATTAGAATATATCACAGTATATATTACAGTAGATCACAGTATATATTACAGTCTATTATATTACAGAAATGGAGGAAACATGTGAATTATTTAAAAGTTTAAGGATTAGAAGGATTAGAAGCCATCTCTTCAGGACCTGCACACTACCATTATGCTGAAGCTTGGAAAATCATGGCTGACTTCTCCCACCCAGGACATAAACTGTTTGAGGCCCTCCCCCTTGGCAGGAGAGGTCTGGCGGTAGGCCAGAACCTCTCGTCACAAGGACAGCTTCTTCATATGTTACTTTAAAATACTGCACTTTAAATGTGTGTGATTGTTGTCTATATAGCTTTGTCTTCTCCTATTGATGTGACCGCTGCAATGCATACTTGCACTAAGTAATCAGATTACTTACTGTGGCTATTAAAGTGAATCTTAAAGTGAAACAATAGAGAGAAACAGGCTGGACAGGCTAGAGGCTAATCACAAAACTGAACGTGTACGGGTGTGTCTCCACCCCATAGTGAAAAATGCATCAAGTTGAATCAGCTCAGTATAAACTCACTGTTAGGAGCACAGAAGCACTGAAGCAGGTTGTCCCTATAGGAACACTGTTAGCACCACAGAAGCACTGAAGCAGGTTGTCCCTATAGGAACAGGCCTGTTATAAATATGGAGTAATTTGTCATTCAGCAGCAGTAAATGACCTTGGACAAAGATGAGCTTGAGACACAAAAGGTGTCATCAGGATTCAAATCTGAATCTTGTAGATCTGTTGTGATCAAGTCACAGAGACATTCTGCCTTCATCTGGAGAGGAAACGCTGACATTAAACAAGTCGAGTCTAGTCTGTCACCAAACCGGTCTAACAGAAACCAGCTCTGAGGCAGAGAAACCACAGGCACATGTAGGGATGCAACGGTATGAGTTTTTGATGGTATGATAACCTTGGACAAAAATACCACGGTTTCACGGTATCGCGGTATTGCGGACCATTTGTGTTTTTACAATAGCCGAAATATTCCCATACAGCCGACGTCGTCTTTTTAGATGGGGGAAAGTTCAGGGGGGTCCTTGCGGCTCCTCTCTACTGTGCTCTAGTCTAGGTAGGCATGCAGCCAGATGGAGGGGCCACGTAAGCTGCACTCTGCAAGCGACCTAGGCACTTTGTTTTGGGGAAACAGCTGATACCGTGGGGAAGGTATGACGGCAAATTTTAGTGGTTTTGATAGCGTGACGTTTTCAAACTGGTTCCATGTCGCTGTTCCGACCTCCCGCTGTTCCGACCTCCCCTCTCCCAGCCCCCATGCCTAAACCTAACCTCCCCCAGACCCTAACCCAAAACCTAACCTCTCCCACCCCCACGCCTAAACCTAACCTCCCCCAGACCCTAACCCAAAACCTAACCTCTCCCACCCCCCACGCCTAAACCTAAGGCCGGCATTGCGGGTGGTCGGCTCGGCATAGCGGGTGGACACCTTCAAACCGCGGTATACCTTCAAACGGTATACCGCTGCATCCCTAGGCACATGAAAACAACATCATTCATGTTCAACTAGTGTGAACAAGCTTATTTTACACTGTGCTGTTTTTGTTAAGAAATGGTCACAAAGCCTCCTGTTAGCATCACTGGCTAGTCACTGTAGGTGGAGACGGTCATTTGACACACACGACGAAACGTTAGGCTGAACCTAATACAGAGAGACAGAGAGAGGGGGGCAGCCTGAGGGAGGGAGAGACAGACAGACAGACAGACAGACAGACAGTAGTCGGGTTTCCATCCACCTGTTTTGATGCGAAATTTCAATTTGCGCATAAAAAAACTGAGTGGAAACGCTGCCTAATTCGCAAAAACCTCCAAATATCGCAAAAAAGTTTTCACGCTTGAGGGAGGCGGAAAAGTCGGGTGTATCGATAAAAGGAAAATGCGAAACGTGCGGTGGAAACAGTTTAAGCGATATTCCGTTGTCTCTCCATTCAAAAACAACACAGTTTGCCTTGATCACTGCAAAACATGACATGCCGTGTGTAGCCTCCACACAATAGTGCTACACACGGTAAATAATGGTACGCACAGCACAATACCCGCCATGGTAAACAGAAGAAGACTGGGATATTAACTTTAACGTGACTCACTTCTAGACTTGAATGAAATTGTATTCACTTACTATCTGCTCCGTGGATTACCATTTTACAATTTCGGAGCCGAAATTGTAACATAGCAACATTGGTCCACAAACGTTGCTATTTTACAATTATTTTTGGAGATCGGGTTGGGATTATAACGTTAGTTTGCCGAGTCGCACCTGGTAATCCAGAAATGGCGTTATGGTACCTTTGTCTACTTGTAGATCATCAAGAAACTTTAAATGAATAATGTTAGATGTGTTTAACAGAGCTGTATATCGGGTCAGCTGATCAGCAGCTCAGACAGCCTCAAACACGAGGTGATTGACAGCTCTATAATTCGCAAAATAGCAGTGGATGGAAACGCGCATTGTTTCGCATTTTATTTTGCCGACTTTCTGAAAATCCGATTAAAGGAGGGAGGGAGAGACAGAGAGAGAGAGACAGAGAGAGAGGGGGAGCATGAGGGAGGGAGGGAGAGACAGACCGACAATATCTGGATAAAATACTTTGATGACCTCTATGAAAATCCAGAATGTCACAGTCTGAACCCCAGTCAAGTTTTAATGACTGACAAACTCAAAGAACTAGAAATGGCAGTGAAAGATAACCAATGTGCCCTTGACTACCCCATCACTCTTAAAGAACTAAAGGACAAACTTAAAACCCTTAAAAATGGAACGTAGCACCCAAACAGTAATTTTCTTTGTCATTTTCCTTTTCTTATAATTATGTATGTCTTTTATGTATAAGTCTTGTCCATTTTATGTATGCTTGTTCGTAAAATGAAACTCAATAAAAATTAAAGTGTAAAAAAAAAAAAAAAAAAATGGCAAAGCCTGCGGTATAGACAGCATTAGCTCAGAGATGCTGAAACACAGTAGCTCAAAACTTCACCTTGGCATACTAAAACACTTTAACCTGGTGCTGACAACAGGATATTACCCCACTATTTGGAATAAAGGCCTTATTTCTCCAATATTTAAAAGGGGAGACAAGTACAACCCCAGTAACTACAGACGCATCTATGTTAACAGCAACCTCAGCAAACTCTTCTGGAGCATCCTAAACTGCAGATTATTAGGGTATCTCACTGACCACAGTGTCCTGTCTAGAAGCCAGATTGGCTTTCTACCCAACCATCAAACATCAGACCACATCTTCACACTACATACACTTATCCAAAACCACGTTCACAAAAAACATAAAGGGAAGGTTATTTGCAAAAAAGGCTTTTGACACAATTTGGCATAATGGATTATTTTTCCAAATCTTACAATGTGGAATTGGTGGTAAACTATACAACCTAATTAAATCCAAATATGACAACCAGTGTTGTGTAAAAATTGGAAACAAAAGAACAGAGTTCTTCAAACAAGGAAGAGGGGTGCGCTAGGGGTGCAACCTATCCCCTACCCTATTTAACATTTACATTAATACATTGGCCACAATTCTTGAACAGTCCCCAAGCCCTGGATTAGATCTACATGGAAAATAAATTAAGTTTCTCATCTATGCAGATGACCTGGTTATGTTTAATTATGTTTAAAGTATGTTCATGCCATTTGCACTATGGGCAGTGAATACGCCACTGTCTGTGGCGTGTCTTACTGCTCTATTGCCCGTTGCCTCTTGTATTTTATATATATCTTCTATTTTTATTTTTTGCACTATGTTGTAACGGAGCCTACAGCACAAGAATTTCACACATGATACTTGTACTATGGAGTGACAATAAAAATCTTGAATCTTGAATCTATCCCCAACAGAACATGGTCTACAGCAGAACCTCTCACTGCTGGACACCTTCTGTCATAACTGGGCTTTAGACTAACCTGACGTTGCCAGATGGATGGGTTTGCTTCACATTCTGTTTCACAAATGACATCCATCTGGGTTTGGCCAAGCTACCCTGCTGAAGAGGGCGGTCACTTTTTTCAAGCTACTTGGCAGGTGATTGGATGGACCGTCTGTCTGTCACCGTCTGGGCATGCCAACGCCAACCAATCAGATCGACTTGCCTTCATGACGTAGCAGTCGCAGCGCCTGGTAAACAGCTAGGAGGACTACAATTGCTAAATAGTTAGCATGGATGTCGCAGATTTTTGCTGTTTTTGTAAGGTGAATATTGGGTGCAAACATTGACTATTCAATTTGCCAAAAGAAAGAAGAATGACTGCAGATGTCTGACTGAGGATGAAGTGCAGGTAGACCATTTTGCACGTTAAATGTAACGGATTGGATTAACTGATGTTACGCTAACGTTAGCAACATTTGCGAGTTAGCTTGGCAGCAGCAATCCACAACTAGCTAGCAGCCGCCCCGGCCTCCGGGCAGGCGCCGCCCGTGCCGGGAAACCCTCTCCCGGCCGCGGACACCCAGGGCAGCCACCGGCCACGTGAGGGGCTCTTGGCGTGGGCGGTGGCTGTGCTGGGTGCCCGCGGCTGGGAGGGGGGCTCCTGGCACGGGCGGCGCCCGCCCGGTGGTTGGGGTGCTACGTCTGATGATTGATGATTAATGTTAACGTTAACAGCGATTAATTACTAACACATATCGTTGTTCGTTTCTTCAGGGAACTGATGACACGATATGACACCGAGTGGCACGCACCCTGGACGGCTAACTTCATGGAGACGCAACGCTCTCTTGCCTCTATGATCATGGCAATAACATCAGCCAAATGCTTTGATACAATATGATTTAACGCTACTATTTAGCATTAAGGACTGGTGAATTTTAGCATATCTGTCAGTGGAATGGTAGATGTTTACGCATGACTGGAGAATGTTATTTGCTTACTTTTGTGATAATAAACTAAACGGAGAAAAGACGGCCGTGTGGTGTTGTTGTTACATAATCTGCTGGTCTTGAGGCACGATTGGATAAAATTATAAGATGATGTAAATTTATAAAGATGTTGATGTCAGATGAATCTGCGAAAGGGAGCTGCCTGGAGCCCAGAGGACGTCAAGGTACCAAGGTTCACAGAGAAGAGGAAAAACACCCTTAGGTTACACCATGCAGCATGTATTTGGATATAATCTCAAACTTTAAGAATGGATCCTTGTTTATTTATTCCTAGTATTGGCTCCCATGCCGTTTGTTTACCCCCTATCTAAAGTACAAGTGCAAAATCTTAAGCTATGTTCTATCGATAAACCAATTTCTCGAGTAACAGCTCCAAAATATCAGACATAAAGTAATATGCTTGTGAGAGCTATATTCACACTTCACAGTATAATTTATGCAAGCGTCATACGGGGGAAAATATCAGATAAACTGATTGTTATATCCTGAGATCTTTAATCTCGCCTGTATAACATAATATGTCACTCGGACACCAACGTGAGTTAACGTGATTTATTAGACAGCAGCCAACATTCCAATCATGCCAGTCATACATGTAGAATACACTGGGTTCAGCTACGGTAACAATAGGGACCATAAATCACACTGATCTTTGCAGTTCTGTGTTGATTAGCTAATATTTGAGTGGCATTTTATTTAACTTTATGATTTATTTCTATTTGGAACAAAAATGATGGTTTAACAGATTACTACATGTTTACTGGGCAGTGGTGAGACGGGCTTTGTGTTTGTGTGATTCTGGCATGATTGGCTAACGGCTAGCCATTCACTAGCCTTACAGCTAGCTGATGGCTGCTAAATTCTCCCAGCCTAGCAACGGTCTGAAGGCTATCTCCCCAAATTATACAACAATGTCTTGTTTACTAATGTTCATAGTTGATAACGTTACAGCAATACAGTTACGGTTTCGTACTCACTGTAAGATCAAGTGTTTAACGTTTATGTTAGCTTATTGTTTTGAATAGAATGTTTGACCAGCCCACGAGCTAGCCTCGGTAGCCGCCGCCATGTTGAATAGTGAAAGAACTACAAACGCACAGGCGCTTCTCGGTGGGGTCACACCCGGTCTCACCTAAAGCCCGCCCGTAGCTCACGCTGATTAGATCGCCTGGGCGCGGGCCGGTTTAAACTCCAATCTTGAGCCGAGTTCAGACGGAGGTGGGATTGTGAATTTGTGGAACAATGCCGCCCCCATCTGGCAGAGTCAGGCTAGCTTTAGACATAAACCTTGACAAAACTAAGATCATGGTATTTCAAATTTTTTTGAATTTCCTCCAATTCAAATTTGGCTAAAACTATTCAGCAGTATAATTCAACCCATCCTTATGTATGGAAGTGAAGTGTGGGGCCCGGGCCCTAATTAATCAGAGACACACCTCATGGGACACAACACCCACAGAAACATTTCAACTCCAATTCTGTAAAGAGATCCTCAAGGTAAATGGTAAATGGCCTGCATTTATATAGCGCTTTTATCCAAAGCGCTTTACAATCAGTAGATAGTCTACATTCACCCATTCATACACCGATGGCAGCAGGCTGCCACGCAGGGTGCCTACACACCATCGGGAGCAAGGAGGGTTCAGTGTCTTGCCCAAGGACACAGCGACGGCAGCTGGGAGGGAGCGGGGATCGAACCGCCAACCCTTGCATCATTGGCCGACCCGCTCTACCTCCTGAGCTAAAGCCGCCCCACAGAAACTGTCCAAACCATGCATGTAGAGCAGAGCTAGGTGTGTTCCCACTCTCTCTCCACATGATAAACCCTGCATGTAGAGCAGAGCTAGGTGTGTTCTCTCTCTCTCTCTCCACATGATAAACCCTGCATGTAGAGCAGAGCTAGGTGTGTTCCCTCTCTCCACATGATACACCCTGCATGTAGAGCAGAGCTAGGTGTGTTCCCTCTCTCTCTCCACATGATAAACCCTGCATGTAGAGCAGAGCTAGGTGTGTTCCCTCTCTCTCTCTCCACATGATAAACCCTGCATGTAGAGCAGAGCTAGGTGTGTTCTCTCTCTCTCTCCACATGATAAACCCTGCATGTAGAGCAGAGCTAGGTGTGTTCTCTCTCTCTCTCCACATGATAAACCCTGCATGTAGAGCAGAGCTGTGTTCCCTCTCTCTCTCCACATGATAAACCCTGCATGTAGAGCAGAGCTAGGTGTGTTCCCTCTCTCTCTCTCCACATGATAAACCCTGCATGTAGAGCAGAGTGAGGAGTGTTCCCTATCTCTCTCTCCACATGATAAACCCTGCATGTAGAGCAGAGCTAGGTGTGTTCCCTCTCTCTCTCTCCACATGATAAACCCTGCATGTAGAGCAGAGCTAGGTGTGTTCCCTCTCTCTCGCCACATGATAAACCCTGCATGTAGAGCAGAGCTAGGTGTGTTCCCTCTCTCTCTCCACATGATAAACCCTGCATGTAGAGCAGAGCTAGGTGTGTTCCCTCTCTCTCTCCACATGATAAACCCTGCATGTAGAGCAGAGCTAGGTGTGTTCCCTCTCTCTCTCCACATGATAAACCCTGCATGTAGAGCAGAGCTAGGTGTGTTCCCTCTCTCTCTCCACATGATACACCCTGCATGTAGAGCAGAGCTAGGTGTGTTCCCTCTCTCTCTCTCCACATGATCAAACCCTGCATGTAGAGCAGAGCTAGGTGTGTTCTCTTTCTCTCTCTCCACATGATCAAACCCTGCATGTAGAGCAGAGCTGTGTTCCCTCTCTCTCTCTCCACATGATAAACCCTGCATGTAGAGCAGAGCTAAGTGTGTTCTCTTTCTCTCTCTCCACATGATAAACCATGCATGTAGAGCAGAGCTAGGTGTGTTCCCTCTCTCTCTCCACAGGATCAAAAGATCAGTGAAGTTCCAGGCTCACTTGGCACAAGCTGATCCTGACTCATATCATCACAGAGCCTTTCTAAGTAACAGCCTCAGCCCAGAGACAGACCCTCTGAGAAACATCAGAGAAACCTGCCACCTCCAAATACAAGACCTCCACCATCTTTCCAAACCCCATCTGCAAACAATCGACAGAGTAAACAAAACTATCTACATTGACAATTGGAAAAATGAAACAAAATCCATCAACAAATTAGAAACCTATCGCTTATTGAATAGAGACTATTCTCTCGCACAATACCTGGTAAGCGTAAAAAAGCCCAAACAGAGACGCACACATTAACAATATACAGACTCAGCGACCATCAACTAGAGATTGAAAAAGGCCGTTATAAGAACCAATGGAGGCCCAGAGAACTGAGAGTGTGTAAACAGTGTTCTTCAGGGGAAATAGAAAGTGAGGTTAATTTTCTCCTCTCCTCTCCTGCCCCCTGCTGTCAGAGAGGCCTTCCTGCAGCAGGTCAGAGCAGCAGTCAGCAGACTGCCCCCTGCTGTCAGAGAGGCCTTCCTGCAGCAGGTCAGAGCAGCAGTCAGCAGACTGCCCCCTGCTGTCAGAGAGGCCTTCCTGCAGCAGGTCAGAGCAGCAGTCAGCAGACTGCCCCCTGTACCAAACTGTCAGAGAGGCCTTCCTGCAGCAGGTCAGAGCAGCAGACTCGTCATATCAGGGAAAAACATGTGATGAACTGATGAAACTCTGTTTAGGTGAAGAACCACAATTTACACACTTAGCCGCACAATATGTAGGCTAACACTCTGCCATGACATTAGAGGAAAAAACAATGAATTAATATGATCTGTTGAAATGTGACTACTGTATGTATTGTAACTGTAATCAATTGTATTTTATTAATGTTATTTTGTTTGATCGGTTCTTTATGCTTTGGCAATATTGTACTTGAGACATTCATGCCAATAAAGCGAATTTGAATTTGAATTTGACAGACAGAGAGAGTGAGAGAGAGGGGAAGCGTGAGGGAGGGAGGGAGAGACAGAGAGAGAGAGGGGGGAGTGTGAGGGAGGGAGGGAGGGAGAGACCGACAGAGAGAGAGAGAGAGAGAGAGAGAGAGGGGAAGCGTGAGGGAGGGAGAGACAGAGAGAGAGAGGGGGGAGCGTGAGGGAGGGAGAGACAGAGAGAGAGAGGGGGGAGCATGAGGGAGGGAGGGAGGGAGGGAGGGAGGGAGAGAGAGACAGACAGACAGACAGAGAGAGAGGGGGAGCGTGAGGGAGGGAGGGAGAGACAGACGGAGAGAGGATGTGTGTGGACTGGTTTTATCCAGAGCAATTTAGAGAGAGAGTGGCATCAGTGGAGGACCAAAATGCGCGACTCATTAGCCAATGGAAGCCAGGAAGGGGTCTCACACTACTTTAGAATGCTAAAATAAAGCTAATCATGTATGCTACAATTTCATTAAAAAAAAACTTTCAAAGTACAACACAAACTGTCCATTTTGCTGCAACTCGACAGTGCTGCTTAATCCAGATTGAACCTTACTTCCTGGAACTCTTGAGAGTACAAAACTGGTCAGTTGGAGTTAATGGAGATGTCGCAACTCTTCTATACATAGCTCTGGTTTTATCCAGGAAATAACAATACTGTTCCAGTTACTGGCTGCTAGTGAGAGTCAAAGGGAACTGAAAACTTTCCCATCAAACCTGGAGGCAGAAAGCAACACAACTAATTACTACTTTTCAGACATGGGACCAAGTCACTTTGGTCCAAGTCTCAAGTAAGTCCCAAGTCATTTGGTCCAAGTCTCAAGCAAGTCCCAAGTCATTTTGTTTTTTGCAAGTCAAGTCAAGTCAAGTCAAGTCAAGTCACAGGTTATATCAAGTCAAGTCAAGTCGAGTCCTTAGTTAAGGCAAGTCAAGTCCCAAGTCTCAAGTCACCCCCCCCGCCCAAGATACTACAGTCTTACCTTCCTTTATAAAGAGAAAAGACAAGGCACAGTATTAGTCGCCTACCTGTGTAATACTGTGGTGATATTATTGACCAATTTATCTAACCTGTTCAAAAAGTATGACAAATGAATTAATTTGTATTATAATTAAATAAATGAAATCAAACCAAACAAAAGTCAAATAACTGTATGCTTAATTAAATAACTACTAATGTAAGTGCCTTCTCCATGAAAAAAAAATCCAGTGAGAGGCGTGTGACTGACAGCCAGTCATCCAATCATGACAATGCCATAAGGAGGAGCATGATTGAGTCATCCAATCATGACGATGCAAATTCCAGCTTGCACTCGCACAGGGATCTGCACAGCTAGACCCCCAGGTGGTGCCAAAACTGCTGCCCTTTTAACCTCTGAGTGAGAAGTGCCCTTTTTGCGGCCGACATGACTCTTTCAGAGGCTGTAGCAGACTCATTTATAATAATAATATAATAATAATATACTGATATCATTATGAAACTAGAAGACCGGACCAAATGCATCCATTGGTAACAACCGTCATGCTAATTTGTAAAGTGCTACCTACAGTATTTGGCTTTGTCTGATGGTTATATGGTTACTGCTGGCAGGGATAATAAAGATGTGAACGTTTGAACCTTAAAGCATGTGATATGAAGACGGAGAAAGAAGTCCAAAGAGTGAATCCAAAGAGTGAATCCACCGAACCTGATGACGATGTCACCGGCTGTGAACTTTACACCACAGGAAGTTTGTTTTTCAAGTTGAACAAATTTGCCATGGATGTTCAGATGAGAATTAAATTAAATGCTAAGAGATGAAAATATTCTGTGTGAAGATGTAACTCAAAAGTAATTGCACCATAGAAATGTTATCTAAATGTAATCAAAAAGTACAAATATGGAATCTAAATGGAATCTGAAACTACTACTAGCCTCCTACTTCCCCCTGACATGAGATTAGATACTGTATGAACTCCTTCATGCTGGCTATGCAAAATAATAATAATAATTATTAGTATTAGTATGTTGGTGCTTAAAGGAGAACTTACCCCCAAAACACTTTTTTTCAGCTTTTAACCAATATATATGACTTTGGGGGTGATGTGTGAAGAATGCTGGTCAAAATTTCCACATTTGTGAGCAAACTGTTGCCATTTTACCATTTGTATCATTTTTCAGCAGCATACCTGGCATAAGCGCCCTCTATGGGTGGAACACTGCTTTTTTTTTGCCCTAAAATGAATGGGACATTTGATACGTTGTGACGTCACGATGAACCAAAGACTATGGGATTTCAAGATAGTTACTCCCCTACTCCCCCTGTACCCTTTCGGCTCCTCACAACTCCAAGCCTATTCCCATGATGTCACTTGACCTGTTAATCACCTGTTAATTGATTACAATCGCCTGTTATTTTCCTACCAACTCCTATGTAACACAATACTATCAATAAACGCCACTATAATCATAAAAGGAATGACATGGCATTGTGTTGCTGTAAATCATTCCCAACCTTTTTCATACTAAGGAGCCCTATGATGAGATTTGGTCTCTCAGATGCAAATCTTATTATTATTATTATTTTTTTATAGCCTAGATATGATTTTGTCCAGAATTCCATATAATTAGGTTGAGAGACAACATAGAATGCTGGAATCCTCTCAAGGACCACTGTTAGTCTTCTGTGCCCCTTTTCGCTGGGGACACGGAGCTGCTGCACTGACGCTCTGCCCGCCTGTCTGTGACCAGCGGCTTGTCCAGTCGTATGCAGCGGTTCACGCAAACAGATGCGGGATTCCCACAATAGTTACTCCCCTACTCCCCCTGTACCCTTTCCCGGCTCCTCACAACTCCAAGCCTATTGGAGGGAGGGAGGGTTATTGTATGTTTGCAGCAACATCATCAGCTCCGAGCCCCAGCACCAAAGTGAGCCTCACTTTCATCCCCGCCGTCATTTCCGCAAACAAATCTCATCGCAGTTTAGCGCACATGTAAAATATAACGCTATACTACGACGTGACAACGTGACAAAGCTGCTCTAAACACATCGGCTACTATAATATCGTCACTGTGCAATGAAAGCCACTTCTCTCCAAAAGGCCAACTTTTCAGGAAATGAAAAAAACCCTGTGCTCTTAAAATACTGAACACCACGTTGTCATATTTGACACATGTCTTCATTGTAGACAGTTTATCGCTGAATGTGTCATTACATTATTAATATCTTACCTGGATAAGCTCAAATGATTATGTTTATATTATCAGTCCGAGTTGGAAGCACTCTCTCCCGGCCAGTCAGGCGGGAGAGAGTCGTATCCTCATGCACGAGCCCCAAGCTCCGGGCCGCGCGCAGCAGCAGCAGCATGAGCCATGAGAGCCGATGCATGGGATGAGAACAGTCTGACATTTCCGCAAACAAATCTCATCGCAGTTTAGCGCACATGTAAAATATAACGCTATACTACGACGTGACAACGTGACAAAGCTGCTCTAAACACATCGGCTACTATAATATATTTCCCTGCATCTCATACTGATTATATCGGTATTGAGTTTGGACAGACTGAATGGGCCGAGGAGGAGCAGGAGAGCTCTGCAGCTCTGCCCTGCGCTGCGCCCGGAGAGGAAAAATCAGAGGTGCTGTAACTTTTAACAAGAATCACGAAAAGCCCCAAAACGAAAATTAAAAACGGATTTCATGGCACGGTTTATCGCAAGTTGGACGAGGGAATGACGTGGAGAAATCTCGCATTGTGATTTACATGAGCGCGAGAGCGGGGCGTTTGTCGTGACTATTGTGCTGTACTGCGCTCTCGCGTCACTAATCTCACGTAGTTAGACAAGACGCCGCACACACACATGGGAGAAAAATAATTAAATTTCCAGTTCGCCACTGAATGGCCAAATTGATATAACTTTCAACCATTTTGAGCAAAGCTGTTTCCATACAGGCCACCAGCGTTGGCTAGTTGTTGATATTTATAAAGATATTGCAGCTCTCAAATAAATTATTTTCGAGGCGGTGGGCAAACTGTAATGGCGTCGATTTCCGGAAAAAAATCCTGAGCTGAGCACAGCCAAAGAGTATAGTATAGACAAGAGTATATGTCATTTCTTGGTTTTTTACATAGGTTTTTTCAAATCACTGTTGTGATACATATCTGGGGGGTAAGTCCCCCTTTAAGTTAAGTTATCCTTTATTTATCCCCATGGAGAAATTCATCCTCTGCATTTGACCCTTCCTCTACTAGGAACCTTCCTAGATCTAGGAGCAGTGGGCAGCCACAGTGCAGCGCCCGGGGACCAACTCCAGTTCTTTTACCATTGTCTTAGTCAGGGGCACTGACAGGAGTATTAACCCTAACATACATGTCTTTGATGGTGGGAGGAAACCCACACAAGCATGGGGAGAACATGCAAACTCCACACAGAAATGACCTGGGATGGACCGGGGTTCGAAAACCAGGACCTTCTTGCTGTGAGGCAACAGTGTAAACCACTGAGCCACCGTGCCATCAGCACAAGGATCTTATGATCAGAGATAAGAATCAGATCCTCATATCGTCTGATGTCAACACATTTCATTTATTAGTTTACAATTCACAATTCATTAACTTGCTGACTGACAACTTTCCCACAGTGAACACTGTATGTGACAGATAAGGAGGGTCACTGCACTGAACAACAAGGCTAAGTCTGTTAGCTCTGCTTTCTTCATGCTGTACATGAAAGTGTAAGAAAGAAGAAAAGAAAGAAAGAAAGAAAGACAGAAAGAAAGAAAGAAAGAAAAAGAAAGAAAGAAAGAACGAACGACCCAACGAAAGAAAGAAAGAAAGAAAGAAAGAAAGAACGAAAGAAAGAAAGAAAGAAAAAGAAAGAAAGAACGAAAGAAAGAAAGAAAGAAAGAAAGAAAGAAAGAAAGAAAGAAAGAAAAAGAAAGAAAGAAAGAAAGAAAGAAAGAAAGAAAGAAAGAAAGAAAGAAAGAAAGAAAGAAAGAAAAAGAAAGAAACAAAGAAAGAAACAAAGAAACAAACAAACAAAAAGAAAAAAAGAAGGAAAAATAGAAAGAAAAGAAACTTAGTTAGAGGGCAAAATGTTGTCGAGGGGAAAAAATTGTATTGCCATTCTCAAAGACGTCCCTTGACCTCTCACCTCAAGATATTTGAATGAGAATGGGTTCTCATGGGCACTTGCATACCGGATAACTTTACACAGACACTTGAACACGTTGAACAAGTTAATATTTATTATTTAATATTTAAACTGATGAACACAAACAAGTCTCCAAGTCATCACGTCTCAAGTCAAGTCAAGTCAAGTCCCGAGTCTTTAACTTCCAAGTCCAAGTCAAGTCTCAAGTCATTCAGTTTTTGTCAAGTCAAGTCACAAGTGATCAAAACAGGGACTCAAGTCGACTCAAGTCCAAGTCACCAAGTCTCAAGTCCCCATCTCTGCTACTTTTACTTTGAGCAGATTTGCATTTGAACATGAACACACATGTTGGAAAACCCTTAGAAGAGAGTTGAGTTTTGAAGTTATCACACAGCCACACACTTAACAGACTTGTTCTTTTTCTAGTCTAAATATGCTAACAGAAACCACAACAGAGATCTGCTGATAGAGTCAAGAAAGTAAAATAGACTGGAAACTGCCTAGAAAGTACTGATGGTACAATACCTTTAGCTGGAGTAGACTGGAGTGGAGACGATCGGCTGAGACACACGAGTCACGACAGAAAGTTAAGGTGAGGGTAACCTCGTGTCACCTCTCTCTCAGGTGAGGGAGGAAGAGCGAGAGAGAGAGAGAGAGGGAGGGAGAGAGGAGAGAGGTGGACCTAATACATCCATGGGGTGGACGCATTATTACGAAACCCACCGCGGTTCTGGCAAAAACCACGCCCTGTGCCCGCCTACGCAGCAGGCAAGCGGCGGGATTGGCCAGGAGCAAGTCTTTTGTCTTCTTTTGACAGCTCGAATGTCCCACACCACAAACACTGCAGGGCACGCAGCCCAGCGATTTCATGAACCTGAACTGAATTGCTCTTGATAGCAGACATTGGAATGAATTATGGTCACATACCTTCCTTAGTGTAATATATTAGTGCTAATGAAAACGTAACACACAAGTACGGTGGCGTATTGCATTCACTTGAAAAAAAAAAATCTCATTAATTCAGAAAAACAGGGCAAATATTTTTTTTTCAAGTGAATTTTGAGATACTTCTGGCTCGCCTGGAAAGAAGGTGGGAGCCAACATCATCTAATTGCAGCGCCGCAGAGCCAGCTGGCTACGCCTCTTGACACGGTCTGGCTACGCCTCTTGACACGGTCTGGCTACGCCTCTTGACACGGTCAAAATTGACTCTGACCTAAAGATGGACAAACAGATAAGTGATGTAGTGCGAAAAAGTTTCTTCCAGCTTAGGAGGCTGTCAAAGGTTAAACCTTTTTTATCACGTTCTGTTTTTGAAACTGTAATGCATGCTTTTATGACATCTCGCCTTGACTACTGTAATGCCTTATATGTTGGTCTTAGTCAGGCCTCCATTTCTCGCTTACAGTTAGTTCAGAACGCCGCTGCTCGTTTGCTAACAGGAACACGTAAGCACGAGCATATTAGCCCTGTACTGGCCTCCCTCCACTGGCTTCCTGTGAGATATAGGATTGATTTTAAAATCTTGCTGTTTTCTTTTAAATGCCTAAATGGCCTAGCATCCGCCTACCTCTCTGACCTGCTGGAACCCTATGTTCCTTCAAGGACCCTCAGGTCCTCTGATCAGCTTCTCCTGGCCGTCCCGAAATCCAGGCTGAAGCTCAGAGGGAACCGGGCTTTTGCAGTGGCAGCCCCCAAGCTCTGGAACGAGCTGCCTCTGCATGTTAGGCAAGCCCCCACCCTGCAGGCGTTTAAATCACGTCTCAAGACGCACTTTTATTCTCTGGCCTTTCCCTAGCACAGCCTGAGTGGTTTGATATTTTAAATTTGACACTGTGTTTGTTGTTTGTTTTATGTGTTTGATGCTTTGAAATGTGACACTGTGTATGTTTTATGAGTGAGGTGTTATTTATATATATTTTTTCAATCTGTCAAGCACTTTGGTACAACATTGTTGTTTTTAAATGTGCTATACAAATAAAGTTGGTATGGTATGGTATGGTATGGTCTGGTATACACATCATTCGATCATATTTGATCAGGGTCCCCCATCTGATATTAGATGTTTTATTAGGAGATAGTGTGTGGCACCCATGGCCAACATTCTGTCATTGTCAACACAAAAACAGCCCTATATTGCAGCAGACCGACAGACAGACAGACAGACAGACAGACAGACAGACAGACAGACAGACAGACAGACAGACGGGGATCACAGACAAAGCTGTCTGTAGCAGGGCTGAGCAAGTGGACCTGGCTGAAATATCAGTTCTGGAATGAAGGTGAGTAACGTTATTTCGGTATGTTTTATGTTTGTCATTTTTATGTTGTCCTCTCCATGTGGCCATGCTTGCAAACTTATATCAGCTATAACAGATGTGTATGTTACATTAATGTGCTTTCAACAGGTAGACAGACAGTCAATATCCTACTTTCCGACTTTCTGTCTGTCTGCTCGACTGTCTCACTGTCTGCCTGTCTACCTGACTGACTGTTGTCAGACTGACTGCCTGTCTACCTGTCTGTCTGTCTGCCTGACTGTCTCACTGTCTGCCTGTCTACCTGACTGTCAGTGTCTGAACTGACTGTGTGTTTCACTGTCTGTCTACCTGACTGACTAATGTCTGTCTGTCACTGACTGACTGACTGTCTGTCAGACTGTCTACCTGACTGACTGACTGACCGACCGTCTGTCTGTCTAATTGTCTGCCTGACTGTCTCACTGTCTGCCTGTCTATCAGACTGACTGCCTGTCTACCTGACTGTCTGTCTGACTGACCGTCTGTCTGTCTCACTGTCTGCCTGACTCTCACTGTCTGCCTGTCTACCTGACTGACTGTCTCACTGTCTGCCTGACTGTCTGCCTGTCCCACTGTCTGTCAGTGTCTGAACTGACTGTGTGTTTCACTGTCTGCCTGTCTACCTGACTGACTGATGTCTGTCTGCCACTGACTGACTGACTGACTGTCTGTCACACTGGATGTTATGTAATTTAGTGTATAGCTTTGTTGCTTTGAATTTGACATTAGGCCAGGCATGACAATCAAGGCCTCTTTTAGGGCTGTGACGTCTGACCCCTTTTGTTTTTGCCCATCCTTAGTCGCCAGCTTTCTGCACCGCCCAGCCACCGTCATGGTCTTCGTCACCAGTGTCCGGGCCGGCCTCCTGAAAGGTTCCACCTGTGTCGTTGGTGTCTGGGCCATCGTCCAGGGTTGCTCCACCCTTCGGCCCTGCCTCCCGGACGCCCTCTACACCTGTTGTACGCCCTCTACACCAACGACACAGGCGGAACCTTTCAGGAGGCCGGCCCGGACACTGGTGACGAAGACCATGACGGTGGCTGGGCGGTGCAGAAAGCTGGCGACTAAGGATGGGCAAAAACAAAAGGGGTCAGACGTCACAGCCCTAAAAGAGGCCTTGATTGTCATGCCTGGCCTAATGTCAAATTCAAAGCAACAAAGCTATACACTAAATTACATAACATCCAGTGTGACAGTCAGTCAGTCAGTCAGTCAGTGGCAGACAGACATCAGTCAGTCAGGTAGACAGGCAGACAGTGAAACACACAGTCAGTTCAGACACTGACAGACAGTGGGACAGGCAGACAGTCAGGCAGACAGTGAGACAGTCAGTCAGGTAGACAGGCAGACAGTGAGAGAGTCAGGCAGACAGTGAGACAGACAGACGGTCAGTCAGGTAGACAGACAGTCAGGTAGACAGGCAGTCAGTCTGATAGACAGGCAGACAGTGAGACAGTCAGGCAGACAATTAGACAGACAGACGGTCGGTCAGTCAGTCAGTCAGGTAGACAGTCTGACAGACAGTCAGTCAGTCAGTGACAGACAGACATCAGTCAGTCAGGTAGACAGACAGTGAAACACACAGTCAGTTCAGACACTGACAGTCAGGTAGACAGGCAGACAGTGAGACAGTCAGGCAGACAGACAGACAGGTAGACAGGCAGTCAGTCTGACAACATTCAGTCAGGTAGACAGGCAGACAGTGAGACAGTCGAGCAGACAGACAGAAAGTCGGAAAGTAGGATATTGACTGTCTGTCTACCTGTTGAAAGCACATTAATGTAACATACACATCTGTTATAGCTGATATAAGTTTGCAAGCATGGCCACATGGAGAGGACAACATAAAAATGACAAACATAAAACATACCGAAATAACGTTACTCACCTTCATTCCAGAACTGATATTTCAGCCAGGTCCACTTGCTCAGCCCTGCTACAGACAGCTTTGTCTGTGATCCCCGTCTGTCTGTCTGTCTGTCTGTCTGTCTGTCTGTCTGTCTGTCTGTCTGTCTGTCTGTCTGCTGCAATATAGGGCTGTTTTTGTGTTGACAATGACAGAATGTTGGCCATGGGTGCCACACACTATCTCCTAATAAAACATCTAATATCAGATGGGGGACCCTGATCAAATTAGATTGAATGAGGGTCCATGTGGTCTAATTTGTTTTAGTTTAGGGGACCTTGACATGAAAAAGTTTGAGAACAGTGTATAAAGGCAGAGACTTTATTGATTTTTTTTTTTAGCTATGTATTTTTATTTTTTATTTTTTGTAGCCTATTATTTATTTATTTTGATTTATTAATTTATTTTGTATTTATGTATGTATTTATTTATTTTTATATTATTTATTTTTATTTATGGATTAAATATAGCATTGATGCACTACCACCATTTATACTTGAAACTGTCAAATTTTGAATATTCATTGAAGGTAAAAAAAAATAATTTTTAATGAACAATGTAATTATTTTGACCAAATATTTTATACAGAAATGTAAATACTGTATAGCAAAACTCTACTCTGTCTACAACCTTTAAAAATGATTTAGAAACATTTTCCAAATCCATAAAATATACAGTATGAAAAACAAAATGTGTTGGGTGAGTTGAAAACGAGCCTAACTACGCTCAGTGTGGAAGATAGAAAGCATAATTGTTCTTGTAATTCTTTAAATCAAGAGAAAAATAACGAGTATTTTATTTTGAAGGGTGATGTGTATACCAGACCGTGTCAAGAGGCGTAGCCAGACCGTGTCAAGAGGCGTAGCCAGACCGTGTCAAGAGGCGTAGCCAGCTGGCTCTGCGGCGCTGCAATTAGATGTATCTCGTGGGAGCAGCCGAGTGCAGTCAGCCAATCAGAGGCAGAGAGGGGCGGGTCATGCCGTCGCCTAGCCTTCGCCATCATGGGAAGAAAAAAATATCGCCTACAGTGCCATCAAGCAGGAGCAGTGTGTTGCTGCCATTTACAGGCAGGAAGGAGAAGGGAAAAAGTTCAGTGAGGTGGACACACACACACACACACACACACACACACACACCCCACACCCCCCCCCCCACACACACACACACACACTCAGACCAAATCAACCATCAAATGAAAGTTAAGTGTATGATCTTGGGATTTGCTATTTCTATCGTTTGTTAGAGCCTTCACACTCAAATGAGCCCATTTTTTTCCACCCCATAATAGCATCTAAAGCAGAAAACGTAGGCCTACCCAAACAAAGGAAATATAGCCTACTAGAAATTGGATACAGATGTTCGACTGATCTGCACCGAAAGGCCGATGAGAAGTGAAAGGCTATATGCACGTCGTGTTAAAGTTGTGTGAACTGTCGCAGTTATGTAAACAGAGTCAGCCAGCTAGACTCCCAAAGCTCAGGTTCATATGGGTTCCATTGCCGTTGCCACCAAAATGCTGCTCGGCTGATCCCTCCTATAGTAGGCTAACTCCTAGAATACATTCTAAACATAAGAAATGTTGAGTAAAATACTCATCTTACTCTGTCATTTGTCTGGTTGTGATAAATGTATAATGACTTAGATGGCTGTAATCCATATTAGGTTGCGAGAATAGTTTGGCATAGTCGCATGGAGTGAAAAGTAGGCTACAGTTTTGATGCTCAGTGATGAAAATATTGAAACTACATAGCATGTCTGTAGTAAGGAGGATTACTGTCTAATTTTAATTAAAAAAAACATCCATCTGAATTTGGAACAATTTGGCACAGACATCATAGTTCTTTTCATTAAAATGTGTTATCTGTGTGCGCTCTTCAGGCAGGCAGAGGAAATGTCAGCTGTAAGATTTGACCCCTGTCAAACTCAGACTGGCAACACAAGCAGCTGACCTGACTGATCTGCTCTGCCCTGCAGCTGAAAGTGTTCCAGCCTGGAGAACCAGCAGGGGGCAGACGTGGACTGACATAGTGAGAGCCCCGTGTTCATTCCCCCTGGAGGAGCCAAACAAGTCACACACTGATGATGTCAATGACTGAAGCCGTCTCAAGTCACACAATGCAGTGACAAATGAATACACTTCCTGAAAAGTAACTGTAACAGCAAATGTAACCCTTATACTCGTATCTATATATATCTGCTTTAAAATGCATGTGCCTTTGAAATGATATAGTGCAATCTACTTTTCTACCACCAGATGGTGAGTAACCATACAGGTTGGGACCATAGACGGGTTGGGACAGTTTTCAATAGGCAGTGAATAGAGATGATAAGTGGGTGTTTTGGTTAAATTGCAATGCATGCATAGCTCCACCCAGTGTAGGAATTTGGCAGGGGCAAGGGCAAAAATGCCCCAATAAATCTCATAATGCCCCTAAAAACCATAATCCAGGGGAAAGAATTGACCCCAATAGTTTGATAATTTAATTTTAATTTCCATTTCCATCTCTAACACACACTCAACACCTGCAAGCTGGTTGCCAGAAAAAGACGTGTTGTTCACACGCTTTAGCAACTTTATGCACTAATTAATTTTTTTTTAAAGTGCCCCCACATTTAGTAAATGCCCCCAGTTTTTAGACAGTGGGGGCAAAAGTTGCCCGCAAAATATTTTTAAGATTTCCTACACTGCCTCCATCCCATTCAGAATTGTGAAAATCATGTATACACCTAATACAGTTGTCATAGAATATTTGATATTGATATTGTTTCACATTGTATGAGGCTCAGAACTGGATTGTTCACCACAATGGCTGCTGGAACACTCACTGTTTTTTTTTACCAATACTTATCCTGACAATATGATCAAAACATTCCATGGCAGCCATCCTGCTCTACCAGCCAAATGACCCTAACAGGGAATGGAATCAGTTCAGTGTTGAATTGTGGTTATTTTCTCCTCATGAGCACCACTGGGCCTGTGTGGTTCTGCATTGGCAGAAGTAAACTCTTATCTCCTGGCTGCTATCAGGGTGAACATGCCACTGATAGTGATAATAACTAGGGCTGGGTATTGCCACTGACTTCCCGATACGATACGATTCCGATTCACAAGGTCCCAAGTCGATACGATTTCCGATACGATACGATTCAATATCGATATTTTAGTTACAATACCAGTTTTGCTTTGATAATGGAAGAGATTCTCAAAGAACTAATGCTGTAAATTGTACAAGGAACCCTCTAACCTGGTGCATTATTAAAAAATATGAATATTTACATTAAGATAGATAGATAGATACTTTATTGATCCCCTTGGGGAAATTCGGGTGTCTACACAGCTCATACAGTCTGATAAAAACATATAAAAACACAGATTAAAATGACAAGACACATTAGGAGAGGAATAAAGTGCACACAGGGGTTAAAACCAGTGTTATCTTAAACATAGATAAGAGCATAAAAACGACATCGGATAAAAAGTGCCAATAAAAATTATATTATTAAAAAGTCCGATAGTACAGTAAAAAGTCCACGCATGTAACGTTCCGTCGTGCAGCTCAGTGAGAGGAGCCGACCACTACATGTACCACTGCTTCTCTGTCAGGGTGGTGTGGAGAGGATGGCTGGTGTTGTCCATTATGGCCTGTCAGGGTGGTGTGGAGAGGATGGCTGGTGTTGTCCATTATGGCCTGCACCTTGCGGTGTATGCCTCTCTCCACCACAGTCCCCAGGGAGTCCAGCCTTCCACTGAGGACTGAGCCAGCCTTCTTCACAAGCTTATCCAGCCGACCAGTGTCCTTCTCCTTACCGCTGCTTCCCCAGCAGGTTGCAGTGTAGAAGAGGACACTAGTCACCACCGATCTGTAGAACATGTGCAGCATTAAGAATTAAGAATTGACCATAAAGCAAGCAGTTACATCATGTAATTCTTTTTTATTTAAACATGACCAACATAGTCATTCAACATCTTATCTTTCTTTAGTCTCCTGTGAGAAGCCAAACAAATTTAGATTTCCACTATACAACAGAATCATTGAACAGCAGCATGTTGTAAACAGTGTTTCATAAAGTATAAATGCTTTGTAAATAAAATTAAATAAAATTAAATACAGCTCATGAACATTTCCAGTTCACAAACATTATAGTGCAAACAGATTTGAGGTCTGTACATCTGGCTCATGGTGCCTGTGTAGCCTACAGTTTTTATGTTTTTGTTTCAACTACAAACATAAATAAAAGTCAACTTGAAACTATGTTTTAACTACCACACACAGCCTATAATATTATAGCCTATGTTTATAAAAAAAAAAAAAAAAATGCATTTTAAAAGATCGATACTGAACAGAGCCAGTCGACTTTCAACTCCGTAAAGCACAGGCTAATCGTATGGTACCTAAGATCATACATCCCACACTCAAAAAAATTGTAACACACCCAAAAGAAATAGCAGATGCCTTTGCATCGTTCTATAAAGATCTATACAGAGAACCTAACTCAGAAACAACAAACAACGAAATTGAGGCCTTCATAGCCAGGTTACACCTACCCTCATTATCAGAGGAGGAAGCAGCACAGATGACATCAGTTATTACGGAAAGTGAAATAAGGGAAGCTATAAAAAAATTAAAAAATAATAAATCCCCAGGGATCGATGGACTCCCCGGAGAGTTTTACAGATGCTTTATAGATGATTTGACACCAATATTAGAGAAAGTCTTTAACTTTGCTCTCTCCAATAAGGACCCACCAAATACATGGTCTGAGGCCATTATATCAGTAATTCACAAAGAAGGTAAAGATCCGGCACTCTGTGAAGGATATAGACCCATCAGTCTGCTATGTAATGACCAAAAATTATTGACTAGTATTATGGCAAAAAGGATGCAAAAAATTATAACAAAACTCATTAGCCCGGATCAGACAGGCTTTATTCCCGGCAGACAAGGAGCGAACAACATAAGGAGAACACTGAATATTATAACATGTGCCAAGAAAAGTATGCAAAACTCTGTGCTAATTAGCTTCGATGCGCAGAAAGCATTTGACACTGTAAACTGGCAGTTTCTATATAAAACACTGGCTGCTATGGGATTTCATTCAACGTTTGTGGACTGGGTGAAGGTCATATACACAAACCCAAGGTCATGCGTTAGAGTGAATGGCTGCTGTTCAGATTTCTTCAACCTTGAGAAAGGGGTCCGCCAAGGAGATTGCCTTAGTCCTTTGCTCTTCGCCGTAAATATTGAAGTCCTTGCGACATTAATAAGACAAAATAAAAATATTAAAGGTATAAAAGATGATGGTCAGACAGAACATAAGACTTCACTTTACGCGGATGACTTATTGACGTACATCAGTGACCCTGTTTCCTCAGTTCCGGCATTGATGAGTAGTTTAAAAGAATATGGGAAATTTTCGGGTTACCAAATTAATCAATCAAAATCTGAGGCAATGATGCTGGTGGGGAGCTGGCCACCACAGCTAGCAGGAAAATTTAAATTTCACTGGTCCAAGCAAGGATTCAGATATTTAGGAATTGTCATAACTCCTAGCACATCACAACTATTTAAGGCCAATTATGAGAAATTAATGGACGAAATAAAAACTGATCTTACAAGATGGGAAGTCCTTCCCCTTTCCCTGATAGGGCGTGTAGAAACAATAAGAATGAATGTACTACCAAGGTTGCTATTTTTGTTCCAATCCCTACCCATAGAGGTCCCTATTGCTACATTTAGAACAATTAACAAATGGCTATCTAAATTTATATGGCAAAACAAAAGACCCAGAATTAGACTTAAAAGACTACTATGCTCAAAAGAAAAGGGGGGTCTAGACTTACCCAACATGGAAAAATATTATTGGGCAGCTCAGCTCAGATCAATGGTAGCATGGCTATCTCAAGACAAAGACACAATATGGGTGGGGATGGAACAAAATCATTGCCCAAAAGCACCATTAGATGTAATCCCATTTCTGAACAAGGATTCTTGGAAAATACATAAAATTAACAATCAATGGGTAAAAACCACTCTGAAAATATGGTCAACTGTGAGACAGAAGCTAAGACTCCCCTCATCAATATCTATAGCGATGAAGATTGCACGAAATATTGATTTTCTCCCATCCAAAATAGGGGCAGGGTTTAAAGAATGGGAAAGAAAGGGTCTAATCATGTTGGGTCAAATGTTTGAAAGAGGGGTCCTGATGACCTTTGAACAACTTCAGCGCAGATATAACCTTCCACACAATGACTTTTTTAAATATTTACAAATAAGACACTACCTCCAGAAACACAAAGAATGGGACAAATTAAGTAATACACCATCACATTTAGAAAGTTTTTTCATGCTAACAATTGATGGGACTGTTAAAAAGAAAATCACCTCCTACATATATAAAATACTGCAAGGAGATTTAATGGATAATAGTCTGGACATTAAAAGAAAATGGGAACTGGAGATGGAATCTATAATTTCGGAAGAAGACTGGGAATTAGCATGTACAGAGGGAC
Organism: Poromitra crassiceps; assembly: GCF_964638095.1. Classification (NCBI taxonomy): domain Eukaryota; kingdom Metazoa; phylum Chordata; class Actinopteri; order Beryciformes; family Melamphaidae; genus Poromitra; species Poromitra crassiceps. The sequence goes on from NC_139639.1 coordinate 8,697,468, forward strand.
ACAAAACAACTACGGTAGTAGTCCCATCTGGAAGGAATTTGAATGGAAGGTTAAGATGAGGTTTTTCAGGACTCCTCTCATCACGTCAAAGTTTGGTGGTACCTCAGACAGATGTTGGAGGGGTTGCGGCCTGATAGGAGAGCATTCACACATATTCTGGAACTGCCCAAAATTAGAGGATTATTGGCAGAACATACAAACAGAAATTAAGAACTGTCTTGGGATTCGATTACCCCTGGAACCATCTTACTATTTATTAGGAATAATACCAGAAGATATGGGAAACAATAACTTGAAACGAATACTTAGAGTCCTGCTGTTAACCGCTAAAAAAATGATTACAATCTCTTGGCTGAGACCGCAGCCCCCCACGGTAATACAATGGAAGCAGAAGGTTAAAGATGTCTACCAGATGGAGGAAATAACTGCAAGGTTACAATTAAAGACAGAGGCATTCTTGATGAGGTGGTCACCAATCTTTTTGTATTTTGTTTTGCCTAGAGTGTAGTGAACAACACCTGTAGTAGGCTATTAATTTTATTTCTTCTTTTGCTTTAATTTGTCTATTGTCTTTTATAATTTTGAACTGATTGTATGTTTCTTCTTTACACACGAAGAAAGGACAATAACAAACCCGTCATCTGGGAATGGAGACTATGGACACTGAAAAGACAAGATTATATGGACTGCATCTTAATACACCCATACCTGTGATGTATATGAATGATGTATATGACTGCACTTGAGAAAATAAATAAAAATAAGTAAAAAAAAAAAAAAAAGATCGATACTGGGATTTATGTATCGGTACTTGTTCCTTCACATGAATATCGATTCAATATCGATATATTGATTTTTTTAACCCAGCCCTAATAATAAAGCAGCCATTCGAGAGTCCAAACAGAGTTGAGTTTGTTCTGAATGTGGCCTCCAGCTGGTTGAAGCAGGACTACGTCTGGGTATCAAATCAACTATACACTGGTTAGCTTAGAGTTTGCTCATATCGGAGCACATATCTTATATTGCTTTATATGGCCTTAGTTGTTGGCTACATGCTGCAGATTATTGTATCGTGTCCAGGGACCAGGCAAGTGCATCCAGCAGGTCATCATAGTCTGAGATGTGAACTTCCTCCTGTACTCAGATAAATTCATTCATTTTCCCCAAATACAAATGTGTAAAGATGGTAGTGTGACAGACAGGATGGTCGTATCGAACCCTCTCAGGCCCACATTAAGACTTTTCCATTTGACCTTTGTGTTCTGCCTTATAGTTGTCTTTTTTTAGTTTGAAGTTTTCACATCCCTCCAGAATCAGCACAAGGTCAGATAATGAGATATGCTACTCACTTAAGACTTATATACACTATAATAGGGAATATAACTGCAGCCTATAAAACAAAAACAAAAGACAAAGAAGGGAACTTGAATTTGTACTTATTTTATTAAAAACAGCAGTGTAAAAGCGTAACAACGAAAACAAAAACTCAAGATAGAACATTGTACACGTCTTTGGTGTCTGCTAGAAGTGATTTGACGCTTCCAGCTTCCTCTGTTCATAAGTAATGCCCATTCTTGTGGGCAGTGTCCATGGACACACGCACGCACGCACGCACGCACGCACACGCACACGCACACACACACACACACACACCTTGTGTATCTTATAATTGAAGGACTACAGCTTTATGGTTTTCTGTGTAAGGATGCTGCTTCAAAATGGCTTCAAATGTTTGAAAGGAAATGAAATATTAATTTGAGCTCATAACGCAAATTGTATCACAGACACACACACACACACGCACACACACACACATGCACATGCACACGCATGCGCACACGCACACGCACACACACACGCACACACACAGTCTTACACACTGGGGTACACATTTGCGCAACAATGATGTGTTATGTCCTTCACAGTTCATATTGTAGAAACAATGTATTACATGTGGGGAAAACGATGAAATGAGAGCAGAGAGAATACGTGTGTTTGACAGTTAAGTATTATTAATATAATAATATAGTATCATGTACTGAATGTAACCTTCAAAGTTGGGATCACTTCAGAGGTGCTATAGATAACATTCCTGGAATGTAGATGATGTAGCCAGGCGTGGTCTCCCACTGTTACAGTTTGCAGCAACTGCTCCTGAACAGCTGACAGGATTTTTGGCTGCACACAAATCTCAAGTGAATTCATGAATGTATTTAGCCTGCAAGTTAATGTTTTATCTTTCTGATTAGTTTTGAACATGTCTGCCTCTCTCTGTCTCGTCTGTGTTGGTTGTATTTCATTGGTCCATAGGGCTGCATCATGCTACAGGCCATGACAGAGCTGTGAGCAGAGTGTCAGTAGTGGTTGATGACAGGAGGTCATCTGGCTCATACACACATCGTGCCTCACTGTGCTAAGCAGCATACCATAATGAGGGGTTAATTTGGGGTTATCAGTTATCGCCCAGTCACTTAGCTCTGCTAGCAGTAGGGAAGGAGTGTCAGGACACATGGAATTCTCTATTTGGGTCACAATTTACAACTAGAGACCACCTTTGGAGATTTATGAAGATTTGGGAAAACAAGCAAGATTGAATAAATAAATAAATAAATCTAAAAAGTCTGAAGAGTCTGATTGCAATTAAATTGCAATGATTCTTGTAAGTTTCCCTATCCCAGGGTGCTGGAGAGGAGACTCCAGTCAAGATTGATTGTTGAGTGTATGATGTTTACTTGTTTCTGCTGTGTGCGGTTGCCATTTTTCCCTCTGCTGGCTGTGTGGTGGCAACACCTTCTACTGCTTCAGGGCAGGCTTCAGGCAAAAACTCCCTCTGCTGGCTGTGTGGTGCCAACACCTTCTACTGCTTCAGGGCAGGCTTCAGGCAAAAACTCCCTCTGCTGGCTGTGTGGTGGCAACACCTTCTACTGCTTCAGGGCAGGCTTCAGGCAAAACCTCCCTCTGCTGGCTGTGTGGTGGCAACACCTTCTACTGCTTCAGGGCAGGCTTCAGGCAAAAACTCCCTCTGCTGGCTGTGTGGTGGCAACACCTTCTACTGCTTCAGGGCAGGCTTCAGGCAAAACCTCCCTCTGCTGTCTGTGTGGTGCCAACACCTTCTACTGCTTCAGGGCAGGCTTCAGGCAAAACCTCCCTCTGCTGGCTGTGTGGTGGCAACACCTTCTACTGCTTCAGGGAAGGCTTCAGGCAAAACGGGTCAATTTTTCTCACCCAGAAAGAAATCGTCAGTCATAGCTAGGTGTCCACATTTACCTATGGAGGTAGAATGAATGAAAGAATGAATCAATGAATGAATCAATCAATCAATCAATCAATTAATCAATCAATCAATCAATCAATCAATCAATCAATTAATGAGAGCAAAAAAAAAAAGAAAAGTCAATGAATCTCAATGGAAAAAGGTTCATTTCTGACCCTTTTACTCATCTTGCTTCTGTACTCCTATTTGCTCCTCCCCACAGTGAATGGAATCCCATCTGTCTCTTGTCTCCATCCTATCTTGAGAGAGAGAAGATATCAGCACAGGACATGACAGCAAATGTGTGGGAGAACAGAGATAGAGAGGCTGTGTGCTGTGAGTCACAGACGTGTGGGAGAACAGAGATAGAGAGGCTGTGTGCTGTGAGTCACAGAGGATATCAGCACAGGACATGACAGCAAACGTGTGGGAGAACAGAGATAGAGAGGCTGTGTGCTGTGAGTCACAGACGTGTGGGAGAACAGAGATAGAGAGGCTGTGTGCTGTGAGTCACAGAGGAGTTATCTGACAGGAGGTTCCAAAATAATCACATGATAACGACCTGAGAGGTAGAGACAGTCAAGTGGAGAGTCATGAGAGCCCTGTCACCTCAGAGTCTCAAGTGGCTCGAGTGACAGTGATGACCACACACAGTGTGTGTGCGTGCGCGCGCGCGCGTGTGTGCATGCATGTGTGTGTGCATGCATGTGTGTGTGTGTGTGTGCGTGCGTGCGTGTGTGCGTGTGCGTGCGTGTGTGTGTGTGTGAGGGGATGTCTGGATGCCATGTACCTGTTGGTGTGCCTGTATGTGTGCCCCCCTGGCCTTGTAAGGCGGGGCAGAAGATGCTTATATATTTGATGCCAGCCTACCCAGCAGCTCTAGCAGCTGAGCTCCTTCTTCACCTGGTGTAAGTCTGCTAAACTAGCCTGCGGCTCCATCACCTGTCTGCTTGTGTTTTGCGCTCACTGACTTATCTTTTTGCACAGTGTATCTTTGCATTGTCTAAAATGTAACAAATCAATGTGACAGGAGGTACAGAGTTGTTTCCACTTACGGTTCATTTAAAACCTAGCTGACAAGGAGAATGCTTAAATCTTAAATACTAGGAAGTAAAACAAGAGACCTGCTATCTCCATCAGTCACTTAAACTAAATCAGATGTTTGACTATAACCTTCATCTCTTACTTACAGTGCTCCCTCCCTGCCCACTGCAGCTGTACTGAACACACTGAAGTCTGAGTTGAAGCCATCGGTAAGTTCCAACAAGATTTTACAGTATCATATTATTCAGCTGTAATTATTTGGAGGGAATATTGCTGATGTGTTCTTATGTAGCACATGAAGACATATTAAAGGAGGATTTTGTTTGTTTGTTTTTTGGACTTATTTCCAGCTTTAAATGTGATTTTAAATCACCCTGAGAAGTTCGGTTAGATTACCATCAACAGAAACGATCATCAGCTTTGATTGCCAGCTAAAAACGAGGAATACGGGGGCGGGTCATGTGAAATCCTTATATTTACGTCCTATAAATTGCTTGTTTTCCGACGCAGCGGCTCATATCCTTATTACTGTATATCATACAGACGAGGAAATGAACCATTACTTATTACCTTATTACCTATTATTACCTTGGTGCAGCTGGCTCCTCCTGCTCTGTTTGCTGTCCGTCACATTGGTAGATAGCAGCTCCCGTTCCACCGTTGCTCATTTTCTAATCCATTATGACGTTATTCCATACGGGCGGCCATTGAATTCAAATGAATCGTCTGTATTCTCAAAAGCAGATAAATATCAGCAGTGTTTTACCATGTTAGCCAACATAACGGCTACAGAGCAAGTCACCTGGATGTGCTTCTTCTTCTTCTGTTCTGCTGTATTACCAAACAGAAGAAGAAGAAGCAGCAGCATCCAGAGCAGGTCATAGTTGACTTGCAGCCAGTTTGTTGTGTAGCCTAGCCTAGCCTAGCAGATATTTATCTGATTTCAAGATTATGGACGATTCATTTGAATTTATTTGAGCCGGTCCAGAATAAACGTCATTACAATCTGAGGAGCGGGGGGAAATCAGGAGCTGCTGGACAGCAGAGCCAGGATGAACACACTGCACCAAGCTAATAGATCGTTAATTTTCTCGTTGTCTGTATGATATAATAAGGATATAAGCCGCTGCATCGGAAAATAAGCTATTTATAGGACGTAAATATAAGCATTTCACATGCCCCGTATTCCTCGTTTTTAGCTGGCAATCAAAGCTGATTATGGTTTCTGCTGATGGTAATCAAACCGAATCCAGGTGGTAAAAAAACAGAATTCTTCTTTAAGGTCATATGGATCCTTGCAAAAGAAGCTTTAGAATAGATTTTAGATGTAGCTGGATTGATAGAAATCACACAAAATAACAATGATAAGAGGTCATAAAACGATGTTTTCCTATTTAGTTTGCAACACCCAAAATGGGTGGAGAAGTTGCGATATCGTAGAGACAGAGTGAAGCCCTAAACCTCCGTACTGTGTCTATGTCACCTCAGTGCAGCCATGGGCGATGCAGAGATGTCTGTGTTCGGGCTAGCTACCCCGTACCTGAGGAAGTCCGATAAAGAGCGGATGGAGGCCTCAACTCGTTTCTTCGACATGAAGAAGGAATGCTTCGTCCCCGACGCAGTGGAAGAGTTTGTGAAGGCATCGGTCACCAGCCGAGAGGGAGACACGGTGTCAAGAAGGTCGCCTCCGATGGAAGGAAAGCGACCTAAGGTTGCGAGATCAGCTCGCGGGAATGACCACCGGGTCTCTGGCAAGCCACATAGCTCCAAAGGTCGAGCGTCTAAGGCCATTCATGGGAGTAAAAAGAAATGAACAATACCACAGGAGATGGCCGGGCCAGTAACCAAATGAAATGCTTAAGGTTAGAAGCCAAGGGGAGCGAGTGATTAAAGGACATTAAATGTATTAACACATGTAATGAATATTAACACATGTAATGAATATTAACACATGTAACCAATATATTCTGAAACAAATATAACTGAATGTACTTGTGCTGAAAGTAGACTCTCAAAGCACAGAGTTAAGTATTGAGGCCGTGTAATTGGTCCTATGTGTGGACAGACTGTATGTGCCCTTCCTGGCTTGGGTTGATAAGCAAGCAAGCTATAATTAGAAAACAGCCTGAGGAGTTGGGAGATGGAATGGAATGTGGTGCTTCCCTGGAAGACCATTCTGGGCTGCCTGTAATCAACCCGGCAGGAAATATGGTTCATGACAAAGCAGGATGTACCATATATGGGCGCTGAGTCGCACAGGAAACATGTAAGAAGGAAATACCCCATAAGGAGGTATGGGAGTCGCACAGGAAACGCGTAGGAGGGGATGGCCGAATAGGGGCGAATGAGTCGCCTTTCCTGGGCCATGGCATAGTATATAACCAAGAGACTTCGGCTCATCTGGGCCAGTTCGCTGCTGCTACGAAGCTCTCCCGGACAAGAGACTTCACTTTGGACTTAAAAATGGACTAAGGATTACGAGCACTTTCCAACGGAGCACACACAGAGGACTATTTCAAAGAGGATTACAAGAACAAAGCATGAATCGCGGATTGGCCATTTCCCCTAAAGAGACTTTGGAATACAATTGAACTTTGTGCGTTACTCCCCGCTCGTCCTCGAGTCAGCGTGGAAGTCGGGAATCCAACGAGGCGGCCGCCTCCCGGATCCTGAGCAAGGAGCTCTCCCAAGGACTCTCGCTACTCGACGGAGCCAGCCCCCAGCCGGGGAAGCTGATCTCATTCTCGTTCCACCCCCCAAAGTAACTTGATGAGTATACCACCATTAGCAGCAATTATTAGTTTATTAGAAGTGATATTGCATGTTTCTATATTACCAAATGAAATCAGATGTTTAATCATTGCTAATGCTGTACCCTGCAAAAGCTTTATAATAAAACAAATCAATTGGATTTAAAGTAACGAAGTGGACATTGAATGGTGTATTTTCCATGATAGTAATAATAAGGTTAGAGGTGCGTACAACATACTAAGGTTCTTAAAGGTTATCCTGGCTAACAAAATAGCAGTGCCCCTACGACTTTACTTAGTCGTTAAACATTATCTAGTCGGTAACAAGTGCAAGATTCGAGTGGAGCAAGCTGCCATAATAACAGACTCGACTGTACTGGTTATACCCGGCTCCAGGCTATTCAGCCGAGGTCGCCAGTCAGTGGTAGAGGGGTAAGGAGTCTGGAACACCACTCCGGCAGTTAGAGCTAGACGAGTTGCTCCCACATAACAGCTTAATTAAAGTGCAGAAGCTAGATGGAGTTATACACATCAAGCTGTTACTTTCGGACCCGTTGAATGGAGAGCTGTTTCTACCAGTATTAAGATAGTTCGCATCTATACTGAGGATATTGGCAGAGAATCAAGACATGGCGCCCAACGTGGGGCTCTAGCGGACACGCGGAGCCACACACTGAGAAGAATCCCAGCGGAAAGGAGCCGCTGAACTGCGGGGAAGCAACCCACAGAAAGGCGCGCGGAACGGGAGTGACCTGTCCGAGTGCCAACGGCCGGCGCCCTGAGAGTGAATCAGAGCGGCCGGTTCCGCAAAACTGCATCTTGAATCGCAGTAAGCGGGAAAAAGGAGAAGTAGCCTACGGGGAGCCCCAGCGGGGAGGGCCCCGAGGACTACACTGAATAGCCAACCTAGCCTAGAACTCATCCGTGATTCAGAAGCGCTATGAGCGGGACTGAGGGACAGGCGACTCGCCACGACGAAGACAGTATGGAAGAGGATGAAACCTCACCAAACCTAGCCGTGACGGGGAGGCGAACCCCGGCGGCTAGCCCCAGAGCAGTGCAAGGAGAAGAGGGACCAATGGACTCTCACCTGGCCCTCGGCCGCGGTGGGCTGACACGCCTCATACCCCTGACAAGACGAGTAGACGATTGGGACGAAAGCACCAAGCAACATCTGCTGTCCCTTCTCCCCTCCCCAGAAACCTGGGTTGAGCAAGAATCGTGGGAGAAACAAGTCACCGAGAGAGTTCGTAAAGATGGAGTGTTTATCGCACCCAAGCACTTCGGGGAGAGTACTGGACCAATGGAACAGTTGGTGGTGGTACACAGCCCCGTGACCACAGCAACAAAAGGATATATACAGGAATGGATGTCGTGGTGGACCCAGCGCCTGAACGAGTGGAGAGGCGGGAGGATCAACACCTTAATCAGCCCTGATGTTGGCTATGACCCGATCATTAAGATGTTGGCAGTACGAACCGGCATACAGCACGTATTGGTCGGGCAAAGCACCCGGGCGGCCGCCGTCACTAGCAAACATTCGTCAATCCTGGATGCGATGACCCAGGCCGCAGTGGAACACCGTCAGCTAGTGGTGCCGACGGACCGAGCCGCAAGCCAGACCTCTGAGGTACGTGGCGCGCTGAGCGGCACCGAAGGAGAATCATCAGCCGAGGATGAGGAAGAAGAACAAGAAGAACAAGAAGAACAAGAAGAACAAGAAGAACAAGAAGAACAAGAAGAACAAGAGGGGCAGGCGGCGTTGGAAGGAGTCCCATTGGATCAGCAGCGGCCGACTCTGGCGGGCTCCTATCTTTCAGGTCCAGAGCTAAGAACACTACCGACCCGGGTAAATACCCCAAGGATAGCACGAGAACTCTCGGAACTGTTGGCAAGTGGACTAAAAAGCAGGCGGAAGGCTATCACGGGAGAAGGAGGGGAAACCCCCGTCCCGAGAAAAAGCCGCTCAAAAAGCCGCTCCTTGCTATTAAAAACTCCGACCAAAAATGAAGAGAGGAGGACGCAGAGCGAAGAGAGACCAGGCCCATCATCTGGGGCCCAACGTGTGGGCTATGAATGGAAAAAATCGGTCAACGGGATTAAGACGTCCCCAGGGTCAGCTAGCAAAGCGACCCTTGTGAAAGTGGAGGAAAATGTATATGACCTGCCAGAGGACGAGGAGCACCCACTCCCCCGCCGAGGCCAATCACTGCTTGAAGTGGAAAAGATTCGCCCCCCGCTTAAACCCCTCCCGAAACACGTCCGTACGTTGAACGTAGGACCTGGACTCCGGTTGTGCGAACACATCGGGGATACCACGGACTTCGACACCGATGTCCTGATCACGTTCATAAAGGACAAGGGGAAATTCCTGTATAAAGACGCGGGGAAACATCTGAGAATAGTGGGGGGTGTAGACTACCGGAAAGAAATGGATCATGAAATAACACAGAACCACGGGTGGGTGCTGATGGTCAGCGGAGGAAACACCCAACATTGGGCGATAGTGCATGTGCGAGCACCCGAGTACCAAGATGGCGGAAACCAGAAGTATGAGGAGGCCTACATGTGTTACATGCAGGAGTGTGTGCAGGCTGGTCTGGAGAAGGCGGAGGAGATACAGGCTGAGAGGGTAATGATCTCGGCGGAAGGAATGCAATCGGGGGGTTGGCACAAGGGGGAGAAAGTCGTCTGGCTGGCCATAACCGCACACCGGCGAGGAAGGGCCGCCTGGCAAACATCCATAACAGAGTATGTGCTCCAACTTTCTAAGAAAATGGATAACGCTCGGGCTAGAGCGCCTCGGACGGGGGATTCTGACTCCGGACAACGTGCCAAGGAGGAGAAGGCAGTTCCCCCAATCCGAGCTGCGGCGAGCCCCCGCCCCCCCCGAGCGGAACCACCGGATCCCCCACTGGCCGTTCCCGGAGCCAGACCCCCCGTGTCGGGAAGCCCAACAATCCCACAGCAAAAGGTCTTCCCCAAGCCAAAGGGGGAGACGGAGAGTTACGCAAAACTGGCGCTAGCCGCGCCCAGCCATCGCACAAGCACCCCGTCCCGTAGAACCTACCAAAGGCAGGACCGCAGAGAAGATGCCTACCAAGGGCAGGAGTGGCGGAAGGCCCGAGAGCCGAAGTGGGAAAAAAGAGCCCCTCCCGCCCAGAGACAGGGACCAAGGTGGGTAATGGACGGACTGGCAGACCTAACCGAACGAGTGAACCGGATAGAAATGGCTGAGGAAAATAACCACACAACCGATGATGAACAAGACCCGGATGCGGGGCAAGGGGAACAGGCCCTAGACGACCAGGCGAGCCAGTGGTCAGTGCCATTGTCCATGGCTGAAGAGAGAGCTTGGTGGGGGGGTCAGCCCCGACCCCTGAGGACGGCTACCCGCCGGGGGGATAAGAAAATGGTGGCCCTGCCTGACATAGAAAAGGTGATGAGTAACATCGCAAGAGACGAGAACTGGGGATTTGTGGAAACAAGAGATGGCCGGAGGACTTATGCCCCGGAAATCCTCCAGAGAGACTATGACATCCCGCCCGAATGGATGGACGCTAAGGAGGAGATCCTGACCCTGGAGGTCAGCGCCCCGGTGAGGGAATGGGATAATATTTTAATGATGCCCACCGCCTTAACTCTGGCTGCGACCCAAAAGCTTACCGCTCAATGCCGAGTGGCCCATCTGGCAATACTCCACGACGTCATGTTGAGGAGACTTAAGAAGTCGGCGATCAGACAAGCCCGAAAGATGGCGGCGGACAGACGAATGCAAGACGGAATGTCAACAGAGGATGACGAACCCCCCCCGCCCAGAGCCTCTCCGGCCCCCATCTCTCAGGCAGAACCAGACCAGGGACGAACGCTAAGGACCCGGTCAGACATGACCCAACGGAACCGCGACCCGGCCCCGCCGCCCCCAACAGCTCCGGCAACAACGGCTCCGGTAGTGTACTCCGCAGCCGCGCACCGGGACTTTAAGATGATCAGAGACCTAGTGAAAAGAAGGGAGAACGGGGAAGCCCTCGATGAATATGTGAGACTACAGTGGAGGCAGATAGGGGCCATGGGAGTCTGTGATGACGCCAAAAGATATTGGCTAGGCTTTGTCACAGGAGACATGGGGCTCGAGGGGGAGCTGGCCGAGGAGCACTACAAGCGGATAGTGCTCGAAGATGGGGAGGATGAGGAAGAGTTTATAGAGAACTGCCACACCCGGTTCCTGAGAGGGGCGACACTGACGGCCATCTGGGCTGGAGTTCAGAGAGAAGTGGGAGCAAATAGGTTCGTCAAGGTTATGAGGCTCATTACAGCAGGGACAAAGGCCGAGATTACATTTGCCACCCTGCCCACCCACTCTCGGACCAAGGACATAGATCTGGAAGTAACTAAATTCGACCTGGCCACTAAACATGCTAAGAAAAAGAGGCAAGCCAGAGAAGAAGATAAAGACAAAGCGCCCCAACCTCCCACGAAGCAAGCGGGAAAAGCTGGGGGACAATGGCCGAAAGCCTCACCAGAAGGGAACAAGGACCCTGCACCGGAGGAGACCAGAGGTGCCGGTGGGCCGGAGCAGACCCCCGGTCAGCCCGAAGGACAAAAATATGAGGGACAAACATACAATAAAGGGGGCCGACCACAGGGCCAGTCAAGAGGTCCAGGGTATCTGTCAGCAGCCCAATACGCCCTATTGTCAAATGATGAAAAAGACGCCCGCAGGCTTGCGCACCAGGATGCGCTGGCCAGGGGCGTCAAAAAGTAATGACGATCAAGGCGCGGGTCGTATTGGAAAATGCCTACCGGGAGGGAGACGAAATCTACACTCTTGTGGATGGGGACCCCTACCTGGTGGACACAGGAGCCGAGGTGTCTATGACCCGCAAACGCCTTAGAACAACCGGACATCTGAAAGTCCAGCTAGCCACCGGTACCATTGAAGAGGTGCCGTATGGAATATGGAAAGGGATAGTGTGGATCACTGGTCCACAAGACTTGATCACACTACGCGACTTACAAGAACTTTACCTACCCCGCAACGAGAGGAGAATGGTGAAAAGACGGTTGCAGACACTGCATTCTAGACTGATTCGGTCCCCCCGGCTCGGGAGTGGACCAGACTACACCGACTGGTATAAGCCAGTGGACGTACCGCTGGTGACGGAACAGAAGCTGGAAGAAAGTGATTTCTCCCCGGCCGGGAAGGAAGAGCTAAAACGCATGTTGGCCACAGCCAACGTGGCAAGGTTCAAGAATGATTGTGGAGACCTGGGGGCCGGAGATGAACATGTCATCGTAGGAGCAGTACATCCCTCTGTTCGCCAGTACCCCTTGAACCCTGGAGCCGTGAGAGAGATGGACATAATTGTAAAGGAATTACTGGTGCAAGGCATTGTCAGAAAGGAACCGAATCCCATTACAAACAGCCCTATACAAGCGGTGAAGAAATCTGAGGCGTCAGGAGGGGGCTGGAGGCCGGTGATCAACTTCAGGGCCCTGAACCGACGCACCACCGCTAACAGGGCAAGTCTCATAAATCCACAGGCGTCACTGAAAACGCTAACAGTCAGGAAATACAAATCCTGCATTGACCTGGCAAATGGATTCTTCTCCCTGAGGTTGGCGGGACAGTCCCAGGGAAGGACGGCGTTCACGCACAAAGGGGGGTCCTACGTGTGGACTCGACTCCCCCAGGGGTACCTCAACTCCCCCAACGTCTTCCAGTCAAAGGTCATGCAGGTGTTGGATGGTATACCCGCCACCATATACATCGACGACGTGTACATAGCCGACGACACAGAAGCGGAACACCTGAAAACGCTACAGACAGTAGTAGGCAGGCTCACGGCGGCAGGCCTGATGCTCAACCTAAAGAAGTGCCAGTTCGGACGGTATCAAGTGAACTACCTGGGATTCGAAGTGAGCACCGACCTAGGCGTATCCGTCAACTACGCTGAGAAGATAAGCGCCCTAAGGCCGCCCGAGACCCTGAACGAGCTGCAGAAAGTCATGGGGGTCCTGAACTATGTAAGGGACCATGTGCCATACTACCAACGGTACACCAGACCACTGTATGCCCGGATGAAAAAGATTGGACCAAACGCCAACATATATTCCAAGAAGGACTGGATGTGGACCGCCACGGATCAAGACCTTCTGGACAGACTCAAAGGCCTGACGGCAAAAGCCGCGAGGCTGGAACCCAGAAGCCTCACTGCGCGGCTCGTGATTGACATCCAGTGCGAAGACGCCAACTCCATGGTAAAAGTGAGCAATGAAGACGCGGGGATAGTGGCCTTCTGGAGTTACACTCTAACCACGGTGGAAAGGAAATACCCCCTGGCAGAAAAAGAGCTGGCGGTCCTAGCCAGATACTGGCTCGCGATAAAAGACCTAGCGCAGGGCCAGAAGATCAAGGTCATCACCGAGAGCCAGGTGCACCGGTTCCTGACAAAGGGTACGATTGCGGGCACAAAAGCCACAAACACCCGTTGGGGACATTGGGAGAACATACTTCTGGACGCGGATTTGCAGGACCTGGGCCCGGCCCTGCCCACCCAAAAGACATTACCAAAAACAGAACATAAGGAGGGGGAGATGCCATATGATTATGTTCTGTACACGGACGGATCAAGGAAAGGACCAGATGAAATGGCCATCTGGGGCTTTATCCTGAAAACAAATGAAGGCCAGGGACAACGGCAACTGAGCAGAGGCAAAGGAATGACCCACGGCAGCGCACAGGCGGGAGAGGTGAGCGCGCTGCTGGAGGGGCTGCTGGAGCTGGAAAAACGAAAAATCAAAAGAGCAAGGATAGTCACAGACAGCTACTACTGCTGCCAGGCTATGAATCAAGATCTATCCATTTGGGAAGACAATGGATATGAAGGGGCCAAACGTAAAGCAGTGGCACACGATGGGCTATGGAGGAAAATAGCAGAAATCAGAGCCAACATGCAATTGGATGTTGTGCACCAGAAAGCGCACGCCAAGGAGGGGGCGCACTGGCAGGGGAATGACGAAGTTGATCGCTACGTCCAAGAGAGAAGACTGATCTTCGTCGGGATCGAGAAGTGGGATAAAACGTCTAAAGGACGGATAGTCCCAGAAGAGGCCGTGGAGGGGGTGGTGCTGGCGGTGCACAAAGCACTGGGCCATGCAGGTGCCTTGCCAACACGGAGGGAATTGGAGGAGCAGCAACTCTGGATTGCCAGTAAACATGTACATCGAGTTCTCAGGGACTGCGAAGTATGTGGAAAGTACAACGCAGGTCGAAGAGGTCAACGCGCAGAGGGCTTGACCATTAAGAGCACAGTGCCCTGGGGATCTGTCTGCATGGATGTGGCAGGCCCCTTGGGCATAACTGGGAAAAGAGGAGAGAAGTACCTATTGGTACTTGTGGACTCGATGTCAGGTTTCGTGACTGTAAAACCGGTGCGCAAAGCTAATGGGACCAGCGTAGTGAGTATGCTGGACCAAACATGCAGCGTACAGGGAGTGCCCAAGGAATTAAGAACAGACAACGGGTCCCACTTTCGAAACGCCCAAGTGGACAGATGGTGTCAAGAGAACGGGGTAATAAGGACTTATTCCCCGCCCTACACCCCACAAGCAAATGGGGTAGTGGAAAGAGCAATTGGACTGGTAAAGAACTGGATTGCCAAAAATGCCAATGACAAAGAATGGAGCACCAAAACACTGGAGATAGGGAGGGTCTTGAATGACCGGCATCGCGCTGACAGGCCCTCCCCCTCTGAGCAGCTAAACCAACGCCCCTTCCTGACACCGGAGGTGGGGAGGGGGGCTGAGCATAAAAGCAGCCAGCCAACTCAGAAAAGGCCGTTGAAAGTGGGACAAAGATTCTGGGTGAAAGCACGAGACCACCCCATGGGCACAGCAGTAAAAGCAAAGTACGAGACAGTGGACGTTGTCACAGAGATCCTGGACGCAAACACTGTCCGACTAAAGAAGAAGGGCATCCAAGGAGTGGAGCAGCTCAAGGCAATTCCAAGCTAGAAGAAAACCAGGAACCAAAAATGGCTAGTAACGCACCTAGCCTCCCGCCCTATGTCAGACTAGCCACTGTCTATGGGGTGGTTGTCATGCGAAGGAACCTCTCGGGACTGTGGGCAGGAACAGCACTGAGAAAGTTGGAATATGCTAAAAAAGGATTCCTGTCGGAGGAGGAGGAGGTGTTGCAATGGAGTAGAGTGGAGAATAAATGTGCGGTGTGCATAAAGCCCACCACACTGAAGGTCCATTGGCAAGGACCTGGCCGAGAAAAGCCGTTTCGAATTCAGGACCACCTGGGGGAGTTCAGGGGAATGGTCCACAAACCTGTGAAAGTGCTGGACGCGTACATATGTGGGAGGTGTAGACTACGCACTCTGCCGAGATTGAAAGTGATAATGCAGTGGGACCATAGCCCGTCGGTAGTGGGACCCACAGGATGTGTCTGCCAGTGGGACGGAGGGAGCTTACAAAGATGCCGCTCCTGTGTCCTGCTATGCAACACTGGGATGGTAATGGAGGTAGCGGAGGCAAAAGAATGGCAAGTGAGACGGTTCATGGAGCCGCTGGAGTCCTTTGACATCAAGGATGGAGGAGAGGTAAACCAAATGGAGGGAGAAGCGGGGAGAATAGAAGCCAATCCAGATGGACCATCTGCCCCGCCGGCCTATCCCGCAATACCGGGGATGGAGAGCCAGAGCAGTGGCGGGACATGGCCCAAGGCCCCCCCCAATAGTCCCCAGCAAAGGCAAACCCCCGGGAAGCGCAACAAGCGGCCCGAGAAGGGGAAACCTCCACGGGATCTCCTGAAAGAATCATTGACCACGTCATGGCCCTACTGCCTCACTAGAAACCTAAGGGCGACTCCACTGATGACAGCCATACAAGTACCACCGACGTTTAGGGTATGGCGCGACCCAGGAGCGCTGGGGAAGATCACGGCATGGGACCGTATGCCGGAACAAGAGAGAGAGAGAGCAAAAAGTGGGGGCTGGGAAGGACCATGGGAGCTCATTACTTGGGACAAACTGATCGAGGAGGTAATCTACGACTCCTTCAGACCATGGGAAGACCTACCTGAAATACCAAATGAAGAAGGGCAGAGAAGATCTGATCTGTGGTACTACACAACCAGCATTGATGCGTTTGGCGATACAGGAGCTAAAGCAAAGGCCAAGAGAGCAATTTATGTGGTCGCCCCAGAAGACTGGAGGCGAGATGGGGTGGTGCAACTACTGGGAACAGTAGCGACGCGGACAGCCACGCCTTGGAGGGGGAGCCAAGATGAGAGTGACCCCCTGGAAATTGAAATAATAGTACAGATGGTGATAGTCCCCTACAAAGGGGTGTACTCTGTGGGGGTGGATATAAAAGAAGCCTTAAAAGAACCCATAAAGGAAGCCATACAACCCACTAAGCCGAAGCTAAAGCTTACCCTTAAGGAAAGGGTTGTGCAGAGATTCCCCAGATTCGCAAGCGGGGAGTCGAAGGAGGGTGAGACCATCGTCTAGGGTGGTAGGAGTAACGGCCGCTGTTGTCTCTGTCTGCAGGAATGGAGAGGATCCGAGAGATGGTGAGAAATGGAGAAGCAGAGCTTCGGAAAGCAATGGAGAAGCGACAAGCAGGGAAGATACTGACTAAAAGGGAGGAGAAAATGTTAGGATGCCCCAGAAGGTGGCAGCAGGCGAGACATTTCGGTTGGGTGGAAGAAGAGCTGGAGGAGCTAAAAAAGAAAGGAGACCTACAGGCTTACAAAATAGATGGAAACACGATCTTGAGATGGGACAAAGGGAGTGGAGTCCCATATTTGATGCTCCTCAATGAGAGGATATGGTTGGACGCCCCCCGACGGGATTTTCGCCTCCCTGCACCCGGATCGGGCGGTTACTATTGCACCAATTATGAGACTCGATGCCTCCCAATAGACCGGACTAAGTGTAGGTGCAGCAGGTGGAATGACAACCTGATATGGGAGGGATTCGTCGAAGGAGAGGATGGTCACCTATGTCCCATGGCCCCATGTCACTACTGCGGCAAGGATAGGCCCTATCCTATCTTGGGCCCTCCCATCCCTGGCCCGGACTTTTTCAGGCCTTATAGGCCCCAGTATCATCTGGAGAAGGTGGTGATGAGGATGGAAGAGCCACTGGGACGTTTCCGGCCGAAACAAAAGAGGTTGCTTGGGCTCCAGCCGGTCCTGAGTTGTCCTAAGAAGAGGATGCCATGGATAATGAATACAGTGTACCTCGAGGTGAACGGGCTACGGATCAAACTAAGGTGGGGACCGAACTACGCCGACCATGGCTTCGGAGCCTATGTGGAGATCTTCCTAGGATCAGATGTGATCTGGAACAACAGTGTGAAGATGTGCAGGAGGCTCCTTGAAAGAACAAAAAATGAGAGCTACTATGTTCTAGAGAATCAATACCAACACCTAGTGACCATGGTGACAGTGAACCCGCCGCAAGTTGAAGATTCGATGGACAGGCACTCCCGCAGAGCAAGAAATAGAACACCGACGTGGACCAATTGTCCCGGCCCGGATGGGCAATTCCAGGAGGTACTGATGATGCCCCGGGTGTGGCACCATGGGGTTAGGGTGGTGCAGGTGGAACTTCTGGACCTGCACTGTCAGCCAGTGTACTCGGCCGTAAACATGACCCGACCAGCCGGGAGAGACCACGAGGAACAGATCTATGAAATGAAGAACCTAGCAGATGAAATCGAAATGATGTGCACCAAGCGGCAACCCCGACGTCCCAGAACTCGGCCTCAACCTCAGGGGCCCCTCCCAAAACCAGAGTATGAGGAAACGCTGTTCTGGAAATGGGTGTGGCGAGGACTAGACCCAGAGGTCCGCCCCTACGGGGCGCCACTATCTAAGCAGCTTTTCGAAGGCAGAGTCACAGTGAACGAACAAGGAGAAGAGGAAGGTCCCAACCCTTACACCATCTCCCTGGACCAATCAACCAAGGGACCAAAATCAACTCTGAAGAAACGGAGGCAGCCACCCGATACTCCACTTCCTACAGAGATATGGGAGTACTCGCCTGATCAAGGATGGCGCTGCAAGATCATAGCGCCCTGTACCAGCAACGACAGGCTCGCCAGCAACGAATAGAAACAAGAAAGCAGCAGATACTCGAGCGACAGCGGCTTGAAGAAAAACGACTAAGGAATGGACGACTACTCTTTTGCCTAGCCCTCACACTGAAGACATTAGCAGTGATACTAGGATTTGCAGTGATCCTGGTAGTATTGTACCAGTATGGTGCGGAACCCTGGGCCCAGACCCATCAAAGGGCCCGCTACAGATCTACCAAATACTTCCAGCAGACGTGCAGGGAAGTACAACCAGTGAATCTGTTCGTCGCATGGGACGGCAACAGCTCACAATCAAACCAGACCTACTGGACTCACGTACAAGGTCTGGATGTCAAAGCCAAGACCAAAGCGCTACAAGCAACTGACGTATGGGTTGAGATCATGGAGGGGGAGGGTCTCAGTGAAGGCAACTGGACCCTGGAGGATCTATTTCTTGACGGGGACAAGGGCTTGCTGGTGAAGGTGTTTAAGTGGAAACAAAAGTCGCTGAAAAAGGCACAATGTAACTGGATGCATCCAGAAGGGGGAGATCCGAGCTCCTACTGCACGTGGGCATGTGAGCTCTTTCCGGGGTCCAATGAGCCATACTGGGTAAAGGAACCCGTCTACCAAACAGGACCCCGCAATGACTCCTGTTTGGGCCTGTTTTTGAAATGGGACTTTTGGGGAGACTACAACCTCACGTGCAGTGAAAGTGAGACCAAGAGCCTCAGATGAAGACCGGCAAGGGCCCGAAATGAGACTGCGGTCCCCGGGGGAAAGACCCGGGAGACGCGCGCTATTGCAGACACCACAAAGGGCACCAGCCAAACTACGCCTGAACCAGCATTAGACCGCCCAGTTACCGGCAAGCCTCACCCAGTAGACCCTAGCAATACCCCGTCCGAAGGTATGCTAGCTGGTGTACTCAAAGCCGTCATAAAGGTACGTGAAGTTTGGGACGCCGCAAGAGCCAATGAAAGTAGAAGATTGGCCCGAGAATGTGTCTTTGAGAAATTGACACATCTCAACCCATGTTATTGGAATAGGAATAGCCCATGCCACACCCAGAACTATATGGTGTTATCACCGGCGAAGCACTATGTGTATTGATTCAGCTACGAGAAGGTTAGTAGCAACGTGCGACCAACCGCCTGGACGGAGGATTGGCTGAATGACTCCCTGCCATGGATATGGACAAAGACAACTAAGCATTTCGAGGGAGCCTTCCCCGAAGGACAGAGCAAGACAAGCCAGGGACTCAAAGGACCATACCAATCAGAATTCTACGTCCAAAAGCTCCCTACACCTGAGGACTTAATGGCGGTTCCCCAGGGAGATTTCCAGAAAATTGATGAATGTGTCGCTCGTAAGGCGTTTGAAGATTTGAACGGGACTGACTACGTCAGCAGCGGCGTGTCCCCACGCTGCCAAATTGATCAGACCGGGCTGAGTGCCTTTGCGGCATGGAAATATGACTGTGACGGACTATTGACCAACAAAACGATTAAAGGTATCCTACAGGCATGGAAGGAAGGGCACACCAGGGTCGCTGGAACCACCTGGGCAGGACTGCAGGCTGGCGAGGTGAAAGCCTGGGTGCTGCCCTGCCTGACGCTAAGTGACAATTACTGGATAAAGTACCAATATCTGGCAACAGTCTACTCGGCGGAAGAAGACGCCTCGCCGGCGTATTCCAACTGGGGGTCCATTTGGAACCCAGACCGCTTCATAAGTCCCAGGCCATGGAAGATGCGATGTGAGCAGGATAAAACCACGTGTACAATCAGCCTAGCCAGAGACAACTGCAATCAACTGCCAGCCTGGAAAGATCATTGCAATACCTACTATGGGGATGAGTACGACACGTACTCCCACCAAACAATTTGGAAGAAATCAGCTGACATCACCAGTCAGACCAAAGGAACAGTGATCTGGAGAAGAGTGTTCCCTGCAAGAGTTGGCTGCACTAAAGCCATAATGGGACATGGAATGTCTCAAAGGGGGAATGTGAATGGGAGAATCATCCCGTTTGCAGCCGACCCAGAGATGCTGGTGGCCGAGAGCCAGGCCTTCAGGAGAAGTATCTGCAAGGGTCTGGAAGTTGCAGGATATGAATGGGTCGGGCCCAACAGCATCTATAACAACGGCACGTGCTACTCTCCTGAAGAACATTGGGTCACCTGTGGGACAGGTAGCCGGAGACATGAGTGCACCTTTGGGGAGAGAGTTAAAGCCACACTAAGCGATGGGATTTCCATAGTAGTGGAGGAAGTGGAGGAAATAATCGCAGAAGGAGCCAGCGTTCTAGGAGGATGGCTGAGGGCCCTGCTAGGCCGAATATGGCCATATTTGGTCCTGTTACTGGGCCTCATCATCTCTGTGGCGGTTGGCTGCAGCCTACTTAAGGGCGGTCACTGTGGAGACACAGAATGGGAAGGTCAGGATTTACCATTTACAATTCAGACATGTAGATTTCAGTGTTGACGTCACATAACTGTTATAGCACCATCTTGAGGACCAATTTGAAACAACAAGATGCCCTGCACAATTGGACCTAGAGTGGAACATTACTGTCAAACAAATACAAGATGAATATATCAAAAGCTATAAAATCACATCACTTACAGTTTGACATTGTGAGTGAGAGCAGAGGTCGCTCAATGGTTTGATGTTATACCCATTCAGTCATTTGTGGTAACTGGGTTACCAGGGTCAGTCTGTGTTGTAGTGGGAGGGTCAGTCTGTGTTGTAGTGGGAGGGGGTCAGTCTGTGTTGTAGTGGGAGGGTCAGTCTGTGTTGTAGTGGGAGCACACAGCATGTGACTTTGATTACCAGGGTCAGTCTGTGTTGTAGTGGGAGGGTCAGTCTGTGTTGTAGTGGGAGGGTCAGTCTGTGTTGTAGTGGGAGGGTCAGTCTGTGTTGTAGTGGGAGGGTCAGTCTGTGTTGTAGTGGGAGGGTCAGTCTGTGTTGTAGTGGGAGGGTCAGTCTGTGTTGTAGTGGGAGGGTCAGTCTGTGTTGTAGTGGGAGGGTCAGTCTATGTTGTAGTGGGAGGGTCAGTCTGTGTTGTAGTGGGAGCACACAGCATGTGACTTTGATTACCAGGGTCAGTCTGTGTTGTAGTGGGAGGGTCAGTCTGTGTTGTAGTGGGAGGGTCAGTCTGTGTTGTAGAGGGAGGGGGTCAGTCTGTGTTGTAGTAGGAGGGTCAGTCTGTGTTGTAGTGGGAGGAGGTCAGTCTGTGTTGTAGTAGGAGGGTCAGTCTGTGTTGTAGTGGGAGGGTCAGTCTGTGTTGTAGTGGGAGGGTCAGTCTGTGTTGTAGTGGGAGGGTCAGTCTGTGTTGTAGTGGGAGGGTCAGTCTGTGTTGTAGTGGGAGGGTCCGTCTGTGTTGTAGTGGGAGGGTCAGTCTGTATTGTAGTGGGAGGGTCAGTCTGTGTTGTAGTGGGAGCGTCCGTCTGTGTTGTAGTGGGAGGGTCAGTCTGTGTTGTAGTGGGAGGGTCAGTCTGTGTTGTAGTGGGAGCGTCCGTCTGTGTTGTAGTGGGAGGGTCAGTCTGTGTTGTAGTGGGAGGGTCAGTCTGTGTTGTAGTGGGAGGCAGTGGCGGACTGCATAATCGGGCACGTCGGGCAAATGCCCGGTGGCCTTTTTTTTGCAGGCCAGGCCAGGCCACTCACTGAACAGCAGGCCAGGCGCCGCCTACTGGTTTACTAGTGGTTTTATTACTTTATTTAGGTTTAAAGTGGGTGCATCTCATTGTAAAATTGGACTTGGCCCAAATTGGGCTTCAAACGGCCCAAATTGGGCTTCAAACGGCCCAAATCGGGCTTCAAACAGCTCAAATCTGGCTTTAAACGACCCAAATCTGGCTTCAAACGGCCCAAATTGAGCTTCAAACGCCCCAAATTTTCCGCCGCCGCCCTTCGGACGCCGGCACGCGCGTCAGCCCATATCGGCCTGGCCTGCTTGGTATCTAATGCCCGGCCTGAATTATGATCCCAGTCCGCCCCTGGTGGGAGGGTCAGTCTGTGTTGTAGTGGGAGGGTCAGTCTGTGTTGTAGTGGGAGGGTCAGTCTGTGTTGTAGTGGGAGGGTCAGTCTGTGTTGTAGTGGGAGGGTCAGTCTGTGTTGTAGTGGGAGCACACAGCATGTGACTTTGGGTGTCTGTGTTTGAGTCCTTGTCTGGATGGAAGTGTTAATCTAGGTGTAAATCTCTGTGTGTGATTTCAACCGTGTATCCTTGAGCGAGTGTGACTGTGAGTCTAAATGGGCGCCAGAGTATGGGTGGAATTAAAGAGTCTCCAGTCAGTACATTAAACAGATGAGCGATGAAATGAGGCATTGGCGCCATCTAGCTAGATTTTTTTTTTTTACTTTGTAACATTGGAGAAGCAATGTTGACCGCGTTAATAAGGTAACGCATGCAGGTAAAAATCTAATTACGTTATAATCATACATGGGACTATTACGCAGTAAACCCTGTTGAGTATGAAAAACAAACAGTTTGTTTGAAAGTTGAAACAGGAAACACTATTGATTGTTGTGATGAACATGGAAGGAGAGAAAAGAAAATCCTCAAATTTGTCCCTAGACGGTGACCGTCAAAGAGGCCCTGATTCTGCCACAGAATCCTCCAAAGTTTGACAAGATTGAGGACATGGCGATGCTGACGTTCCTTCATGAGCCCGCTGTGCTGTTCAACCTCAAAGAGCGTTACGCAGCATGGATGATCTATGTGAGTACAATGTAGTAAAATATGCAATATTTAAAAAGAAAAGAAAAAAAACTACACGGGAGCCCCAGTGGTGTGCGGATCCATTATTTCTCTTCTACAAGCCATCAAATAACAATAATGATCGTTTTAAACTATTCATCGACACTATCGATTGCTGCTACTGAAATAATGAGAAATGTACCTGCCCCTGTATCTTATTGCCCCTGTATCTTATTGCCCCTGTATCTTATTGCCCCTGTATCTTATTGCCCCTGTATCTTATTGCCCCTGTATCTTATTGCCCCTGCTGTACTTTGCATGGTTTCCTTTCTGCGCTTCTCAGACCTACTCTGGGCTGTTCTGTGTGACGATCAACCCCTACAAGTGGCTGCCAGTCTATATATTATATATCCTGCCCTGGAGACGTTTTCTCAATAAAACTGATTTAGGAGGAAAATGGCCTTCAGTCTGCATTTCTTATTACTGGAAAGTGGCAGGCAGTTTAAATAACGTGTTGACTAGTGTTTAAATAACGTGTTGATTGGTCTTTAAATAACGTGTTGACTAGTGTTTAAATAACGTGTTGACTAGTTTAAATAACGTGTTGACTAGTGTTTAAATAACGTGTTGACTAGTGTTTAAATAACGTGTTGACTAGTTTAAATAACGTGTTGACTAGTGTTTAAATAACGTGTTGACTAGTGTTTAAATAACGTGTTGACTAGTTTAAATAACGTGTTGACTAGTGTTTAAATAACGTGTTGACTAGTGTTTAAATAACGTGTTGACTAGTTTAAATAACGTGTTGACTAGTGTTTAAATAACGTGTTGACTGGTGTTTAGAATTTTAGGCACCACCAAGTTATGAAGAATGTTGATTAGCCACATGTTCTTCTCAAAGGGGCAGCATCTTTTGAAATGTCTCCAGGTGGTGTCGCTCAAACTCTGATCAGGCTCATAGAAGACACTGACCGAGAGACATGGATGTGTTCATGCATCAGCCATACTGTTTGTCCATCTTATTCTTTTACTTCTCGTTCATGTTTCCCATCAAAGTATTGGACTGCGATCGTTTTTCATCAGTCTTTCAAACATCGACCTTATCTGTTAAATAACTGTCCATCTTTGTATCTTTTAAATCTGTCTGATGCCAGTATTCCTCGATTAACAGTGTTCCTGGAATTCTCCAGCCTGGGTTCTTCTTGAGATATTTAGTCTCTAGGTCTACTACATCTTTCAAAGCTGTCTCGTCATGTGGACAACCAGCAGAAACACCTGCCACTGAGTAAAACCTTGGAGGACTAAGAGCATGGGTAAACAATGTTATGATGCACAGATGAATTTGTGAAAGTCCACCCGTCTCTGTCCATTTGTTCAACACAAGGTGACTGCTGTGAATATAAGCATTATCAATTCTTACACACTGCGTGCCTAGTTTAAGACACATTGAAAACTGCAAAACTTCACACATCTTGATGGCATCTTAAACTTCTTGATGGCATCTTAACCAATGAAGGAAAATATGTCCTCAGTTCATCTTTGTAATAGTTTTATTAGATCCATCATTGTATCTGAGTAAAACGTTCCTCTATTGCATCTCAATTGATTTCTGTGATCCGTTCAGTTCATGTCACTGATCTCGGCTCGCCTCCCCATCCCCCTCAGTTCCGGTGCCGCTCTTGGTGTTGAGCAGCCCCAGTCCGGGACGACCGGGGCAGTACCAGCTGGCACCCAGCCGGTAAAAGCCCTGGTACAGGCCCCTCCAGCTGAGGCACCCGAGAGCGCCCCCCAGCAGCTGTGTGGGGAACTGAGGGAAGTAAGCCAAGAGACAGAGCAGCAGAAACACCCAGAGGCCCAGCAAGAGGACGCAGAACAGGAAGAGGATGCGGAGAGGCGCGTCCGCCGTCCCGCCCAGACTCAGGTACGGGCCGAACACGGCCGTCTCCTCGGCCAGCAGCAGGCAGCAGAGACAGAGGAGGAAGACGTCTTGTGAGACCTCGTAGCCCCTCCACAGCATCCCGGCCCTCAGGCACTCGGACTTGCTGTCCCCTTCCCGCAGCAGCAGGAGAGACTGGCCGCCGGCGTCCTCCAGCGGGGCGGCTAACGGTTCGTAGCAGCATCCCGTGGCGTTCTCCATCAGGTCCAGGAGCCGGCGGAAAGCCAGCCACAGCCCGCCGGCCGCCCCGAGCCGGGAGAGGTGACGCAGGGAGAGGGAGATGGAGCGACGGATGGAGAAGGAGAGGAGGAAGACGAAGGAGCCCACGAAGAGGCACGTCCAGCCCCAGCCCGAGCGCAGGAACATCCTGGGTGTATAGGAGAGGAGGGTAGAGGAGAAAAGATGAAAGAACAGTTAGGCCATGTTCACATTACAGACAAATCCGATTTGCTGCTAAAGTTATTAAAGGAACACTCTGCCCATTTTCAACCAGCTTTGTATCATTAGTAGTCAGAAAACTGTAAACAGTTTTGAAGTCTGTCATTTAATTTGACAGTTATTGAGTGTTAAAGTGTGGACCAGTGACATCACTGGTCCACACTAACTCAAATTAATAACTCAGTAACTCAAATCAACTCTCAATAACTGTCAAACATTCTGTCATTCATCTAGTTTGACAGTTATTGAGAGTTGATTTGAGTTAATGAGTTATTAATTTGAGTTAGTGTGGACCAGTGATGTCACTGGTCCACACTAACTCAAATTAGCGGGATCTCGTGTTCAACTTTTTTTAACCAAATTCTGTTTTTTCTCTCTCTATCACTCTGCCTAGGTCTCTCGCCCACAGGAAACCCAGGGTAAAAAAGTTAAATCGCTGCTGTAAAACATCATGAATCTGATGTGTGTGTGTGTGTGTGTGTGTGTGGTGGGGGGGGGGGGATCTCTGAAATGTGCAGTTGAACAGTTCAGAACCAGCTCAGAAAGTCCCTGAAAACGTGTAATGGTAGAAAAAAAATAACATGCAGATAATCTTTTATGTATAATAAATAACGTCAATTGATAAACTAAGTTAAAATCATACTAAGGTCAGGTGGTTTCATGACATGCAATCTTTCTTTATTTGACACTATTTTAATCTTAAAGATCTTTTTGGGGTATAGATAGATAGATAGATAGATAATTTTTTATTTCTGTGTCATGCACCACATTCAAGGTGCCCAGCCCGTCTGGGCTTACAAGACACAAATCATTCAAGTTCAACAATACAAACAAATCAACAAACAAGCTACAAAATGCTCAAACATAAAGAAGACAGAGTTATATATTCAGATGAACAGCTTCTCCATTCTGAGATTCCAAGCCCTCCCAATAAACCTAGCCATACTGAAGACTTCATCTCTGAACAACCATTCCAACTTCGCATCATCTCCTGACCAAAATAGTTCCGGTTTCTTATTTTGCATTAACTGAAATAGAGATAATCTTGGTTCCTCATATAGCGTACAATGAAACAAAAAATGAAATTCATCTTCCACAACACCTAATTCACATACAGTACAAAGTCTCTCCTCCTCAGCAATAGAATTGAACCTGCCAACCTCAATAGCCAAAGGGAGGGTACCCGTTCTCAACTGGGCACATAAAGATCTTCTGGATCTATCCAGGGGTAAAGTAACATAGGGTTCTATATTATATTATGCTTTATTGACAGATGTAAAGTGTGAGAGAGACACAGAAGGGTGTGGGAGAGAAAGAGAGAGAGTAGAACACAGCAAATGATCACAGGCCGGATTTGAACCGGGGTCACTGCAGAAAAGACTGAGCCTGACATGGTAACCACTCAACTGACTGAGCCACAGAGGAACCCCTGCTAGGTGTCATTTTAAATGTATTACTTCATTCAACAGCCAATCAGTAAACAAATCCTCAAACAAACTGCTAGCTGATGTAAGAGTCTAGTCAGTCTCTGACTCTAGCTCAGTCAGATAAACAGCTTCTCACTCGTTCAATTCCAACCTACTTCCCTCTTTATGCTCTGTGTTGTTGTCAGTCTGAACCCAGTGTGTAGAATTCAGAAAATTAACTCCAAACAGCTCATAGCTCAGCAGGTTGAGTCACTGTGTCTGTGTTGCTACCTGACGGGTGGGTTATTGGTTCAATTTCCGATGGAGGAGACATATTACAGCACTGCCCGTATATTTTACGTCACCAGCTGTTTACGCCTAGCGGCGCACTTTAATATGCTCAAATTAATTAGAAGTGTAATAAAAACTAAAAGAAGATTGTTATGCCTATTTCCACTTTTATTCAAATACAAATAAATTATGGATGGAAGACAAAAAAGCACAAGTTAAAGGAAAATAACAAAGAATGTGATGAAATCACCTGACTTCAGTGTAAATATAATTTAACTTAATTGATTATTTAGTGTTATTATAAAAAATATATATATGATTATCGGCACTGTCCTTGGAGCTGGAATAGCCATATGCATGTTAAGAATTCAATATTTTTTTCTACCTTTACAGGTTTTCAGGGACTTTCTGAACTGATTCTGATAAACTGCACAGTTCAGAGATCGCCCCCCCCCCCCCCACACACACATCAGATTTATGATGTTTTACAGCAGAGATTTAACTTTTGTACCCTGGGTTTCCTGTGGGCGAGAGACCTAGGCAGAGTGATAGAGAGAGCCAGAAAAAACTGAATTTGGTTAAAAAAAGTTCAACCTGCCTCTGCCTGTCTCACACACAGGTTGAACTTTTTACAGCGGGATCTCGTGTTCAACTTTTTTTAACCAAATTCTGTTTTTTCTCTCTCTCTCTATCACTCTGCCTATGTCTCTCGCCCACAGGAAACCCAGGGTAAAAAAGTTAAATCGCTGCTGTAAAACATCATGAATCTGATGTTTGTGTGTGTGTGTGGGGGGGGGGGGGGGGGGGGGGGGATCTCTGAACTGTGCAGTTGAACAGTTCAGAACCAGCTCAGAAAGTCCCTGAAAACCTGTAATGGTAGAAAAAAAAATAACATGCAGATAATCTTTTATGTATAATAAATAACATCAATTGATAAACTAAGTTAAAATCATACTAAGGTCAGGTGGTTTCATGACATGCAATCTTTCTTTATTTGACACTATTTTAATCTTAAAGATCTTTTTGGGTATATTATGCTTTATTGACAGATGTAAAGTGTGAGAGAGACACAGAAGGGTGAGGGAGAGAAAGAGAGAGAGTAGAACAAGCAGCAAATGATCACAGGCCGGATTTGAACCGGGGTCACTGCAGAAAAGACTGAACCTTACATGGTACAGACTCACCTCACTGAGCCACCGAGGAACCCCTGTTAAGTGTAATTTTAAATGTATTACTTCATTCAACAGCCAATCAGTAAACAAATCCTCAAACAAACTGCTAGCTGATGTAGGAGTCTAGTCAGTCTCTGACTCTAGTTCAGTCAGATAAACAGCTTCTCACTCGTTCAATTCCAACCTACTTCACTCTTTATGCTTTGTGTTGTTGTCAGTCTGAACACAGTGTGTAGAATTCAGAAAATGAACTCCAAACAGCTCATAGCTCAGCAGGTTGAGTCACTGTGTCTGTGTTGCTACCTGACGGGTGGGTTATTGGTTTGATTCCTGATGGAGGAGACATATTACAGCACCGCCCGTATATTTTACGTCACCAGCTGTTTACGCCTAGCGGCCCACTTTAATATGCTCAAATTAATTAGAAGTGTAATAAAAACTAAAAGAAGATTGTTATGCCTATTTCCACTTTTATTCAAATACAAATAAATTATGGATGGAAGACAAAAAAGCACAAGTTAAAGGAAAATAACAAAGAATGTGATGAAAGCACCTGACTTTAGTGTAAATATAATTTAACTTATTTATTATTTAGTGTTATTATAAAATATATATATATGATTATCTGCACTGTCCTTGGAGCTGGAATAGCCTCATGCATGTTAAAAATTCAATATTTTTTTCTACCATTACAGGTTTTCAGGGACTTTCTGAACTGATTCTGATAAACTACACAGTTCAGAGACCCCCCCCCCCCCCACACACACACACACACATCAGATTTATGATGTTTTACAGCAGAGATTTAACTTTTTTACCCTGGGTTTCCTGTGGGCGAGAGACATAGGCAGAGTGATAGAGAGAGCGAGAAAAAACAGAATTTGGTTAAAAAAAGTTCAACCTGCCTCTGCCTGTCTCACACACAGGTTGAACTTTTTACAGCGGGAGCTCGTGTTCAACTTTTTTTAACCAAATTCTGTTTTTTCTCTCTCACTCTATCACTCTGCCTAGGTCTCTCGCCCACAGGAAACCCAGGGTAAAAAAGTTAAATCGCTGCTGTAAAACATCATGAATCTGATGTTTGTGTGCATGTGTGTGTGGGGGAGGGATCTCTGAACTGTGCATTTTATCAGAACCAGCTCAGAAAGTCCCTGAAAACTTGTAATGGTAGAAAAAAAAAGAACATGCAGATAATCTTTTATGTATAATAAATAACATCAATTCATAAACTAAGTTAAAATCATACTAAGGTCAGGTGGTTTCATGACATGCAATCTTTCTTTATTTGACACTATTTTAATCTTAAAGATCTTTTTGGGGTATATTATGCTTTATTGACAGATGTAAAGTGTGAGAGAGACACAGAAGGGTGAGGGAGAGAAAGAGAGAGAGTAGAACATGCAGCAAATGATCACAGGCCGGATTTGAACCGGGGTCACTGCAGAAAAGACTGAGCCTTACATGGTACACACTCAACTCACTGAGCCACTGAGGAACCCCTGCTAGGTGTAATTTTAAATGTATTACTTCATTCAACAGCCAATCAGTAAACAAATCCTCAAACAAACTGCTAGCTGATGTAGGAGTCTAGTCAGTCTCTGACTCGAGCTCAGTCAGATAAACAGCTTCTCACCCGTTTAATTCCAACCTACTTCACTCTTTATGCTCTGTGTTGTTGTCAGTGTGAACACAGTGTGTAGAATTCAGAAAATGAACTCCAAACAGCTCATAGCTCAGCAGGTTGAGTCCCTGTGTCTGTGTTGCTACCTGACAGGTGGGTTATTGGTTCGATTCCCGACACACCTAGAGGCCCACTTTAATATGCTCAAATGAACTACAAGTGTAATAAAAACTAAAAAAAGAATGTTATGCCTATTTCCACTTTTATTCAAATACAAATAAATTATGGATGGAAGACAAAAAAGCACAAGTTAAAGGAAAATAACATAAAGAATGTGATGAAAGCACCTGACTTTAGTGTAAATATAATTTAACTTAATTTATTATTTAGTGTTATTATAAAAAATATATATATATTATCTGCACTGTCCTTGGAGCTGGAATAGCCTTATGCATGTTAGAAATTCAATATTTTTTTCTACCATTAACACATTCAGTGCCAAGGACGTCTGTGGACGTCCTAAAAAAAAGTAACGTTCAGTGCCAAGGACGTCTGTGGACGTCCTAAAATCATAATTCATATTATTCCATAATTCTTCTGTTTAAGGTCGTACCCAGCCAGTGAGCATGAATCCCTTCAAGGGATCACACGGCGCCACCTTAAAAATCACATCGCAGCTGCGCAGTGCAGCCACGTTAAAACCTTGCGACGCTCAGAGCCTCTTTGTAGAGTAGGTTGGTCAGTAGCAGTAGCATTAGCAGTATCCGTAGCAGAAGAAGAGAATAGATTTATAGCATTTAGTAGCATTTAGTAGCATAGCGATTTTAGATTAGTTTGTGAGATTGTGTAGTGAGTGGATTCGAGTGCTTGGTGTGAGGTGAGTGCGTGCGTGGGTGGGTTGTGTCGGGTGTGTCTGAGTGTGCTAGCGAGTGTGCCTGTGTTAGATTTAGCAGTTAGCATTTAGCGTTAGTTAGGTCAGGGTAGATAGCATCTGTGTAAAAAAAAACAAAAAAACAAAAAAAAATTGTCTGTGTGTCTCTGTCTGTCTGTCTGTCTTGTGTGTCTGTTTTGTTAGACTAGCGTTAGTGTTAGACTAGCGTTAGACTAGCATTAGTCTTAGATTAGCGTTAGTGTACAGTTAGACTAGCGTTAGTTAGTTTAGCTGCCATGCCCAAGGCCAGGCGTAAGCGTGGTGGGCCGCTCCCAGGGCCTGGGCAGCTCACACTGCAACAGGCTCTCAGCCGTGCTGTTCGGGAGAGAGATCTCCCTGAAACAGACACGGATGAGCCCGAGGAGACGGCTTCATCATCTCCTGATGACGCCAGAGATGAGGAATGGCAGCCCCCTGGCCCTGGACCTAAGAGGCGAACATTGTTGGACGAGGCGGCTTCCAGAGGTTAGAACCTACATATAGGCTATAGATAGCCTACTTTATTGATCCTTTACAGGAAACTATTACTACTAAAGCTGTAAATGCCAGACGATTGTATGCATAGATGACTTCTCGATTGTTGACAAAAATGTGATATTGTAAGTTCTGATATTGTAAGTCGATTTGAATAAAAGCGTCTGCCAAATGCCGTAATGTAATGTAATGTCTAATAATAAAAAGAAGCAGGAGAAAAATAGAGGAGGTAAAAATGTAAAAAATAAAATAAACACACCCACACACCTTTTATTATTCATCAATTTATTTTCGTCAACACAAAGCTTGGTAAGAATAACGATCCTGCAATTAGTTAGCATACTAATAATACCATGTAAAATATTCAATTTCAGAGTTGGAGCACAGCTCGGAGGAAGAAGACGACGACGTCACACGTCCCCCCAGCGTCACACGTCGTGCGCGCTTGAGCTCCAGTGATGGTGAGATGAAGGCCATTTTAGAATTACAATTATTCATCTGATATTGAAAACAAACTTTTTTTCCTTCAAGAAATGTCAATATATTTTTATAAACTCACTTTTACTATACAGAAGAGGAGGAGGAGGAGGAGGAGGAGGAGGAGGAGGAGGAGGAGGAGGAGGAGGAAGAAGAGCAGCATCTGCCGGCATCTTCAAGCAAAAGAGGTGAGAAGATTATTGGATTTTGTCAAAAAGACAGCTTGTTTACATATCACAATTGTCTGAAGAAAAACCTTTTATTTCATTGTTTTCAGCGGGCAAGTCTCGTCCCTCCCTGGATCCTCCGAGCTGGCGGGATATGGCTGACTGGAGCCCCAAAACGCTGCCATTCACCGCAGTGCCAGGTCCCAGTGCGGCAGCATCACTGCAGTCCGACAAGCCTGTCGACTTTGTGGAACTGTTCCTTTGTGACGAGCTCATGTTGCTGATTGTTGATCAGACCAACAAGTACGCTGAACAGTGTATTGCTGTCATAGAGGAGCTGCGTCTGCCATACTCCAGGGTAAACGCCTGGCAACCGCTGACCCTGGTGGAGCTGAAGCGGTTTCTGGGATTGCTTTTCCTTACTGGCATCGTCAAGAAGCCGAGTTGGGCCGAGTATTGGTCTGTTGATCTGGCGCTTGAAACACCATACTTCGGGAGCACAATGCCACGCAACAGGTTCCAGCTCATTTGGCGGTTTCTCCACTTCAGCGACAATCGGGAGGTCGATGGCAGCGACCGGCTCCACAAGGTCCGTCTTGTCCTTGATCTGCTCCTCTCCAAATTCAAGGAGCTGTACCAGCCGTCACAAAACATCTCGGTGGATGAAGGGATGCTGCACTTTCGAGGACGACTACGTTTCCGTGTTTACAATCCTGCCAAACCCACCAAGTATGGAATCAAGAGCTACATACTGTGTGATTCAGCCAATGGTTACTGCTACGCCATGAAGCCATACTGTGGAACTCACAGTACCCTGCAGGACACTGTGCGCTTCCTCATTGCCGGCCTTGAGGGTTTTGGCTATCGCTTGTGGATGGACAACTTCTATAACAGCGAGTCAATGTGTCGTCTTCTCCTCGGCCTCCAGATCCACTCAGCTGGCACACTCCGTGTGAACAGGGGAGAACCGCCGTCCATCCGCGAGGTAACCACGTCTGACCTGGCAGTAGGTGAACAACGCGCTCGTCACAATGACACAGTGATGGTCCTGGCATGGCGAGACAAACGCATCGTCCGGATGATTTCGACGTTCCACCAGGATGAGATGACAACTGTGGCGGTGAGACAAAAAGGAAACAGTGAGAGAGTCCCCCAGAGGAAGCCAGCATGCGTGGTGGAGTACAACCAGTACATGAGTGGTGTGGATCGCCTGGACCAGAAGATCTCCTATTACCCCTTCATCAGGAAGACTGCAAAATGGAGCTCTAAGTTCGTCATGTACCTGATGCAGATCGCAATGAGCAATGCTTTCATTGTGTACAGGGCACGCAACCCAACGACCAGCTGCAGAACCCTAAAAGACTTCATCCTGTCTGTGCTCAAGTCCTGGACCGCAGATCCCCCTCCTCCTCCAGCCCCTCCCCAACCTCCTCTTCCAGGAAGAGCACCAGCCCACCCACGCAAAAGGTCCGCTTCAGCGAGGCTGGATGTGGACTTCGCGGGGCACGTGCCACTGCCAGTGGCAGACCCAGCCACCAAAACAATATATCGAAAATGTGCGCACTGCGCAGCCAAGGGACTCCGAAAAGAGACCAAGTACGTTTGCCCTGGCTGTGACCACGTACCTCTCTGCCTCTACCCGTGCTACTTTGAGTATCACTCACAGTGATACTTTCCCCGACCCCCCCCCCCCACCCCCGCTTCAGCCAGTGATGCAGTGTTTAGTTTAGTTTAGTTAGTGTCAACGAGTGTGTGGGCAGTCCATCAAGCTTTAGTATGTTTATTTGCTTTGACAGTTGAAAAGTAGAGACACTGGAGAGAAAGCTGTAGCGGGATTCAGTCCTTCAAGACTACAGTAACGTTACCTCCAAACACAAACTGCCTGCTGTCTGACTGTTGTCAAGCCGTCCAATAGCAGTGTCATTACTGTAACAAGAATAGTAGCAGTTGTAACACAGTAATAGCATCAGTCATGTGTATGCCTTTTTTTCATAAAATGTGTTGGTTCTTTTGAGAAAAAAAAAAAAAAAAAAAGCTGGAATCAAATATTTGTAGAAAATAAATGGAAGATTCTTTTCACATACTTGTTGTTATTGACTTGAGTTGAGTTTCCAACCTTTCGTTTGAGGTATTGCATTTTGTTCAACTCTAAGCAGAATTTATTCTGTGGGCTATTATGAAAATACTATGCATAAAAATGTGTTTTATTTGGAAACTACTTTGAAGGTTTTTTTGAAGAAAAGAATACACTGCATGAAATGTTGTGGTGGAATATTTGATTGTTACACACCAAATGAAAGCTTAGGAAGTGTACTTTCATCATCAAAAAAAAAAAAGTTGATATCATGTTTCTTTATGGAGAGATGGCCTGCAACATACACCTTGATGCCATAAAAAGCAGCGTCTTGAAGTTGGACTAAGCGGTGTTCAAATATTTGTAAAAAATAAATGAAACATTCTTTTTACATACTTTTCCCCCAAGGTAAAGTAGACATTCCAACCTTTCATTTAGGAATAGCATTTTATCAAGCAGAATTCATTCTGTGGGCTATTATGAAAATACTATGCATAAAAATGTGTTTTATTTGGAAACTACTTTGAAGGTTTTTTTGAAGAAAAGAATACACTGCATGAAATGTTGTGGTGGAATATTTGATTGTTACACACCAAATGAAAGCTTAGGAAGTGTACTTTCATCATCAAAAAAAAAAAAGTTGATATCATGTTTCTTTATGGAGAGATGGCCTGCAACATACACCTTGATGCCATAAAAAGCAGCGTCTTGAAGTTGGACTAAGCGGTGTTCAAATATTTGTAAAAAATCAATGAAACATTCTTTTTACATACTTTTTCCCCCAAGGTAAAGTAGACATTCCAACCTTTCATTTAGGTATAGCATTTTATCACACTTGAAGCAGAATTCATTCTGTGACCTTTGTTTACATAAAAGTGTGTTTATCTCGGAAAGTAAAAAAAAACAGCAGAAAACCCTTGAAAGTGCTCTTCCTGCAGAGGCTGTCATTTCATAATGGAACTGTCTAGAAACAAAATTTCTTCTTTGAGAGAAGCAGGAGTGTCCAATGTTTCATTTGAGTCCAGTCCTGTCAATATACCCCTAATAGAAAAAATTCTATAGCTGTTTTCAACTGAATGGAAGTGAACCTGGCACAGGCTCCAGACAATTTTACTGAAGCGCTGTGGCACTCAATGTGTTAAAGGTTTTCAGGGACTTTCTGAACTGGTTCTGATAAACTGCACAGTGTGTGTGTGTGTGTGTGTGTGTGTGTGTGTGTGTGTGTGTGTGTGTGTGTGTGTGTGTGTGTGTGTGTGTGTGTGTGAGACAGACAGTAACTTCTAAAGGCTGAGGTATCAGATTCAGACACGGGCCGCCTGCAAACGAGGAGTTGTTGTGTGTGAAGCCAAGGAATTTACAGCATCTACCTTTCATCTACACAGGTGGGCCTGCTGTGTGTGTGTGTGTGTGTGTGTGTGTGTGTGTGTGTGTGTGTGTGTGTGTGTGTGTGTGTGTGTGTGTGTGTGTGTGTGTGCGTGTTCTTGAGTGTGAATTTTTTGTGTGTATGTGGGCGATAGCTCTGTGTGTGTGTGTGTGTGTGTGTGTGTGTGTGTGTGTGTGTGTGTCGGGTGTGTGTGTGTCGGGTGTGTGTGTGCGTGCACGTGCAGTGGCAGAGAGGTAGACAGATGAGTCACAACAATGATCCAGGAAGCCATGATCCAGACACTCTCCAGACAGTGTGTGTGTGTGTGTGTGTGTGTGTGTGTGTGTGTGTGTGTGTGTGTGTGTGTGTGTGTGTGTGTGTGTGTGTGTGTGTGTGTGTGTGTGTGTGTGTGTGTGTGTGTGTGTGTGTGTGTGTGTGTGTGTGTGTGTGTGTGTGTGTGTTTGTTCATGTGATGACTTTTAATGGCAACAAACTCTGCTGGCTAAGAAAACACATTTGACACAATCTGCGTAGTGTAGTAGTGTAGTAGTGTAGTATGTGTAGTAGTGTAGTATGTGTAGTAGTGTAGTATGTGTAGTAGTGTAGTATGTGAAGCAGTGGAGGAAAATCAAAGTGACATCCTGACTGTGTGAAGTTTACATTTGGAAGTTGACATTTTCCCCAAACATTTTTGTAATCCATTCTGAGCCTATGTGATTTGTTTTTTTTTTAAATACAAACATTACAGACTCAAACCTAGCTTGGTGTCACTGGAACATCACTGATGATGTCATGGACATCATGATGTCCAGTGACATCACAATTGCTCGAGTGACCATGACATCATCGAGTGCTCGAGTGACATCACTGATGATGTCATAGACATTGTGACATCATTACTGATCAAAATCAAAAGAATCCATTGGCAAAGACCACAGAATCGTTTTTTTTCATTGAATTTATTTTGTTAGTTAAATTTCTATAGCAGGTGAGGGAACACAACGGTCATCTTGAGCATAGTTTTCAGAAGTCACAGTGTTTTAGACATTTTGACAAAAAGACAATGAAGGAGTTTGGGCCAAGAGGAAAGGTCAAAACACACCTTCTCCTTCATGCTCCTGCAAGTGCACCATTCACTCCAAAAACTAAACCCCTCCCTCCCCGTCCCACAACCCCCCTCTCCAAAATGCAAACAGAACAAAACAAAAAAACAAACTCGGCAACAAATAGATATATTTATATATAATATATATTTACTCTTTAAAAATAGAACTTCAGTCTAGTGACTAACATCTGTACAAACTACAAAAATAAAAATTTAATATAAATAATTTATATGGCATGACATTAACAATTTGTTTGAAATAAACTACAAAAGCGATGCAGGTGCCCCCTCTCTGCCCCTCCGTGCCACTGTCATGTCCTGTAAATGCTGCTTTGCTCTTGTTTTGTTGTATTCTTCAACACTGCTTAACATTTCTCTTATGTCTCATTTACAAAAGAAACCAAAAGCTGCCACTTAAGGAAAAACAAAAAAACACAAACACAAAAGTAAACAAACAAACACAAAAGTAATCAAACAAACAAAAGTAATAGAAAACAAACAAACGAAAGATCTGGAAGGTTTTCCCTGCATTTTAACCTGGCAGTGATGTGACCAATACTGAGGCAAAAGGAAAGAGAAAGACAGGAACAACAGAGAATGTAAGGTGGATTATATGAGCTGCATACTGACAAGAAGAGTGAGACATGAAAAAGTGAAAGGAGGCAAGGTGAAGCACTAAAAGTGAAGCTGTGTGATGTCATCGATGCACAAACGACCTTGTCAATAATTGCATCCTAAAGCCGCAGCAAGGAAACAAAAAGAAACAAAACAAAACAAAAACAAACAAACAAAAGAAAAGAAAAGAAAAGAAAAAGCCCTCCCTTTGCATTGGATTGGATCATTCCCTTTGAAAACACACTGGGCTGAACGACACTATGAACGTCACCCAATGTAGAGCTTCAAAAAACTGCAGAAGAAAAACACAAACCTCATCATCACAGCTCCTTCAAGTAATAAAAAAAAAACTGCAGAGGACATTGAAGACAATTCCGACAACGATATCATAATTATGACATCTGATTTAGCTGAGGTGCCGTGACACTCTGTGAGCCAGAGAGCCTCTGCCGGCAAGATGGCCGACTGCTGACACATTGAAATATTCAGATGACGGCGATCACTAACAAACTGACGATGGCAGCATCTGAACATGCTGCGCGGACTGGACAAGACAACAATATGGCGTAAACAAAATGGCATATTGACCCCCAAGCTTCAACATAATACTGTGCTCTGAGCGCTGTGATGACCAGATACATGATGAAGGCACAACGGTTAGTGTGAAGAAAACACTGAGTGTCTACTGCGTATTCCTCGGCTTGCTCGTGTTTTTTTACAGTGCAAAACGCTGACAGAGAAAGTGTATGTGTATATCTCGAATACAACAGAGCGTGTGCGAGACACAGCTCTCACTGGCAGTGTAACAGCTTGTACATGGTTTGAACTTCTGAAGTATAGTGACTTGACTGGAGGGGAGGGGGTACTGCATCTTAAGTAACGTTACACATTTGTTGGTGAAACGCAACGTTCCAAGTTAGCTTGGTTTCACGCTTTTAATTTGAAGGCCGAAACGGGAAATGGTTTGAGTAGATTGAATTGACACTGGTCGCGATATTTTTTTTGGGATGATGGCGAAGGCTATGCGAAGGCATAACCCGCCCCCTCTCTGCCTCTGATTGGCCTAGCGTCAAACTTCCATCCAAACACATGACCACAGACTGTAGTAAGAGATGTAATGCAGGATAGCCAAGCGAATGTGTTTGGATGGAAGTTTGACGCTAGGCCAATCAGAGGCAGAGAGGGGCGGGTTATGCCTTCGTAT
This sequence comes from Poromitra crassiceps, assembly GCF_964638095.1. Lineage (NCBI taxonomy): Eukaryota > Metazoa > Chordata > Actinopteri > Beryciformes > Melamphaidae > Poromitra > Poromitra crassiceps. Next base: position 8,735,588 of record NC_139639.1, read on the forward strand.
AGCCTTCGCCATCATCCAAAAAAAAACATCGCACACTGGTCTGCCAATTCTATCATTTCACACGTACCATTTCCCTTCTTCGCCTTCAAATTAAAAGTGTAACAATGACACGTTTGCCTGTGAAGCCTCGACCTGTTTGGATTATAACAACGTTAGAGAAAACAGCCATGCAGTTTTATACTAATTTATTGCCAAATGCTTTGGGAAACCACTTCATCAAGCTTGGTCAGAAAAGGTCTATTCAATGGAAACAGCACCAGTGCGACCTGTCGGTGCGATGCTACCTTCAAGAATGAGGACGTCTGAAACAAGTTATTTTTTAATCACCTATATTAAAATGAGATACCTAAATTAAACAATCATCTAGTTAGGTAACTAGATGATATTAAGCTTCCTTGCATTACAGACACAACCTTTGTCTCAGGAAGTAAACAGGAAGTAGCCTCACCTGTAGAGGAAGTGGGTCCTCTTGGCAAAGATGCTGTACTGGGACACCCAGAGGCTTAGTGCCGGCCCAAACACCACCAACGCCGACAGCAACAGGTGGAAGTGGCGCCGGAACGCGGTGTTACCCAGGAGCCGGGCCGCCAGGTCCGTCACCACCACCAGCATTGTGTTGAGGAACATCTGGACCCAGAACCACCACTGATGGGATCTGGACTCAACTTCTCTGAGACAGAGTCAATGAAAATAGACTGCTGTTGTCTCTGAATGCAGCAGTGTACCGTGTTTCATGTGAAGAAGCTGTAATCCACTGTAGAAGGTACTTGAAATGGCCGTTCTAGCTGTGGATGATCTTTCCTGCATGGGACAATTCAGCATACACTTAGAATCCTAGAGACACGGCGTCAGTACCGAGCAAAAGACAACCGCTCTAGACACACTCCAGTCCTTTTGAAGACTGGGCTGCGTTGCTGGAATGTAAGAAAAAAAAAAAGGGGTCCTGAAATTATTTGACCGAAATCCAGATCTGCTGACTGCGTGGAGAAAATGGGTGAAGTCCACTGCGGTCATTCAGTTAGCTGCTAGCTGTTAGCTGCTAGAGTAGAGTGTGCATGGCGTGAAGGAAGTGACAGCTGGCTTCAAGCATTCCACAGACTCCAGGAGTCACAAATGTGCACACTGTAAAATCCCCACAGCCAGATTCCTCTTCCAATGTGTCGGTGGAGCCAAGCTCCAGTAGATCTAGTATCTGCTTGTGTCTGTTCAGCACAGCTCCAGTAGATCTAGTATCTGCTTGTGTCAGTGCAGCACAGCTCCAGTAGATCTAGTATCTGCTTGTGTCTGTTCAGCACAGCTCCAGTAGATCTAGTATCTGCTTGTGTCAGTGCAGCACAGCTCCAGTAGATCTAGTATCTGCTTGTGTCAGTGCAGCACAGCTCCAGTAGATCTAGTATCTGCTTGTGTCTGTTCAGCACAGCTCCAGTAGATCTAGTATCTGCTTGTGTCAGTGCAGCACAGCTCCAGTAGATCTAGTATCTGCTTGTATCAGTGCAGCACAGCTCCAGTAGATCTAGTATCTGCTTGTGTCAGTGCAGCACAGCTCCAGTAGATCTAGTATCTGCTTGTGTCGGTGCAGCACAGCTCCAGTAGATCTAGTATCTGCTTGTGTCGGTGCAGCACAGCTCCAGTAGATCTAGTATCTGCTTGTGTCAGTGCAGCACAGCTCCAGTAGATCTAGTATCTGCTTGGTGTATGTTTAGTTCAAGCTCAATATCCAAGATTCATCAAACATCCAATCCCTTCTGCTTGTTGCTGGGTTAAGGATCCAGTTTTAGCTTTTCCATGCATTTGTCAAATATCAAGTGAAGGTTGTTGCCTCAGTCTCGTCTGCTTCGATGCTAATCTCCCAATGTAACCGGTCCTGATCCAATATGTTCTTGTTGCTTGGCTGTGGCTCAGCCCGTTTGGATTTGACACGCAGTGAAGAATGCCAGCAATCCCCCAGAACTCCGTGAACTTGTTGCTTTGCTGCAAAAATGTGGAGTTGAGCTCATACCCGCGGTCTTCTCTGACCTTGTGTTGTGGCTTCCTGTTCCCGTCCTGTCGAGGGGCCGATTGTCACTGACCAGCCCTGTATTTCTTGTGTAGGAGCACAATGGCCGCCTCTGTATTGCAGTCAGCATTGGCTGCCGTTAGCAGATCTGGTATATTACCTTGAGAGACTTCTGTCCAGCAGCGCTAAAGCTATGACGCCTCCCCTCCCTCACACCCCCTCCGCTCCCTCACACCCCCTCCCCTCCCTCACACCCCCTCCGCTCCCTCACACCCCCTCCCCTCCCTCACACCCCCTCCCCTCCCTCACACCCCCTCCCCTCCCCTCCCTCACACCCCCTCCCCTCCACAGTAACTCTAGTTCCCCAGTCTCTTCTCTCTCTCATTCACATCCACCCTCCCCAAATGATGTTGTCACCTTCCATGCATCTCTTGGGCCTAGGAGGTGTCACATTGATCCTACTGAGAAGATCACAGGTCACAGAAAGGCTGAACTAGAGACACTGAAGTCTTGTACTTAACTTTTGCTAGACTATTATATATATATATATATATATATATATATATATATATATATATATATATATATATATATATATATATATATATATATATATATATGTTATTATTTATATTTTTATATATATTATTATATTAGACTACCATTGTGAGCTGGGATTAAATTGAGTAGTGCTGAAAAGTCACACATTTAAAGGGTCAAGGATGATGCCAAAATTGCACGCATCAACTGTAAAAGTCAGGCGTGTGTGTGGGGTGTGTGTCTGTGTGTGTGTGTGTGTGTGTGTGTGTGTGTGGTGTGTGTCTGTGTGTGTGGTGTGTGTGTGTGTGTGTCTGTGTGTGTGTCTGTGTGTGTGTGTGTGTGTGGGGTGTGTGTCTGTGTGTGTGTGGTGTGTGTGTGCATGTGGTGTGTCTGTGTGTGTGTGTGTGTGGTGTGTGTCTGTGTGTGTGGTGTGTGTGTGTGTGTGTCTGTGTGTGTGTGCGCGTGGTGTGTGTGTGTGTGTGTGACTGTGTGTGTGTGGGGTGTGTGTCTGTGTGTGTGTGTGTGTGTGTGTGTGTGTGTGTGTGTGTGTGTGTGTGTGTGTGTGTGTGTGTGTGTGTGTGTGTGTGTGTCTGTGTGTGTGTGTGTGTGTGTGTGTCTGTGTGCGCGTGGTGTCTGTCTGTGGGGTGTGTGTGTGTGTGGGGTGTGTGTCTGTGTATGTGTGGTGTGTGTGTGTGTGTGTGTGTGTGTGTGTGTGTGTGTGTGTGTGTGTGTGTGTGTGTGTGTGTGTGTGTGTGTGTATGTGTGGTGTGTGTGTGTGTGTCTGTGTGCGCGTGGTGTGTGTCTGTGGTGTGGGGTGTATTAATAGCAGTAACCTCTGGACTGTATCTGTGCTGAGACTCAGCTGCTGAGAAAGTCTGTCTCTGTCAATCAATGAACTGTCCTGCTCACCCCCACCACACACACGCACGCGCACACACACACACACACACACACACACACACACACACACACACACACACACACACACACACACACAACCCCTTATCTATGTCCTGCCTGTCACTTTTCTTCTTCTTGTCTAAGCGACTTCAACATATTTCTTATGAAAACACGATGGATTCTTGCTTTAAATCCAGTTAGAAGAGGTTGAGATGTAGATAAATAAGTTGAGGAAGAAACGTTGGAGAAGGCTTTTTTTGTTGAGGTCTTGAGACATTGGATGTGTAATTGAATAGTAGGAATGTGATCCTAACAGCGGGCATACCAGCGTTAATCACTGTGCCTCCCATGCTCCCTCTGTCCTGACATCCTTCATCCATGTCATTTGTATCTGTGGGACGTCTTTCTGACCCAACTGAACTCTGATCCACCTCAGGCGCTTTCAGCTGTGAACCTGTCTGTCCTCTGTCCTGAAATAAAAGTTGACCTGGTTTCCAAATGGTACGTGTCTCTCTCCTCTCTTTCCAGCTGACAAATCCATCCCAGTCCCATGTGTACTAGACAATAGACATTGTATGCATGACAGAAAAGTGATGTCATTTTCTGAACTCATCAGACTGTTCTAAGCTGTTCTGTTATTTGCCCACTTGGTCGTTCTATCATCTGTGCATCTGTGTCAGAAAATGACCTCATCTCTGTCCTGACTAACCTGTACCAAGTTCTGTCAGATTCTTTTCCAGACTGTGGAACCACTGCTGAACATGTCTGTATATTAGGCATTGAACATTGTGGAAGGCCTTACATGTTTCCCCTTTGTTGTTCATTTCGTATTTTGTACTGTGCTGTTTTTTTACTGTGATATGGATCTCCCTGGGTCTGAAATAAAGAATTGAATTGAATTGAATTGAATATCCACATTACTGATTATTATTTATTTCCTGACAATATTGTCGCAATATCAACATTGAGGTATTTATTTGGTCAAAAAACCAGGCCCTGTCCTGTCCCTGTTAAATATAGACGAATAAAAAAAGAGAGTTTAGTCACATGACAGGTATCTTTAGACTATTTAGATGTAATGCATACTTTGCGGTCAACCCCCCTTCCTCAGACCACACCTCCTCTTTTTTTAAACCTCTGCCTTCATTGTGATCTCATTGTGTGACTGCATCTGACACAGTGGTGACTGGTGATGATGTGATGTTGACAGAAGGACAGACAAACACCTGGCAATGTGCCAGAAGACTTCTATCATCTTGGTCCCCACTCCTCTTGCCTACTTTTATTTCCCTTAATAATGATTCTGACTTTCTTATGAAGATGTATTGTTATAGGTATAGGCATTAATGCTGTACCTGGCCTGTGAGTGATCCCGTATACAATTTGGTGTTAGGAGAATTTCTCACTTGAACTGAGTCAATGGGTCCCTAGACATGAAAAATCACAGAGGTGCTCGTCGGCCACAGTGTCACGAATGACGCTATGGCCAAATCAAATATGGCTGCCATCGGCTGTGATGAAAATCTAGCTTTTTTGTTTCTGAGAGTATATACACATCTAATACCTCCATTCCCACTGATTATGGTCTGCAGAATTCATTTCTGATATTGTTATCATCATTCTGGGTGATTTTGACTTTGAAAGGTCATGGTCATTTTGCTATTCTGAAGACCTTGGCGATAACTTGGCCATCTTTAGCAGTCAATCAATCAATCAGATTTATTTATAGAGCACATTTAAACATGACACATATCAACCAAAGTGCTGTACATAGGGTAGATACACAGGAGCCTCTGATCGGCTGACCTGAGGGCTCTAGTGTTGGAGTAGGGGGATAGGAGGTCTGAGATGTAGGAGGGGGGCTGGTTGTTGAGTGCTTTGAATACAAACAGGAGAACCTTGAAATCTATTCTGTAGCGTACTGGAAGCCAGTGAAGGGAGGCAAGGACAGGAGTTATGTGGTCTCTTTTGCGGGTTCCGATCAAGAGTCTGGCAGCGGCGTTCTGTACTAAGTGCAGACTGGCAGTAGTAACAGGTACAATAACTCAATATAGCTATAGCAATATGTAGCAGCATCACGTTATGGGGCGACAGGCGGGAGGACAAATAAGCAGGAGGAATATCTCTCTGCTTCTATGTAAGAGTTAACTGGATGCACCAGGATTAGTGTTGGGGGTAACTCATTACAAAAGTAACATATTACATGTAATATATTACTTTTAGCAGTAACTCAGTAATATAACTTATTACTTATAGGATTTCAATAATATTATACCAGTTACTTTGTCGAGTAACTCAAGTTACAAATTGAGTTACGTTTGATTAAATCAAACCACATATTTCAAAAAGATATCATTTCCTAATCAAACTGTGTTTTTTTATGCAAATAACCACTATAGATGACAATAACAAAGGAAAAGAATAACATTTAGAATTTGTTTACACTGATTTCGAGGCCGTTGAAATTATTTTTCGGGATGGTTCCGGGGCGGCGATGTCATTCTGCTGCTGCTGTTGTTTTGTTGAAAGTAATGCAAAAGTAGTGTAATAAGTAACGAGTTACTCTACACAGAAAGTAATATTGTAAAGTAACTTATTACTTTCAAATGAAAGTAACTAGTGATATGTAGTATATTACATTTTGAAAGTAACTTGCCCAACACTGACCAGGACAATAAGCTCACAATAAAAGACGTTTGTTCTCAAAGTTACAATACCACCAGGACCAGACGCACAGCCTCCACCTTACTCACTCTGGAACACTGAAGACTGTAAATGCTGACATCCTTTAAGGCCATGTTCAGACTAGGAGGCCAAATCTGATTTGTGAACTTTAGTGAGCTATTAATGACTTTATCCAGATTGGTTTTATGAGTCTGGATGCTCCAAGTCTGATTTGTGTCACTTGTCCCAAACCACATATGGGTCCAATCTGCTTTCGACTGATGTGACTTCAGTGCGGACGCGCAGATCCACCAAATCTGATTTGAACGTCACTCGCAACTCGTCATCAAATGCTTCTGCACTGACGCCCACGTCGTTACCATAACAACCCATGCAGATAGGCTGTTTAGGTCTGGACACACAGATCCGACTTGAGAATCAGATTTGTGGCAGTGCGGACACACTCGATTTGGGAAACCAATCAAGATAATGATGATTAATGACTTTATCAGCAAATCAGATTTGCCTGTAATGTGAACACGGCCTAAGACGCTGACTGCTCACTGACAGTGAATTGCAGACAATGCAATTGTGCAGACAATGTTGCATCCCGCGCTGCCCTCTTTACACATAAGCCTACATTTAACAGTTACATTAACAACAGGATTGTCCTTCAGTCTTTCCATCTTCACTAATGTTTCTTCTTTGGTAACTGCTGCTTCATTTGACTTTTTGATTCCACATCTGCTCTAAACATGAAGACACTTTGTTGTGTTTTAGGAGGGAAATCGTCTCAGTTCAGGGGCGTAGTGGAGGCTAAAGAAACGCAGGTAAACACAGTTTACCCACCTCTTTCAAATGAGGCAGAGTTTACTCACCTATTTCAGATCAACTCTATAACTTAATGAGGGGAAACAAGGTGGATAAACTACCCACCTTGGCTAGTTTACCCACCTCTGTATTGACCAATACACACCTGTCTCAGTTATGTCATTTATTTTCATATTTTCTCCAGCAGCTTTGATACACTTCCTGGAATTAATATAGAAGAAACACTTTATTGATTCATGGAATGAAAAACTTTATTGCTCTTTTTAAAGCACAAAAATGTTTGGCTTCACATCACATGCTGGTAAAAGATTCAATCTTTCTATGCATATAGTCACTTAATCATCAACACAATCAATTTGTGAAACCAGCATGTCAGCACTGTGGAGGAAAACAATGTGCATTACATTTGTGGTTCACTTTTCTTAACAAAGTTACAAAGTGTTGGGAACAAAATCAACATATTAACAACTATTCTGCCATAGTAAAGATGTTTTGCTGTCTCCATTAACTCATTCAGTGCCAGCCACTTTTGGAGAACGGATGCTCCCAGTGCCAGAGTTTTCAGAGCGTTTTCAGTGATTTCTCGAGGCCCACAGAATATTGTGTGATATTACTATGTAAACACCGAACACGCACAAGAACGAGCTGGCTCTATTGTATCATCAGCAAAAAAAAGTTTATTGATACCATTTTCCGTTCTTTAGTTATGAGCCGGAGAAGATAGGTTGTTTTCAGCGTTTTCAGGCTTTTCAAATTATTAGCTGAGATAATCCGCCTTTTGTGAAATGCAGCATTTCAAGCACATTCACTGAGTCTGAAGATAATATTTTCTGATGTAGTGACGTAGTTGTTGTGTGATGCCCTGCGTGCACCACCCCCCTCCCCCCCTCCCCCCGTAAACTCCTCCCCACACTGCACACAGCCTCACGCAACCATTATATTTTCGGAGTGCTGCGTTTGTGTGCTGCTGTCGGCTCTCAGCGCCACAGCAGGGAAGAGCCAACCCGGATTGCTGAATGGTTTGGCGTCAGGGGCTGCTTTCCTGTCTGCTAATCGGGTGGAGAAACTATACAGACAGACAGACAGACAGACAGGGACAGAGGGGCTCAGTTGTGAGCGCGGATTGACTCCTGTTCGGAGCCAATGTCAGCTCCCGCGACAGAGCAAATGGCTCTGGGAGCATGCATCGGGTTGTCTTTGATCCACGGCTTTTAGGCTGTTTCTCGGACCTGTCTCTAATCTGGACTGCACCGAGCAAGCACTGTCGCCACCTAATGAGTCCGTAAAATAGGTTATACACCTCCAATAGCTACTATAGTTGTACAGGAGCTGCGGAAGGCTTTGATCGACGTCCCACCGTCAAAAAACGCATTGGACGTCGAAGGACGTCCGTGGCATTCTACGTCACTATTTAATTGGACGTCGAAGGACGTCCATGGCATTCAATGAGTTAAGGCCCATGCAGTGAAGAGAAACAACAGAAAATATTACAGCAACAATACAAATAGCCAGAGATGGAAAAGTACACACATTCTTTACTTAAGTAGAAGTACAGTTACTTGTGTAAAAAAGACTCTGGTAAAAGTAAAAGTACGGATTCAACTTGTTTACTCAAGTAAAAAAAGGGGGGGGGGGGAATACAGCCTCTGAAATGTAGCCTACTAAGTATATAAAAGTATATAAAGTATTTCTGCAAAGCTATAGCAAACCTCACATAATATTAATATAATTCAGACTATTAAACTTAAAAGATCCCCTCCAAACACATTTTAAGATGTAGGCCTATATTAAAAAAAAACTGTACTTTGATTAATAATTTGTGTCTGATATGGTTTGTCCACAAAAAACTTCAATAGGCGATCATTTAAATCCTTAAAATAACATCTACTTTGTCTCCCTCATTACATTGCATCATTGATGTGATGTGTCTGTTACAGGTTTAGCCTGTCACTTTAAATAGGCTACATTATTTTCACGTTGGCACTTTATAGAATTCAATTAAACGTCAAGGGTGTTTTATTTTGAAAGTTGTGACAGGAAGTGGAGTTGTTCACGTTGGTTAGCTTGACCATGAACATACAGCGCCTCCGCCATTTTGGCCCAAAAGGAGACTAGTGAACCCTGTCTGTCTATGGTAAAAACAGCATCCAGTAAAACATCCCGCCTACAAAGTACAGTAGCTACAGAAATTCTTTTTCAACTTCAAATTAATCTTCCCGGTCAAAATGCATTGTGCTGCTGCTGCTGCTGCTGCTGCTGCTGTTGTTTTAGGGGCCAAGATGGCGGCGGTGCTGCTTTAGCGCTACCGCAGCGCCTCTAGCGGCTGTTTCTAAAAATGCATCACACCCATGCAATACACACTCTTTCCTTCCACCCTCTTTGGCTTGATACAGAAGGGGAACGCACGCGGATGTTTCTGCAGGCACTAGCGGGAAAGCTGGGAGAGCAGCGCGAGACAAAGTGAGTGAGACAAACAAACGTTACATGTTTTCGTCTGTTGTGCTTTATACTGAAGTCACGAGCCTGCTTTGAAAATGTAATGAGAAGTAGATATTTGTGTTCAAATGTAGGGAGTAAAAGTACAAAGCTGTCAGAAATATAAAATACTCAGTAAAGTACAGAAACCTTTAGTAAGAATAGTAAATATTTCAGCCTTAAACATCCATTCCAACTTCTGGCCATCATCTGCCCAGATTTCATCAAACAAGGGAATCACTCTCACACACACACACACACACACACACACACACACACACACACACACACACACACACACACACACACACACACACACACACACACACACACACACACACTCAGTCACTCACTCACTCACTCACTCACTCACTCACTCACTCACACACACACACACACACACACACACACACACACACACAGTGTCCCTGAATATAAAATCTTCTGCTGACAGTGACTGTTGGTTAAAGTGTATTTACAGTAACAAACACACACGCCCACAATAAGGTGTGTGTGTGTCAGAGACACGCCCACATTAAGGTGTGTGTGTGTGTCAGAGACACGCCCACATTAAGGTGTGTGTGTGTGTCAGAGACACACCCACATTAAGGTGTGTGTGTGTCAGAGACACGCCCACATTAAGGTGTGTGTGTGTCAGAGACACGCCCACATTAAGTTGTGTGTGTGTGTCAGAGACACGCCCACACTAAGGTGTGTGTGTGTGTGTGTGTCAGAGACACGCCCACATTAAGGTGTGTGTGTCAGAGACACTCACAAGTCTCAAGTCTCTTATGGACGAGTGTTCTTCTATCATCTGCTGGATGTCATCTGGTCACAGTCACAGTCGCGCACACATACACACACACACACACACTGACACACACACACGATAAGATGGTTGTGTGTGTGATGCTGTACAGAGTGAAGCATCATGTCAGCAGCTGTGTTTGGTCACAGTGTGTTTCTCTCTCACTCTATCTGACACAGAGACACTGAGTTACCAGGGCCTAACATAAACCCAGGGTACAGAGCTTCAGTGAATGAAGTTTGGAAGGTGTACAGGTGAGTCAGTGTGTCAGAGGAAACTGTGTAGAAGGACAGAGAGCCAGCAGGCCAGTCGAGAAACACTGCGACTCTGTTAGAGTCAGAGGAGGGGAGAGGTATGTGTGTGTCTCTGTTATTGTGCCAGGCAGTGTAATGATCATCAGTGCAGTACAGACTCCAGGACTTTTCATTCCTTCCAAGCACACAGT
>NC_139639.1:8751246-8983746 GCF_964638095.1 Poromitra crassiceps
TAAATAACTCTCTAAAGTTAGGCTACATTTTAGCAAAGGAAAAAGTGGCATGGTCATTTTCAAAGGGGTCCCTTGACCTCTCACCTCTGGAGATCTGAATGAGAATGTTCTGATGCCCACGACTCAAGTCTGCCTTTACAGATAAGGCAGCATTTTTCAAAGGGTTGGCAGGTCTGCATTTACATTACAAAAGAAGACAAAAACTATTTTAAAGTCAAAGTCGGACAGACAAACCCGTCTTTATTATCACATGACAACCCAAGACACACACGCTGTCCCACACACACACGCACACACACACACACACACACACACACACACGCTGATGGTGGCCAGTGAAATATTGTCTCTGCTTTTAGTTCTAACCCATCCAGGCCTGTCCTTCCTCCGGGGGGCGATCTTTTTTCCCCATGATGGTGAAGGCATGACCCGCCCCTCTCTGCTTCTGATTGGCTGACTGCACTCGGCTGCTCTCGCCTGCTTCCCAGGCAAGCCAGAAGTCATCTCAAACAAGCGGACCTACTTTCATTCTGTTATGCATGATAGGCTATTAGTGGTGTGTTTGCTGGAGTCTGGAGAGCTAACATTCATACTTTATTAAAATGACTATGCAGTTTAGTTGTTGCTGCAGGCTGAGGGTCAAATGTGTTCATAACGGCTTTGAAAAATGCTACCTCATTATGTAAAGAGGAGACTCAAAGGAAACCCATAAAACCCATTCTCATTTATGAGAGGTCAAGGGACCCCTTTGAAAATGGCCCTGCCAGTTTTCCCCTTGTGAGTTATTTAGCTCCCTGGTTTGACAAGCTAGCATGATGCTAGCAGGCAGCTAGCATGATGCTAGCAGGCAGCTAGCATGATGCTAGCAGGCAGCTAGCAGCTAGCATGACATGGTGACATGGCTGATAGCAATGATGCCTTGGGTCTTGTAGTTTCATATGATACCAGGCTCTTCACTCTAGATTTAAAAATGATGCTACAGCCTCTGAAAGACAGTCATGTCGGACGCCGGCGCCTTCAGGATTTTGGGGTGGCACGTAGGGTGGCCAATCAGATTTCAGGAGTGGCCCACTAGACACACCCCATGTAATTAAGGTAGTTAGTATTAGTTAGTTCAAGATTCAAGATTCAAGATTTGTATTGTCACTCCATGGTACAAGTATCACGTGTGAAATTCTTGTGCTGTGGACTCCGTTTACGACATAGTACAAATAGGCAACAAGCAATGAGCAATAGGCAATAAGAAATAGGCATCAATAAGCAATACTAAGCAACAATAGGCAATAAGGCAGAATAGCGATAAGACAAGTCAGTGGCATATTCATTGCACATAGGTGCAATGAATAGTCAAGTATTCTGTGAGACATCATTTAAAGTGAGGACTATCTATACCTTACAAAGCATTTATAAATTGGATCAAATACAATTGTTAAATAATGATAGATTAGCTTATTAATCAGGAATAAAACATTTTGACTGTAACTGTGTTTATGAATTACTTAGTAATGCTGAGTAATGTATGAACAATGCTTTATAAATGATGAATTAAGTATTTAATAATACTTAACTAATGCTTAATAGTGTGCAGTTATTATAGTACAAAATAGTTGATTGTGTTACTTTGTTTTCATGAATCAAACTAAATGCATACTTACATTTCCTCAGACCTGGTTTCAACCACTGCACTGCATCATGGTCCACACTGGAGGAAGAAACAAAATCAGATCAGCAGATTCTCTTTGATGATGGAAACATTCAAGAGGAAATGAAACATTTGATCATGTGACTCTACTTCATTTGCATTTGACCTTAGACAAGACAGGACAATGCACTGCGGTGGGGGGTGTGTGTGTGTGGGGGGGGGGGGGGGGGGGGGGGGGCAAGATGGCGGAGGAGGAGGACTACTTTTGCAGGTTCTGATTTTTTTTTTTTTTTTAATACGTCCTTGGTCTGTTACTCTTATTATTATTATTGTCATCGAAAAGTGCCAGTAAACTCAAGTTTCTGTATTGCAGAAGAAGATAGTTTGATATTACTATTAAAAAACTCCTTGTAACACCACTGATACAGTGGCATTTTGATTTTGCCTGTTCTACCTGGTACAGCGGCCTCATAATGAGATTACAGAAGAGGTTGCAGGTTATGGAAAATAACATCATTCATTATCTACTGAATGCTCCTCCTAGGACGCATAGGAGGGAATTCATTCAAGAAGGTGGGCATGTTGCCTGTTGAGTTTAGGATTGAACAGGTAAGGATTAATCAGAATCAGAATCACTTTTACAAAGGAGCTGTCTTGGAGCGCCAATACAACCGCCATGATTGGCAAAGCACAGCAACGCCTCTTCTACTTAAGGAAACTTAAGCGTGAAAATCTCCCACAGAGGCTCCTAGTGAACTTCTATCGATGTGCCGTCGAGAGCGTGCTGACATACTGTCTGTCAGTGTGGTTCTCCAGCTGCACCAAAGCAGACCAGCACGCTCTGCAGTGTGTCATCAAAACGGCGGGCAAAATCATTGGGACTTCGCTCCCGGACATCCACTCCCTCTACTCCTCTCGCTGCCTGCACCGTGCCCACAGCATCATCAAGGACTCATCTCACCCGGCTCATCATCTGTTCGTCCTCCTGCCCTCAGGTAGGAGATACAGGTCCATCCGCTCTAAAACCTCCAGGATGCTTAACAGCTTTTTCCCACAAGCTGTCAGCCTGCTGAACACTACCCCTCGAAACACAAAATATATACATAAATATACTTGAACTTGAACTTTTATTGCCACAGTATGCAAGTTACATACAAAGAATTTGTCTTAGTGTCTGTATGCAGCGTAGCGGTCACATCAATATACAGAGATAAGAAGTAGGATGCGCTGAAGTCTGTTGATGTCTTTGAGAGTGGCACCAGCGATGGAGGAGGTGAGGATGGACTCAACGATGGAGGAGTAGAAGTGCACCATCGTGGCCTTTGGCACTTTGAATTTCTTCAGCTGCCGCACAAAGTACATCCTCTGCTGTGCCTTCTTGGTGAGACCTCTGATGTTCAGCTCCCATTTTAGGTCCTGGCTGATGATGGTCCCCAGGAAGTGGAAGGACTCCACAGTGTTGACTGGGGAGTCACCCAGGGTGATGGGGGAAGGTGGGGCTTTGTGCTTCCTGTAATCCACAATCATCTCCATTGTTTTTTGAGCATTTAACACCAGGTTGTTTTGACTGCACCAAGTCACTGCACTAATGCACGACGAGGTGTCCATTATCAGAAATTATTGGGCGATGTGGAGGCGTGAACCATCCGAGGCGAAGCCTACTCCGAGCGCAGCGCGAGTAGACTGAAAACCATCTGAAGCTTTCTATGTCCAGGTATGTTTTGTACAAGGACGTCTGTCTCTCAGTGTGTTGCTGTTAACTGCCCATTTCGTTGTTTTCTTTTTGTTGATCTCATCTTTTTCCTCTTCGACTTGATTTGTATCAGTGATAGAGGCACGAGCGCCTGACTGGCTCGCTGCAAAGTTGTAAACAGAGCTGGTTTGACAGTTGACAGCTGAGAGCCCGGCTTCTGTCAGCTGACAACATCAGCAGATCTCCAAAAAACGTCAGATTTCTAAATAGCCGTTATTTTAATAAACTGAGCACACAGGGGTAATCTAAATAGTTACTTTGACCGACTATTTTTTTTTCTAAACTTATAAAAGTGCCATATTAACCCTTAACCGTGGAGCTAAAATGGCTCTGTCGTGATCCTGGCACATTGATATGAACGATGAACAGACCATTTAGCTAGGTGTACATTATCACTGTACATTATCACAAATTAATGGACACCCTGCAGCCAATCAGAATCGAGTATTCACCCAGACCATGGTATAATCAAAGCTAAACCATACATGTACAGTATGTATAACATCATTAATGGTACTGCCCCAGTGTATCTGGGCTCATAGATTAGGGGGCATGGTGGCTCAGTGGTAGAGCTGTCGCCTCACAGTCAGAAGGTCCTGAGTTCGATTCTCGCCTGGGACACTGTGGGCGCTGTGGTTGTGTTCCCCCCCATATCTTCAGTGCCTACTGCCCAGATGGGGTATCTCGTCGTAAGGGCCTTTCTCTCTGTGTGGAGTTTGCATGTTCTCCCCGTGCTCCCCCAGGGGGTTCCTCCGTATATAACCCCCCCACTAAAAACATGCAGAAGATCAGATCGTCATCGTCATCCGACCAGTGACGACAACATCCGAAGTTGGTCCCCGGGCACTGTACGAGAAAGCGACCACTGCTCCTGGCCTGCCCCTCGGAGGAAAGGACATGCCTGGATGGGTTAAATGCAGAGGACACTTTTCACTGGCCACCGTCAGCATGAGTGTGTTGTGGCCGCATGCATGTGTTGTGGTGTTCGTGTGACAATAAAAGACGGGGCTTGTCCCGTTACGAGAGAGAGATAGTAATGGTCCATAACCAGCATGGTCACAACACCAGGGCTAGTGTGAGCTCATGCAAGGTACCACGAGAGAATAGCAGCTCGAAGCTCCTTTTTCTATACTGGAACCTTACTACATGAGACAGTACATACAATCCATCTCTTGGGCAAGAGGAACGTCACCGCTACCAACAAAGGCCCCTATCTTCTCACTGGCCTTATATTAGGCGCTAAACTGGCGTTAAACGCAAAAAAAAACATGCTTTGCGCCTGCCTCGGGAAGATAGCATCATGTTTTTAGGCCCCGAAATGCGCTTTACGCCGAAGAGGCGTGGTGCAGTGCCAGAATAGGCCAGAATGGGTGTTTCGGCCTTAAAGGGATACACCACTTTTTTGGAAGTTTAGCTGATTTGCCACATCCCCCCCACATAACCAAGATACACCATACCTTACCGGCACTCTCCCCTCAGTTTACAGTGAGTTACTGTCGTGAAGTTAGTAATTATCGCCATAGAATGGAGGCTAATGGTACAGCTGTTAAAAATCTGCCAAAACACACATCTCACGGTGCCAAAATACATGTTGTGCTTCAGGTACTCCCCACACGATGAAATATTAATCCAAAATGCACATAATCTGTCTTTTTGGAAGGAAAAGAGGTAGCCAGCACTACTTTCCAAACATGGCCGCCGACCTCTTTTCCTTTCAAAAAGACAGATTATGTGCATTTTGGATTAATATTTCATGGTGTGGTGAGGACCCGAAGCACAACATGTATTTTGCCGCCGTTAGACATATTTAACGGCGCAGTCATATTTTCGTATCAGCGCTACACGCGGTCTTAAGCATTATAACCACGCCTTTTAAGCGTAGAATTATTCACAATGTGCTCATTGGATGGTAAATGGCCTGCATTTATATAGCGCTTTTATCCAAAGCGCTTTACAATCAGTAGATAGTCTACATTCACCCACCGATGGCGGCAGGCTGCCACGCAGGGTGCCTACACACCATCGGGAGCAAGGAGGGTTAAGTGTCTTGCCCAAGGACACAAGACAGCAGCTGGGAGGGAGCGGGGATCGAACCGCCAACCCTTGCGTCATTGGCCGATCCGCTCTACCTCCTGAGCTAAAGCCGCCCCCATTGGAGAAGTGCATTAAACGAATCACAATGTCCCTTTCATGTTTCATTCCACGGAGTGATCCAATCCGGTCAGAAAAGCCGACCAAAGCGTTTTTATCCCCGTCTGTCTCCATATATATTAATCCATATTATTATGCTTCTCAAACCAATCTCACTGCAGTTTAAATACAGCACGCATGTAAATACGCTACACTATAGCAAGATCAAAGTGAAAAGAATGTTCTAAACGCATCGGCTAGAAAAATATAGCCTATCCCTGGATGTCATGATGAGATTAGATTGGTGAAAGTTTGGGCCGAATGATATCGTTTTCTCTCGCTACCTTTTGTTCTCCCCCACTGCACAAGTAGGATGATGCAACAGCCTCTGAATGACAGGGGCTCAAAACTACAGTATAACAACTTTTTTTTTCATCTGTCATTGTGCCTGTTTGACACGCGAGAGAGAGAGGGAGTGAGAGAGAGAGAGAGGGGGAGAGAGAGTGAGATGGCAGAGGAGAGCTGCACGCAATTACACACAGTAATATAACCGGCGCACTGAATAAGGCCTGGTTTTGAAAAGCGCTACGTAGGGGTGCACGATCACGTTTTTTGCCACCGATCACCGATTGCCTATGGGAAATATCTGCCCAACCGATCATCGACCGATTACCGATCACCGATCACCGATCACCGATATATAAACTCCCCAAAAAAAGTTTGGAAATGTTATTTCGGTCGATTATTTCTCCCCTTTAATAATACCAATTGGTATTGTATTTTATATCGTTGGAAAGCCTGATTAGTGATAGGGCTTTTTTTAATTAAAAAATAAATAAAGAAAATAATAATAATATAAAGAAAATCAGCCGATCGCATATTTGAGGTTAAAATCGGCCGATACAGATTGCGTGCCGATCAATCTGTGCACCCCTAGCGCTAAGCGCTAAATTAACGCCAGGGGGGAGAGATAGCGTTACGCCGGTATTTAAGGCCGAAACGCCCATTCTGGCCTATTCTGGCACTGCGCCACGCCTCTTGGGCATAAAGCGCATTTCGGGGCCTAAAAACATGATGCTATCTTTTTGCGTTCAACGCCAGTTTAGCGCCTAAGGCCAGTGGGAAGATAGAGCCCTGTATATTTAGACTGTGTTTCACACGGACGCTTATTAGTGTGGCACAACACGCTTCCATTGTGGAAGGCGAGGCTGCAAACAACTGCAAAGTGGAGAAAAAGAGAAAATAGTGAGAATCTTGGGATCTTTTTAAGTTGAAAAAGAAGGAAAACTCTGTGGAGTCTGTCTATTGATGAGCATACATGCCTACCAGAGCCATCGGAGCGGACCCGGGACCCAAGACAAGGTAACTAGTTAACGTTACGTGAATCAATGATGATTGCTAATCAAGATTAAGGCTAGTTGTAATGCTGGCTAGTTGATCAATATGACAGCTAGTTGCTGCATTCACGCAGCGCTTTTTGATGTGGCTTTTTATGATGAGAAATAGAAAGCACAACCTCACATGACGTTAGCGGCTAATGTTAGCTCAACATCATCAGCTGGTTCTCAGTGCTGCCTGTGCAACAAGCAAGGCTAGGCATGGTTATTTCCAATAACGTTAGATGACGCGGTATAATCCACACACACATAGGCGATTCTAGACCTTTCAAACGGGGGTTGCACAACCCCAAAGTCAAATGTTACCCCGATTGGGGGATAAAGAAATTTTGTAAATTTTTAAATAAAATGCATTAATCTGGGGCACTCTGAGAGCAAAATGAAGAGGCTAGTATATATGAAGAACTACACACATCACATTAACTCATTGAGTGCCAGCCACTTTTGGAGAACGGACGCTCCCAGTGCCAGAGTTTCAGAGCGTTTTCAGTGATTTCTCGAGGCCCACAGAATATTGTGTGATATTACTATGTAAACACCGAACACGCACAAAGAACAATGAGACTCTCTTCTATCATCTGCAAAAAAAAGTTTATTGATACCATTTTCCCTTCTTTAGTTATGAGCCGGAGAAGATAGGTTGTTTTGAGCAAAAAGACACGTTTCAAATTATAAGCTGAGTTATTCCGCCTTTTGTGAAATGAAGCATTTCAAGCACATTCACTGACTCTAGCTAATATTTTCTGATGTAGTGACGTTGTGTAGTTGTGTGGTGCCCTGCGTGCCCCACCCCCCTCTCCCCCCCTCAGCTGCAAACTCCTCCCCACACTAACACACAGCCTAACACGCACCCAGTCTATTTTCGGAGCGCTCCGTTTTTGTGCGCCGGCTCCCAGCGCGACACGGAAATGCCAAACCGGACGGCAGGGAAAGGTTTGGCCCTTCGGCGTCGGGTGCTGCCTTTCTGGCGGCTAATCGTGTGGAGAAACTATGCAGACAGACAGACAGAGGCAGAGGATTTGACTGCTGTTCGCAGCCAACGTCAGATGCAGACAGAGCAATCTATATGGCTCTGGCTGCAGCATGAGCGGTTTCTCTTTGATCACGGGGATTTTTCCTGCTGTTTTCCGGACCTTTCTCTAATCTGGAGAGCACTGTCGCCACCTAATGAGTCCGTAAAATAGGTTATACACCTTCAATAGCTACAATATTTGTACAGGAGATGCCTGAGGCTTTGATCCACGTCCCACCGTCAAAAAACGCAATTGACGAACATACTCGTCCTTGGCACTCTACGTTACTAAACCAATTGACGAACATACTCGTCCTTGGCACTCAATGAGTTAATATCCTCTTCAGTATGCTGTGCTGTTTACAATGATGAAAAAATAATTGTCTCCTTAGCCTATTCTATCTGCATGATAGTGTTGCTCAACCAGAAGTCACATGTTCACGTGCCTTCTCCGGACCGAGGCATGGGTCCCTGACGTTGGGCTTGGACCCGGCTGCTGCGGTAGTCGGAGGCGGGGGTGTGACAGGTGCAGCCGTTAGTGGTTGTCACTCACCGGTCGTCCACCGCCGCTTCCCCCCTCTTCTTCGTCGTCCAAACTGAGAACAATGTTGCTGCTGCCGCCGGCTGCTGCTGAGGTGATGCTGTTATTGTTGCAGTCATGTTTCTCTGTATCAGTCCTAGTTTTCTTAGAGAAAAGTTGGGTTCACCCTTTTAGCCATGTTAAATATCTTCTGTCTCGCCTGCCTGTCGGTATGTTTCCTTTGTTGACACGCTGTCACTGACGTCTGACGCAAGCACGTAGTAGCACTAGTATCACGACCAGCGCGCATCACGTGAGCTGAGTTGAGAGGTCAAGTACTGATTTATTTTCTTCAGAAACACAATGAATCGAGAAATTGCATTGAATAATGTCGAATACAACGACATATAGATATCTACAACACATGATACATATAATATATTCGATTAGATTTGGTTTAAATCGTTTATGTTAAAAAAAAAAAAAATCATCTGGCCACTAGGGGTTGCACGTGCAGCCAGTGCACCAACGTACAATCGCGCATGCACACACACACACACACACACACACACACACACACACACACACACACACACACACAAAGAGTGATGCATTAAGAAATAGATGAGGAAAGCAAAATAATAGTTGGTGTTATAGCCATTCATTTTAGCTTGATTGCAGTGAGAATAGTCAGCCGGTCTAGGGTGTATAAATGTACATTAGCCAGTTGTATATGAACTTACACTATAATTTTAGGCCTAAAAATAAGTAGCAATAATAATAATTATTTTATTTATTTTTCAGTAAATCACAGCGTCGTATGGACAGACAGCACGGCTACAGAGGTGTATCTGGGGGATACGTGTGACTTTCTTGGGGAGGAACAGAAATTGAGTCCCATAGCCTGACAACCATGCCACCTGATTATTGTATACAGTTGTATGCACTTTAACACCTTGAGTGCCATGGACGAGATATCTCATCTTACATAATCCAACGGTTGAGTGCCATAGACGAGATATCTCGTCTTACAGCTTTTTCAGTGGTTTCCACTAGCTGGCGCCCTTGGGCAATATGTGAATGTGGATCCGACCTCTCCCGCTGCCCCGGAAGTACTCTAACAAAGATTTCTATATAAGGAAGGCGGGCTCTTTGATCAGCGTGGGTAGTAGGTAAGTTTGAGAGAGAAAGACAGAGACAGAATTACATAGCGATTTATAGATAGAGAATTTCAGCAATTTAGCAATTTAGAGTCAGATTTAGAGCGAGTTGGTTAGCGTAGTTGATTTAGTTTGTTAGTTGTTAGTACAGTAGTAGTGTTTAGTATAGTCTTTATAGTAGACTTAGTTTAGATACTTAGTTAGCGGGTAGTTACAGTTAGTGTTCATTGTAGTTAGCTTAGCACATTTAGCGTTAGCGTCAGTTCATTTTAGTATTTAGCCTTTATTCTAGTTCAGTTTATTCTAGTTCAGTTTGATCGAGTTGGTAGCCGGTAGATTAGCCTTATTTCAGTTCAGTTTGATCTAGTCGTAGCAGTAGTTGTTTTATTTCAGTTTAGTTGGGAGCGGGTGGCGTGTTTGTGCCATGCCGGCCAAACGCAAGCGGTCTTCGGCGGCTGCACGCAAGCGATCGGCCGATCAGAGATCACTGCTTGATTTCTTTTCCGTCCGAAACGAGCTTGTGCCGGAGACCGATTCCGAGGTCTCGGATGATGAACGGGGTGAGCCTCTGCATGTCGCGGCTGCGGCTGCAGGGCTCACGACTGAGTCCGAGTCGAGTGACCTCCAGTCTTCTCCAGACGCGGAGGATTCTGAGGAGGAGTGGGCCCCGTCGAGGAGCGAAGCTCCAGAGAGCAGTGGTAAGACGATGTTTGAGATGACTTGTGTAACCCAGGTTACCAGAACCGTTTAATGTGTCTTAATATAATAAATTATACTGTGAATATAACATAATATAAACAGTGAATATAATGGGAGGACTCTTATTTTGAAAGCATATCAGATTTGGTTGAAGGACTCTTATTTTGAAAGTACATCAGATGCTACGCAGCATCCGCCAGTCTAGCTGAGGTGACGGTGAAAATACCTAGCGCTTCCTTTTCCTACCTGAACGAATATCAGACAAGACGTTTGTTGACACCGGAGAACAGAAATACGTGTTGAGACATAGAACACAGAGACACGTGTAAGTAAAATATATGTGTGCTTACCGATAATTAACTGTTATCTCTCTGAAACCGTCAGTAAAGAAAATTATTGTCCCCGACCAGATTCATTGCTGCTAAATAGCGACCTGTGGTAGTGACCATCACGCTGCCATTTGCCGAAAGCAGATTCTTGGTGAGTTCCCCCGACATGAAAAAGTGCTATTGCAGCTTGCTGTAATGATAATATGAAGCTAGCAGACTGAAAACATGCTGACTCGATGCAATAGTGCTACAAACATTAGCAACACGGATTAGCATCCACCACGCTACCGTGGCTAGCACATTAACGTGCTGAACGTGCAAACCCTCTGCTAACATGGGTGAGTCACCCGGTGGTTTTAATGGATGCGTAGAGCAGCCATGACGCATCGCGTGTAGCGTTATTCTTTTCATTACCTCAAGCAGTGTTTATTTCTGCAGTGTAAAGCCTGCTAGTGTTAAGCTTATTAGTAGCTGTTGCAGTGTGTTTAATGCACACCAGTGGTGATACAGTATACTGTAGCTTTTAGGTCAAGGAAATGGAGTTACTGAAATGAATGCACTTGAACTGATGTCACTTTGTATATTCTGTTAGCCATACTGTAATCCTATGTTTCATGTAATTGCTATCTAAAATGTATTTTGATGCTGAATGGAAAAGAAAAGAGAAAATGACATGACAGATGGTTAAAGGAGTAATGACAATTTTATTTGTTTATTTGATGTAATGTTTTATTTGGCTTAATGGTTACACATTGCACATTAGAGTCCACACAGGAGAGAAAACATTTATTTGATCCGTTAAGTGACACTTTTCTTGGTTTTGTGGGTACAAGGCCAGGTCCTTCTTGTTCCCGTTTCCTGTCCGTCCTTGTTGTCAGCATCTGAATCCACCAGACCCCGGATTCCCCAGCCCGGCTTGCTTCCCGTGGAGAGAGGTGCAGCTGGTTCTTGGGGTGGCGAGCCTAAGCCCTGAACCGGATCGAGAGAAAGGAGAGATGCTCGAATTATTCCTTCTCAACTAAGTGGTAGGACAATCGTATCTATTGCCCCACGGATTTCATGGAGTTTCTAACACAGTGGTAGGACAATCATATCCATTGCCCCACATTGCCCCACACATTCAAACCCACGGAGCTTCCATCATAGTGGGAAGACAATATCCCCCTTGCACTTTTCCATTCAAAGGATAACTGTCCGAGTCGAACTGATCTCGTGGATCCGAACTAGAGAACAGAGCACATGTTGAATGTTTTTCTTGTTGTTCTGAATCTAGATAATAGTTTATAATAATTGTGATTTATTTCTATGGTCCATTGTGAGTATTGCTCTGTGTGCATTTGATAGTGCTCACCTGATTTGAACGTGAGTTATTGATTTGTTTTCTAAGTACTTTAATAGAACCTGAACCTTAGCAGTGTTAAACTAGTTTTCTATTTTTATATACAGCTGTGTATTGCTGAAATACACAGTAATGCAACCAGAGCAATACTATGGAATTCCTGAAGGGAACTTGTTCTATTGTTTTTGTTTTCTGGGTAATTGAGTTCTATTGAAGGAACGGTTGTTTTTTGAGGTTGAAGGTCGAATCCAATCGAAAAATAATAACCGACGACTGTATCTCTGTTGAGTCAGAAGCACTTTAAAATAGGATTTATATGGAACCATAATAAATCAACATAGGAATTAACAAAAATTAATGAGTGCCTGACTAATAACAAAATAGTTTCTTATAAAATAAGAAATAAAAGAGACAGTTACTTACCTGATGTGTGAACATCTGTCGTCGACCCACCGTCGTTGAATGCAAAAAAACCTGAAAGAAAGAGAAATAGTTTAGTGGGAAAAAAAGAATTGTGTTTGATTAATGTTGTTGAACTGATATACTTGAAGGAAGAAAGAATAAGAAATAACTGAAATACAAGTAAATAAATGTTGTGTTATCTTTAAAACGTACCTGCTGAGTCTGTGTCGTGTTCTGTGTGCTGCCTGGTGCCCATTTCTCCCAGAGCGACCTAGAGCTTCTGTGACCCCGGTCCATAGATAAAGGTGATCTACTCTCTCTAACTGAATTAGAGAGGTGTGCTCATTCTGAACCGACACTAGTGTTACATAATTGGCGAGCCAGCCAGGAGAAATTGGGTTTATCGAGCAGCACTGGTGACGACACAGAAATACCAAAACCAAAATGGATTTTATCAAGTCCGCTAATATTACAGTCCAAAACTCTATTATTATTAGTGGGTCTCCTGATGCAGAATCTGACAAGGAATTAGTTAAGCATCTGGAACAATATGGCTCTATCGCTAGGTTCATAAGCATAGATGCACCTAATACAAAGTTTCACGAACACGTAGTAGTTGAATACACTGACGACACAGCAATGCATTTGCTCAAGCCTTTGTTGCCAGGCACATTCCGGCACCAGTGTGAAGGAGGAGCCTGCTACAACCTGAGAGCGCTGGTGGATGTATATGCCCCTGAAGTAAGTGACATCACGACAAAGACCTACATTGAACAGCTGGAGGCAGTTGCACAAGCAACCGGTAAGACGCTGGAAGAAGTCCTTGCAGCAGAACTCTCAAAGCTCAACGCAGCCATCCGTACTGTCACCACCAGTCGGACAGCTCCTGAATCTGAAACAGAACCCACTCAAAGTGTGATAAAGCCAGCACATGTCCCAGCCGACAGTGGTACAATTCCTTCTGAGCCTCAGTCTACGCTAACCTCTCCGAACATCGACCATGACACAGCAGTCCATTCCTTTCCTCACACAGCTGCTCCACCTCCTAACTGGACTCAAGCACCACCCTCTGTCGCTGCAAATTTGGCCTTTGCTCCAAGGGCTGAAGAAAACTCAAATTCACACTTCTTGACGGGAGTACAGAGCTCTCCCAGTCCCAACTTCAGGCTCACTGATGTCAACCCCCCTGAAATACAAAGAGTCGTGGTCGAACATATTGTAAGAAATGCAGATGTTTCTTCATCAGTTCACTCATCTAACAGACTTCGATCTTTCTCTGGGAAGAGCCCACACCCCAACAGTGAAGTGGATTACGACACTTGGAGAGCAAATGTTGAGCTCATTCTCAAAGATCCAGCCATATCAGATTTACACAGAGTGAGGAAAATACTGGAAAGCCTCCAATCACCAGCAGCTGATGTAGTGAAACAGTTAGGCCCCCAAGCTTCTCCCACAGACTACTTGCAGCTGTTGGATTCTGCTTTCGGCACTGTTGATGATGGCGAAGAGCTTTTCGCCAAATTCATGAACACACTTCAGGATGCTGGGGAAAAGCCCTCCCACTACCTGAATCGTCTGCAAGTGATTCTCAGCCAGGCGGTGAAAAGAGGGGGTGTGGCCTCCGCCGAACAGGATGACAACCTCCGGAGGCAGTTTTGTAGAGGTTGCTGGGACAGCACCATGCTTACTGATCTCCATTTGGAACAGAGAAAACACAACCCTCCATCCTTTCCAGAATTGCTCTTACTTCTGCGCACAGAAGAAGACAGACAGGCTGCAAAGGCTGTTCGCATGAGGCAACACCTTGGGGTCCCCAAGCAACGAGCTGCAACACACCTTCAGTGTGCCTGCGTCCAGGAGAAAGAAAAGAGCACAGCCTCACAGCAAAATAACCAGACAGTGGATACACTGTGCGACACCCAGAACCTAAAAAGAGAAGTGGCTGGGCTCCAAAGTCAAATGGCCAACCTGAAAACGCAGAACCGCCAGACATCCAGATCCCAGATTAGCCCCTCCCAGTGTGACCCTCTAGTCCAAGACCTACAGAGACAACTAGCCGACCTACAGAGTCAGATAACCGCTCTAAAGTCCCAGACCCCTCCCCCTTCTGCTCCTGCCCAAACAGATTGGCGTGGGGGGCGAAGTGGCTTTTCAGTCTCCACTACAGCCAGAATGCAGAATGGAAGGCCAAGACCCTGGTATTGCTTCCGGTGCGGCCAGGATGGGCACATCGCGCCAAATTGCAGTGAGCCCCCTAATCAAGCCATGGTTGCAGAGAAGAAGCAGCAGTTAATGGAGAAACAACTTCTGTGGGAAGCCCAGAGCCGCTCTTCAAGCACACAGCCTTTAAACTTGAATCAGCTCCAGTCATGGGACTGACGGGAGCTGGAGAACATGAAAGACGTCCCAGTGGCAAGCAAAGAGCTAGCCTGAAGCAAGCCTCTCCTACTGGTTGGGGCCACCTCCCAAAAGGATTGGTAGGGACGAGATGTACTGCTAACATTCTCATAGCAGGGCAAGAATGCAATTCTCTATTGGACACAGGATCTCAAGTGACCACTGTCTCTCAGTCGTTCTACGAACAGAAGTTGAGCTCCCAGACCATCCACTCCTTAGACAACCTGCTCGAAATTGAAGGCGCTAATGGTCAAACCGTCCCCTATCTCGGCTACATTGAGACCAGTATAACCTTCCCAAAGAGTTTCCTGGGCACTGACATTGAGGTACCTACCTTAGCTCTTGTAGTTCCAGACTGCCGTGCCACAGCCCTGTCCCCAGTGCTAATAGGCACGAACACATTGGATGTAATGTACAAGCAATACAGTGAAGCGGACAACACTCGCCATCAGCCTTCTCCATACGGCTACCGGGCAGTGCTGAAAATACTTGTCCTCAGACAGAAACAAGAAACAAATGGCTACCTTGGATCAGTGAGACTACAGGGGAAAGCGTCAGAAATCATCCCAGCAGGACAGAAGGTTGTGATGGAGGGAGTGGCCAATGTTCGGGGTGTGCACACAGAGAAGTGGGCAATGATAGAACCACCATCATCATACTCCCTCCCTGGAGGCATACTAGTCACTTGTAGTCTGCTCACCCTCCCGACCAGAGCTCCCTATCGAGTGCCTGTGGTTCTAACCAATGAAACCGAGCATGACATACGGATACCACCAAGAAGTGTCTTAGCCGAGCTCAGTGCTACACAGCAAGTACTCTCTGGAGCAGGAGAGATCAAGAGTAAAGATCCATCAACTGACCAGCCAGAACCACCACAAGTCCCTCCAACTGTGTTCAACTTGGCAGACTCCCCGATACCTGCAGAATGGAAAGAGAGGATAGAGCGGAAGTTACAAGCTATGCCAGATGTATTCTCACAACACGACTTGGACTATGGAAGGACTGACAAGGTGAAACACCACATCAACCTTCACGATGAGACCCCCTTCAAGCAGAGAGCTCGGCCCATCCACCCCCAAGATATCCAGGCTGTCCGCAAACATCTCAGAGAGCTGCTGGATGCGGGTATCATCAGGGAATCCGAGTCTTCTTTCTCCTCTCCTATTGTGGTGGTCCGAAAGAAAAATGGTGAAGTACGGCTCTGCATCGATTATCGGAGGCTAAACGCTCAGACGGTGAAAGATGCGTACGCCCTACCAAACCTTGAAGAGACCTTCACGGCAATGCACGGATCTCAATGGTTCTCCGTCCTGGATCTCAAATCTGGATACTACCAAATAGAGATGGAGGAAGAGGACAAGGCCAAGACTGCCTTTGTGTGCCCATTGGGTTTCTGGGAATTCCAGCGGATGCCTCAAGGAATCACGAACGCCCCCAGCACCTTTCAGAGGCTCATGGAGAAGTGTATGAGCGACATGAACCTGAAAGAGGCCATCGTCTTCTTAGACGACATCATCGTATTCTCAGATACCCTAGAGGAGCACGAAAGGAGATTGCTGCGAGTCCTCGACCGTCTAAGGGAGTACGGCTTGAAGTTGTCTGTGAGCAAGTGCAAGTTCTTTCAGACTTCCGTAAAATACCTGGGACACATTGTGTCGAGAGATGGTGTCAAAACAGATCCTGACAAGATCCGTGCTCTAAAGACCTGGCCTAGCCCGAAAAACTTGAAAGAACTGAGGTCCTTCTTGGGGTTCTCCGGATACTACCGGCGGTTTATCCAGGGGTACTCCGGGGTTGTCAAGCCGCTAACCGACTTAACTGTTGGTTACCCACCTCTGAGAAAGACCAAGAGACCAAAGAAGAAAACTGGGAACGATCAGCCCCTGCAGTATCATCACCCAAAAGATCGCTTCAATGACCGCTGGACTCCGGCATGCCAGTGTGCCTTCGACACAGTAATCGACAGGCTCACCACTGCCCCAGTACTCGGGTTTGCGAACCCTGCGCTGCCTTACATCTTGCACACAGATGCGAGCACCACTGGCTTAGGAGCTGCACTCTACCAGGACCAGGAAGGACAGATGCGACCCATCGCATTCGCCAGCAGAGGGCTGTCTCACAGCGAAGCCCGCTATCCGGCACACAAGCTGGAGTTTTTAGCCCTGAAGTGGAGTGTGACAGAAAAGTTCAGTGACTACCTGTATGGAAATCAGTTCATAGTCATCACCGACAGCAATCCACTGACCTACATACTCACCACAGCCAAGTTGGATGCTACGAGCTATCGGTGGTTGTCTGCGATGTCTACGTTCACCTTCACACTGCAGTACCGTGCAGGGAGACAAAACCATGATGCTGATGGTCTGTCAAGACGTCCTCATGGTGACCTGATGGATGACCTTGCATCGCAGAAGGAACGTGAACGGATCCACCAATTCACCTCACGTCATGCCGGTGATAGTGAGAATCTCATCCAGGTGGAACCTGAAGTGGTCCAAGCAGTCTGCGGCCGACATCTACTACGACATGATCCAGACAATGAATCCAGTGACCCCTTCTTTGCATTAGTCGAGTCCCTGGCTATGCATGCAGATGCTGTGCCTGTCATCTTTGGAGAAGAGGAAGGAGCTGAGGGAACGGCCACCATTCAGCACCTGTCCAAGGAGGAGTTGAGAGGAAAGCAGACGGCTGACCCTAGCATCAGAGAGGTCATATTACAACTAGAGACTGGACAGAAACCCCCACCAACTCTGCGACAAGAACTCCCAGAGCTTCCGCTGCTGTTGAGAGAGTTACCTCGTCTGGAGATGAAAGAGAACATTCTGTACAGGAAGAGGAAAGAGGAAGGACACACAACCTCCAGCTGGTTCTACCCAAAGAACTGAGACAAACAGCCATGAAAAGCTTACATGATGACATGGGTCACTTAGGGATAGAGAGGATGACTGATCTCCTGCGATCCAGGTTCTACTGGCCAAAGATGGCTGCTGAAGTGGAAGCGAGGGTGAAGACATGCGACCGCTGCATCCGGAGGAAGGCTCCACCTCAGAAGGCCGCACCGCTTGTCAACATCCAAGTCACTCGCCCATTAGAATTGGTCTGTATGGACTTCCTCTCAATTGAGCCTGACAGAAGCAACACAACCAACGTCCTGGTGATTACAGACCACTACACTAAATATGCAGTGGCTGTACCCACACCCAACCAGAAAGCTCGTACCGTGGCCAAGTGTCTTTGGGAAAACTTCATCATCCACTACGGTATCCCAGAGCGCTTACACAGTGATCAAGGGCCCGACTTTGAATCAAAGACAATAAAAGAGCTGTGCGAAGTGGCAGGGATTCGGAAGGTCAGGACAACACCTTACCATCCCAGGGGAAACCCTGTCGAAAGATTCAACCGAACACTCCTGAGTATGTTGGGCACTTTAAAAGAGCAAGACAAAGCGCATTGGCGTGATTTTGTACGGCCATTGGTGCATGCCTACAATTGTACCAAAAGTGAAGTCACCGGATTCAGCCCCTACGAGCTAATGTTTGGGAGGCAACCGAGATTGCCCATCGACCTGGCGTTTGATGTCCCACTCAGAGAGCATTCCCAAACATCCCACTCGGAGTATGTACGCAATTTGAGAGCACACTTGGAGGAGAGCTATAAGCTAGCAACCAGCAATGCCGCCAAAAATGCTGCAAGGAACAAAGTCAGATTTGATCGGCACATCACAGAGTCTGCACTCGAAGTTGGTGACCGTGTGTTGGTGAGGAGTGTTTGTCTCCGCGGGAAACACAAACTAGCTGATAAGTGGGAGGCTGAGATTCATGTGGTGACCAAACGTGCTGGTGATCTTCCAGTGTACACGGTGAAACCCGAGAACCAAAGTGGACCTCTGAGAACATTACACAGAGACCTCTTGCTCCCTTGCGGATTCCTCCCTTCAATGAATGACTGCTCTCTCCCACCCGAGCCAGTCTCACGCAGAAGGACGCGTCAGAACACGCGCTTGGAATCTGCTGCACGAGATGCAGAGGGAGATGTGGACCACTGTGAGTCAGATGAAGATGTCACTGTGTCCTGGAATGTAGACCCTACGAGGGTGGAAAGTGACTGGCCATCATGCCCAAATGAGCTAAATGGGAATACTCACCTCACGAGGGATCAAGGATTGAACAGAAACTCTCCTGAGTCTCACCCATTCGCATCTCCAGCTGAGCAAATCCCTCAAAGAACAGAAGCAGACCCTCTGGCAGAGTGCTCTGTAGGCGCAGGCGCGACTGAAAAAGAAAACTCACCTGAAGAGGAACCTGAAAAAGAAAACTCACCTGAAGAGGAACCTGAAAAAGAAAACTCACCTGAAGAGGAACCTGAAAAAGAAAACTCACCTGAAGAGGAACCTGAAAAAGAAAACTCACCTGAGGAGGAACCTGAAAAAGAAAACTCACCTGAAATGGGACCTGAAGAAGAGGCTTTATCTGAAGCGGAAGTGGAAGAGGAGGATATGTCTGGAACAAGGTCAGAACAAAGACACGCCACAGGGAGACTTCCCGACCTCCCAGATAATGTGCCCAGTATCATGGAGGAGGCCCTTCCAGTATTCTCTGACATGTCTGACAGCGATGAAGATTCACGGACGGCAGTGAACGAAGCTTCCAAGCCTGGAGTTGCCGAAGACCAAAATGGGGAAGATGCTTCTCGCAGACATTCCAGTAGACAAATTGTCCCCCCAGAAAGATTGCACTACACCCAATTAGGGAACCCCCTTGTGTCTATTGTGCAGTCACTCCTTCAAGGTTTAAGTGTGGCTTTCACAGAATCACTACAAGGTCATACTTACACTGAACACAACTCTGAAAGTACTCCTTCAGTTGTGGTTAAACAGCCGACTAGGTGTAACGAGACGTACACACCTTTGAGAAGGGAGTGTGTAACCCAGGTTACCAGAACCGTTTAATGTGTCTTAATATAATAAATTATACTGTGAATATAACATAATATAAACAGTGAATATAATGGGAGGACTCTTATTTTGAAAGCATATCAGATTTGGTTGAAGGACTCTTATTTTGAAAGTACATCAGATGCTACGCAGCATCCGCCAGTCTAGCTGAGGTGACGGTGAAAATACCTAGCGCTTCCTTTTCCTACCTGAACGAATATCAGACAAGACGTTTGTTGACACCGGAGAACAGAAATACGTGTTGAGACATAGAACACAGAGACACGTGTAAGTAAAATATATGTGTGCTTACCGATAATTAACTGTTATCTCTCTGAAACCGTCAGTAAAGAAAATTATTGTCCCCGACCAGATTCATTGCTGCTAAATAGCGACCTGTGGTAGTGACCATCACGCTGCCATTTGCCGAAAGCAGATTCTTGGTGAGTTCCCCCGACATGAAAAAGTGCTATTGCAGCTTGCTGTAATGATAATATGAAGCTAGCAGACTGAAAACATGCTGACTCGATGCAATAGTGCTACAAACATTAGCAACACGGATTAGCATCCACCACGCTACCGTGGCTAGCACATTAACGTGCTGAACGTGCAAACCCTCTGCTAACATGGGTGAGTCACCCGGTGGTTTTAATGGATGCGTAGAGCAGCCATGACGCATCGCGTCTAGCGTTATTCTTTTCATTACCTCAAGCAGTGTTTATTTCTGCAGTGTAAAGCCTGCTAGTGTTAAGCTTATTAGTAGCTGTTGCAGTGTGTTTAATGCACACCAGTGGTGATACAGTATACTGTAGCTTTTAGGTCAAGGAAATGGAGTTACTGAAATGAATGCACTTGAACTGATGTCACTTTGTATATTCTGTTAGCCATACTGTAATCCTATGTTTCATGTAATTGCTATCTAAAATGTATTTTGATGCTGAATGGAAAAGAAAAGAGAAAATGACATGACAGATGGTTAAAGGAGTAATGACAATTTTATTTGTTTATTTGATGTAATGTTTTATTTGGCTTAATGGTTACACATTGCACATTAGAGTCCACACAGGAGAGAAAACATTTATTTGATCCGTTAAGTGACACTTTTCTTGGTTTTGTGGGTACAAGGCCAGGTCCTTCTTGTTCCCGTTTCCTGTCCGTCCTTGTTGTCAGCGTCTGAATCCACCAGACCCCGGATTCCCCAGCCCGGCTTGCTTCCCGTGGAGAGAGGTGCAGCTGGTTCTTGGGGTGGCGAGCCTAAGCCCTGAACCGGATCGAGAGAAAGGAGAGATTCTTCTCAACTAAGTGGTAGGACAATCGTATCTATTGCCCCACGGATTTCATGGAGTTTCTAACACAGTGGTAGGACAATCGTATCCATTGCCCCACATTGCCCCACACATTCAAACCCACGGAGCTTCCATCATAGTGGGAAGACAATATCCCCCTTGCACTTTTCCATTCAAAGGATAACTGTCCGAGTCGAACTGATCTCGTGGATCCGAACTAGAGAACAGAGCACATGTTGAATGTTTTTCTTGTTGTTCTGAATCTAGATAATTGTTTATAATAATTGTGATTTATTTCTATGGTCCATTGTGAGTATTGCTCTGTGTGCATTTGATAGTGCTCACCTGATTTGAACGTGAGTTATTGATTTGTTTTCTAAGTACTTTAATAGAACCTGAACCTTAGCAGTGTTAAACTAGTTTTCTATTTTTATATACAGCTGTGTATTGCTGAAATACACAGTAATGCAACCAGAGCAATACTATGGAATTCCTGAAGGGAACTTGTTCTATTGTTTTTGTTTTCTGGGTAATGAGTTCTATTGAAGGAACGGTTGTTTTTTGAGGTTGAAGGTCGAATCCAATCGAAAAATAATAACCGACGACTGTATCTCTGTTGAGTCAGAAGCACTTTAAAATAGGATTTATATGGAACCATAATAAATCAACATAGGAATTAACAAAAATTAATGAGTGCCTGACTAATAACAAAATAGTTTCTTATAAAATAAGAAATAAAAGAGACAGTTACTTACCTGATGTGTGAACATCTGTCGTCGACCCACCGTCGTTGAATGCAAAAAAACCTGAAAGAAAGAGAAATAGTTTAGTGGGAAAAAAAGAATTGTGTTTGATTAATGTTGTTGAACTGATATACTTGAAGGAAGAAAGAATAAGAAATAACTGAAATACAAGTAAATAAATGTTGTGTTATCTTTAAAACGTACCTGCTGAGTCTGTGTCGTGTTCTGTGTGCTGCCTGGTGCCCATTTCTCCCAGAGCGACCTAGAGCTTCTGTGACCCCGGTCCATAGATAAAGGTGATCTACTCTCTCTAACTGAATTAGAGAGGTGTGCTCATTCTGAACCGACACTAGTGTTACACTTGTGTAACTTGTGGAAATGTAATTACTATGACTATACAAAAGCCAGCAGTCAGTCAATTCATTTTACTTTATTTCAGACTCTGAACAGTCTGAAGATGAGCCTGTAGCAGCCAGCTGTAGCGGTACTGGTGCTACAGCCTCTGGTGCCAGGAAAATGGGTAAGAGCACACTTCAGAATCAGGTTTATTTTCACATCACAGGTTCCAGCCAGCATTCAGTACCACACATATAAAAAACACTATTTTATGGTAATTATGTATTTCTATAATTTGCAGATTGTGGCAGTGGAGCTGGAAGTGGGAAACGGCCTGCAGGTCCAGGCTGGAGTGACGTTGACTGGGAGCCAACCCACATCCCCTTCACAGCAGAACCGGGTCCTCATAGTGGTGGTGCTGCTGAACCAGTTGACTTCTTCCAGCTCTTCCTGGACGATGAGCTGCTCCAGGCCATTGTAGTCCAAACTAACTTGTATGCACACCAGTGCATCAGTCAGGTCAGTGAGGCTCTGCCACATTCAAGGCTTGGGAGGTGGAAGGACACTACAGTGGCAGAACTCAAGAGCTTCTTGGGACTATACTTCCTCACTGGGATCGTCCAGAAGCCTAAACTGGCCATGTACTGGTCCACAAATGAACTGACTGCTACCCCCCACTTCAACAAAACCATGTCTCGCAACCGCTTTCAACTGCTAACACGATTCCTCCATTTCAGTAACAATTTTGATGTTGATGGTGCGGACAAGTTGTTCAAGGTCCGGCCAGTTTTGAACGACCTGTTAGAAAAGTTCAGAGACATGTTCACACCGAGTCAAAACATCAGTATTGATGAGGGGATGCTCCTGTGGCGTGGGCGGTTGGCCTTCAAAGTGTACAACCCACAGAAACCCATAAAGTATGGGATAAAGTCCTACATCCTCTGTGACTCCCAGACAGGTTACTGCTACAACATGAAGCCGTACTGTGGTGAGCGGTCCACCCTAGGCGAGACGGTGGAGTTCCTCCTCGGGGACTTGGCAGGGCAGGGGTACCATTTATACATGGACAACTACTACAACTCTGTTGGAATGTGTGCACAGCTGCTGGAGTGTCAGACACATGTCTGTGGCAAGAACAGGGGCGAGCCACCTGCTACCATGGTCACCAACCACACCGTGAAGCTGGGGGAAACGGTCATGCGCCACAATGGTGGCACCATGGTTCTGGCCTGGCGAGATAAAAGAATCGTGAAAATGGTTTCCACGCTGCACGACGACACGATGGAGACGGTGCAGGTCAGGCAGAAAGGCAGCAGAGAGAGGGTCGCACACACAAAACCCAAGTGTGTGGTAGACTACAACAAGTACATGAATGGGGTCGACAGATTGGACCAGAACATCGCGTACTATCCGTTTGCCAGGAAGACATCCAGGTGGCCCTTCAAATTTGTCATGTACATGTTTCAGATCTCTTTTTATAACGCCTTTGTTCTGTACAAAGCTAAACACCCAGCTAAACGCCAGAGAAAGTGTGAAACATTGCTGGATTTCATCCTGAGTGTTGTCGGTGCATGGACCAGACCTGTGGTGGGGGGTGGCGGGGAGGAGGTGGGGGCTGGCGGGGAGGAGGTGGGGGGTGGCGGGGAGGAGGTGGGGGCTGGCGGGGAGGAGGTGGGGGGTGGCGGGGAGGAGGTGGGGGCGGGGGGCAGTGACCAACCTGCAACCATGCCCCGGCGACCATACCTGGACCCTCAATGCAGGCTGGAGGTCAATCTAGCGGGCCATGTAATGGTCCTCATACCAGCCACACCCAAAAAAAGATGCCCCAACGAGGAGGTGTAGCGTTTGTGCAAGGAAAGATCTTAGAAGAGAGACACGCTACATGTGTGTCAAATGTAGGGTCTCATTACACAGGGGTAGCTGCTATGAGGAGTACCACTCAGACAAGAACCTTGCTCAGCGGCGCTGGCGCTGAGTAGGCATGGGTCGTAAAAAAAAAAAACCTGCCAGGGATTGTTTTTGCTCTTTGTTTGATTGTTTGCTAGCTAGCAGGAATACATAAAAAGTACCTGCCGATTTTCATGTAACTTTGTGGATGGGTGTAACATGGGCCAAGGAAGTACCCATTACATTTTGGAGCAGTTCTGGATTCGGTGTACGAGCCCAAACCGGTTTGATCACTAACCGAAAAAACCTATAAAAAAAATATATATATAAAAAAAAAAAAAAAAAAGCTGAGTGACCTGTGGTCTGCTCTTGTTTTGTATTTATTTTGACATTTATTTATTTTATTATTTGTATTATTCCTCCATTTTTGAAAACAACTATTGTTCAGATGTCTGATGTCTCACTAATGCCAAAAATAAATGGTTAAAGTGACTGTTCTGCCTGTTTGATTGAATTTCACAAAACTGCATTTTTCTCAGCTTTCCTTCTCAGAGGCTAAAACCATGCTGTATTCAACGGCTAATATCTACATAACTACTAACTCTACAAACTAACTCTTTTAGACAGAGAAAGCACACATTCTATTTGTTCTTTTTAGATGATTGGTGTTCACGAAGTCTTAACAGAAAAGAATCCTCGGCTCTTGTAAAATGAGCCAGAATCGTCAAAAACCCCCCTGGCACAATTTACCTACAGGATTGAAAAAACGGCTGGCACTCAATGTGTTAAGAAATACAATTTATGATTTTTCTAAAAAGGAAACCAATGTAGTTGTTCATTTTAAGAGACATGTCTTATTTCACCTTGTATAAATTACTGGTGCTCTTTAACACATTCACTGCCAATGACGTATTAATCCGTCAAAAAAAATCCAACGGTTGACTGCCAATGACGTATTAACACGTTGACTGCCAATGACGTGTTTTTACGTCAAACTAAATCCAACCGTTCACTGCCAATGACGTGTTTTTACGTCAAATTTTTTTTATTTTTTTTTTGACCGTGGGATGTGCATCTAACCCTTTTACATCTCTTATATAAGTATTGGACGTGTACAACGTGTACAACCCATTCCACCGACCCACTAAGTGGCGACAGTTCTTTCCTGACTAGAGGAAGGCAAGCAAAAAGCAGTGTGACGAAGCCATTCTCATGAAAATGGATTGGCGAAAACGCTTTCGTTTTCGCGCTGATTGCTGGCAGTGCGGGATTGCAAATTTGCACAATAGATTACGGGTGGAACACACTTTGAAACACGCAGCATAAATATGACCAGAATCGCAAAAGCTTCATCAAAGCTCTCAACCAAAACTCCAAGATGCGAGCGAGTCCATCCAGACTTCCTCAAAGAGCGGCCGCGCAGACAGGCACAGCCGCACAGCAGCAGCAAAGCAGTGAGACTGGTGACAAGCTTGTGACACGGCGCTGCAGCCAAGAAGAACGCCCACGGAGGGAGGAGTTGGAAGCAGAGGGGTGTTTCCTGCTGTTATGGAGGAAATTACTGTTCAAAACTATTGTTTAGGTCTTACTGATGCCAAAAATGAATGGTTAAAGTGACTGTTCTATCGAATTTCACAAAAAGCCGTTTATCTCAGAATACATTTTCTAACGCTGAAACCATGCTGTATTCAACTGCTAATGCTTACATAACTACTAACTCTACAAACTAACTCTTTTAGACAGAGAAAGCACACATTCTATTAGTTCTTTTGAGATATTGTGTGTTCACAAAATCTTAGCAGAAAAGAATCCTCGGGTCTTGAAAGATGAGCCAGAATCCTCAAAAAAACCCTCTGGCAGAACCTACCTACAGTAAAAAAAAAAATGGCTGGCAGTGAATGTGTTAACACCTTGAGTGCCATGGACGAGATATCTCGTCTTACATAATCCACCCGTTGAGTGCCAAAGACGAGATATCTCGTCTTACATAAACATTTATTTTTTTTGACGGTGGGACATCAATCAACCCCTTTTACGTCTTCTATATCAATATTGGAGGAAGAGAATGTGTATAATCTATTTTACCGACCACTAAGTGGCGACAGTTCTCTCCAGACAGAGAAAGCCACAGCCACGGGTCCGCTGGAAAGCCAGTCTAATTTTTAAGGAAATAGCTGGGCGAAAACTCTTTCGATTTCACACAACACACACACACACACACACACACACACACACACACACACACACACACACACACACGCGCGCACACACACACACTCGAGTACCTTTGCGCATAAATAAGACCAGAATCGCAAAAGCTTCTTCAAAGCTCTCAGCCGACACCTCAAGAAACGAACGAGCCAGTTTTTACAGTCCAGACTGCCGAGAGCGGCCGCGGAGCCTCCTCCCTCCGTCTGTGCTGCGGAGGGAGGAGTTTGGAGACACACACACACTCTCTCTCTCTCTCTCTCTCTAGTCCCGAGAGAGAGAGAGAGGAGAGAGAGAGAGAGAGAGAGGAGAGAGAGAGAGAGAGAGAGAGAGAGAGAGAGAGAGCACACAGAGTGGGAGACAGACACGCTGTGGGGGCAAAGAACGACAGAGATCTCTTCCTCTCAGAGCCGCGGAGCAACGCGCGAACACACACACACACACACACACACACACACAATACAGTATACAGACTTGCCCAAGGGCACCCATAATCACAGGCACGTGAGGTGGTTCTAAAAATCCATTTATCTCCAAACTCTCTGAAAATCTCTGAAACCATGCTGTACTCAACGGCTAATATCTACATAACTACTAACTCTGCAAACTAACTCTTTTAGACAGAGAAAGCACACATTCTATTAGTTCTTTTTAGATGATTGGTGTTCACGAAGTCTTAACAGAAAATAATCCTCGGCTCTTGTAAAATGAGCCAGAATCCTCAAAAAAAAACCTGGCACAACTTACCTACAGGATTGAAAAAACGGCTGGCACTCAATGAATACGTCAAAAAAATGATTTTTTTTTTTTTGACCGTGGGATGTGCATCTAACCCTTTTACATCTCTTATATCAATATTGAAGCCACCGAACGTGTACAACCCATTCCACCGACCCACTAAGTGGCGACAGTGCTCTCCTGACTAGAGGAAGGCAAGCAAAAAGCAGTGTGAGGAAGCCATTCTCATGAAAATGGATTGCTGGCGGTGCGGGATTGCAAATTTGCATAATAGATTACGGGTGGAACACACTTTGAAACACGCAGCATAAATATGACCAGAATCGCAAAAGCTTCATCAAAGCTCTCAACCGAAACTCCAAGAAACGAGCGAGCCCATATCCAGACTTGCACAGCGGCCGCCAGCAGACAGGCAGCAGCAGCAAAGCAGTGAGCCTGGTGACGCGAGGTTACAGGAGCAACAGAAACGAGCTTGTGACACGCCCGCTGCAGCCAAGAAGAACACACACGGAGGGAGGAGTTTGAAGGAGAGGGGTGTTTCCTGCTGTTATGGAGGAAATTACTGTTCAAAACTATTGTTTAGATGTCTGACGTCTTACTGATGCCAAAAATGAATGGTTAAAGTGACTGTTCTATCGAATTTCACAAAAAGCCATTTATCTCAGAATAAATTTTCAGACGCTGAAACCATGCTATATTCAAGTGCTAATGCCTACATAACTACTAACTCTACAAACTAACTCTTTTAGACAGAGAAAGCACACATTCTATTAGTTCTTTTTAGATATTTTGTGTTCACAAAATCTTAGCAGAAAAGAATCCTCAGGTCTTGAAAGATGAGCCAGAATCCTCAAAAAAAACCTCTGGCAGAACCTACCTACAGTAAAAAAAAAAAAACAGCTGGCAGTGAATGTGTTAATAACGCAAAAATAGTTCTTATCCGATTACTCGATTAATCGATGGATTAATCGGTAGAATACTCGATTACTAAAATAATCGATAGCTGCAGCCCTAGTGCGCTTTGGAGACGTTTATGTAACCTTTTTACGCTGGTGATTTAGTGATAGGCTATTTTCTCCACACGCCATTCAGTTGCAATCGGTGGGGTCAAACGTAACTACTTAACCATTAACTACAAATAAAAATGAATAATGAAATGAATGAATTAATGTTTTTTTCTTTTGTGATTTTCATTTGACTGCAATCCATTTTTCATATGGGGATCCTATATGAATGGTGACATGCTGTTTCCAGAGAGCTGATTGGTAAGAAGGTGGGTCTTTCATGGGTTTTGATCTTATCCTCTGAACTTAACCTGCTCCGGACCAGGTTAGCTCTGAAGCATAAGTTACCATGGTGATCTATCTTGGTAAGAAGTGAACTAGCGCCTAGCATGGCAAACCCAGGGTTAAACCTGAAGGTACCTCGCTAAGCCACTAATCCTGCTTCGTGGTATAGGCCTCAGATCATCCAAACTCAGCACATATTTTCAACAGGTTGACATCAGGCTAAAAGCCCTGCATGTATCGCCTATTGTTTCCAATGCATCGATTTCCCCCCAGTTCCAGGCACCCTGCCGCTGACTTTCTCCTCCTCCATATAGTTGGTTTGATCACTGCAGTGTTTCTAACAGGCTCACAGTACACACTGTTGGCTTTCTGACTTGGTTTGTGGTTGTTTTGATTCATCAAAACATTCAAAAGCCTTAGTACCAACACTTGCCTAGCCTGTATTCCACTACTCTACTGTACTCTACCTTAGTGTACTCTACCTTACTGTATTCTACTGTACTCTACTTTACTCTATTGTACTGTACTACTGTACTCTACTGTACTGTACATTACTGTATTCTACTGTACTCTGTACTGCACTGTACTGTACTCTACTGTACAGTACTGCACTGCACTGTACTCTACTGTACTGTACTCTACTGTACTGCACTGTACTGTAATATACTGTACTCTACTGTACAGTAGCCTATATTAGAGTACTGTACTGTACTGTGCTGTACTGTACAGCCATCCCCGTGACGTCATGCGCTGACGCAAATAAAGATGGTGGTGCATTAGGCTACAAATATAGCACAAAGGCTTTTTTTAAATAATCTTTTTCACCAATGGCTTACTTTTATCATGTTATTTTTTTATTGTAGTACATCTTTCTAATGTAATACGCAAAGATCTGTGTAGGCCTCTATTTTCATTGTTTTAGGTCCTCTTTAACTCATTGAGTGCCAGCCACTTTTGGAGAACGGACGCTCCCAGTGCCAGAGTTTCAGAGCGTTTTCAGTGATTTCTCGAGGCCCACAGAATATTGTGTGATATTACTATGTAAACACCGAACACGCACAAAGTACGATGACTCTCTCTTCTATCATCTGCAAAAAAAAGTTTATTGATACCATTTTCCGTTCTTTAGTTATGAGCCGGAGAAGATAGGTTGTTTTGAGCAAAAAGACACATTTCAATTTAGAATCTGAGATATTCAGCCTTTTGTGAAAGGAAGCATTTCAAGCACATCATTGACTCTGAAGCTAATATTTTCTGATATAATGACACCTCAAAAATAATTTCCTTCAATAAAAGAGTGAAAACAAAGGAATTTTGTTTGGCCAAATAATATTTTTTAGCTGCAACCAGCAGCGCTGGCCCCTGCGTGCGCAGACCCTACACCTTCTTGCTGGTCTTGATTTACTGCTGGTGGGCATCAGATAGCCTATTCTAGCTTGTTTGCTCTCTATGCATCGAGCCTGCTGCTGCCTGGGTCTGTGTGTACTGTCAATGGTTGTATGCTGTAGTGCCCTGCGTGCCCCCACCCCCCTCCTCCTCCTCCTCCGTGGTGGGAGGAGTGTCTCTGCTGCGGTTTGCTCTGAGTTTGATCTGCACTGAAAAGTGCGCTGCATCCCCCCGCTTTTTTACAGCGTGGCTCCCAGCTGAGAATAATGTAACTTTTCAGAAAGACGGTGGTGTCGCCGTGTCGGCAACTAAATCATATGGATGGGCTATCGCAGCGGACACGGATGGGGCTCAATTGTGGCAGCAGATGACTGCTGTTCACAGGCACAGCTAACGTTATGCTTCAAGCATATCGATGCGATTTCCGTTTCCTCATGACTTCTTCTCTCTTTTCTCCTGGCCTTTTTCTAATCTGGAGAGCACTGTCGCCACCTAATGGGTCCCTAAAATAGGTTTTACACATTCAACAGCCACCATACTTTCACAGGAGATGGATCTGGCTTTGATGCACGTCCCACCGTCAAAAAACGCAATTGACGAACATGTTCGTCCTTGCCACTCTACGTTACTAAACGAAATGACGAACATGTTCGTCCATGGCACTCAATGAGTTAATATTCCTCCTCTTAGTGTGACAGAGAAAATGTGTGTGACTCTCAGCCTTCTAGCAGATGTTGGGCCCTATCTTGGTACAGGCGATATCCCCTATTTGCGCTTGCGCGCCTGTTTGCGTGCCTTAACGATAGCAGACCGACCGCCTTGTGCAAGTGTCCAGGTGTTATGCCGAGTTTTGCGCCCCCGCCCGGCAGCAGCTAAACGCTGTCCCCACCTCACTGGAGCATATTGTAATGATTTATACAGAAATGTAACTGCTTAAAAGCTTGTGATATAATTGTCTGGGTAGATGTGACCTCCCTGTTTTCTAAGTTAAATCAGCCCCGAAATATGGTGCGGATGCAATTCTCGGTGGGGATGCGGAAACGTTCACTTCACCTGCCGCAAGCGCAAATTAGAGTCGTGCCAAATAATCTGCGCCCCCGAAATGCCAGCCCAAACGAGATTTGGGCGGCACCAGAATTATTCACAGGTGTGGCCAGGCAATGCCTGGGCGTTACATCAAACAAACAAATCAGATTCCCGTCTCGCAATCGAGAGGCATACAATATGCTGTAATTCTCACCATGCGTAATAGAGTGGACTCACTCGTGCCAAGAACAGAGAGAGATGGAGAGAGCTTATTGATAGATTGTCTGTGATGCCAACGACCCGCTAGTTATGGGATAGGTGAAGGTGAATAGCCTATGTCCATTGTCCAACAAGTTTTCTCAATTAATTTCCCTCTTTGCGATGTGATAAAAGTTTCTCAGTGAGTTATAGGGTGTATTCACACCTCTGGGTCGTTTGCTTTGTTCCGATTCAGGTACTTAATTGATACAATTGTTGCATTTGTGCCTTGGTTCGTTTGTGTTCACACAGCCACAAATGAAACGGTCCAAATAGTATTGTCAAACTTCCTGGATTGGCCAGCAGACACGCTGATAGGCTAATAGCCTCTCTGGATGGACAAAATAATTCCCAGAGATTTTCCTATATGATTATAAAAATGTGTTTTGTTAGACCTACATTTTAGGCTATGTCGGGCGTCCGCCGTGCGAGGAGAGAGAGAGAGAGAGAGAGAGAGAGAGAGAGAAAGAAAGAGGGAGGGAGGGATCGGGAGAGAGAGAGAGAAAGTTCTTTATTTATTTATTAATGTAGGCTATGCTATGTAGCCTATGTAAACCTATGTATTTATTTAGCCTATTTAGGCTATCGGGAATTTGGAGATCAAAGACCCTCGCAAATTCTGCTATTAGGCTACTATCACGGAGATGAGGATTAGCCGAGACATAGGCTATATGAACACCTGTCCTGTCAGGAATAAAATATTAATAAATAATTTAATAATAACGGACATTTCGAGGAAGACATGCAATCAGTCTGATTGTCTGATTGAACCAGACAATCTTATCACAAAGAAGGCTGGCTCTGATTACCACGATTTGTTTTCATTTATTGAATGGAGACCGGAGAGAGAGGGAGGGAGAGAGGGAGCCAGCAGCACACCGCACACATTTACAGGCAAAATCCGTAGAGATTCAATTCAACACATTAACGTTGCTTCCCATGGTCCGAGGTAAGTTGATTGAGTTCAAACTGCTGATGTGATGATCCAAAAATCCCCCAAAGTTTATCGATGCAAGTCACAAGTCGCCAAAACAGGATCTGTAAGATGTTGTTTTTAAACGATAAAAATGTTCGTTCTTCAGGCCATTACTACGCACAGCGCAGCTGACTACGGCAGCTGGTTTATCCAAAAATGCGCACCGTTTACTGCTGTTGTGGCGGATCGAGGTCGGCTCACGTTCTCACCACAAACGAACCGCACCAGAGTTTGTTTAAAAGCGGACCGAGACCACCCTTTCTTGGCGATCTCGGTCCGCTTGTTTTGTCCCGCATCCGAGTGCGATTGCTGTGTTCACACTCCCCCAAACGAACCGCACCAAGGGGGAAAATGCTCTCTGTTTCGGAACAACTGCTCCAAACGAGATAGGTGTGAATACACCCATAGTTGATTGCCTCACTGAATTATCTGCTAATACCCAATTTTAGCAGCAGAATCTGATGTCCTGGCGTGACAAGGCTGTGCGTAATGACATATCCAAAAGGAATTTTACTCTGCACTAGTGCTGCAACTATCGATTATTTTAGTAATCGAGTATTCTACCGAATAATCCATCGATTAATCGAGTAATCGGATAAGAACCCTTTTTTGTGTTTTCAAAGGCTTAT
Organism: Poromitra crassiceps; assembly: GCF_964638095.1. NCBI lineage: Eukaryota > Metazoa > Chordata > Actinopteri > Beryciformes > Melamphaidae > Poromitra > Poromitra crassiceps. The sequence continues at coordinate 8,783,722 of NC_139639.1, forward strand.
CGTAAATATACACCAAAAAATAAGATAAATCTCTTCAAATAAACAACTACATTACCGTAAATTCCGGACTATAAGGCGCACCGGTATATAAGCCGCAGCAGCAAAATTGACTGTTTTTTACATATATAAGCCGCACCGGACTATAAGCCGCGGGTGTTTTGATGTTTAATTACCATATGTAAGGGTTCGTGCACAGAGAGGAATGTCGGGAAAGAGATGGCTGTTTGGGGAAGCTCCCATTTATTAACATTTCAACAAAAGGTGCTGTCAACAATCAAACCAGGTACCGTAATCCTTGTCTTCATCTTTTAGGTGAAGGTGCAGCGTCAAAAACAGAGTCAGAGTCAAAGTCAAGTCACTAATCCTCGTCTTCCTCTTCTTCCTCCGTACTGAAACCAGCAAAGTCCTCAACTTCAGTGTCGGAAACGAACAGGTTCAGGGTGGCTTCGTCAACCACTCTCCTCTCTCCTTCGTTGTCACTCTCAAAACCAAGGAACTCCTCTTCGTCACTGTCGGTGTCGGAATCGAACAGCCTCTGAAGGCGCCCAGCTGTGCCGGCGTCATCATCACGCAGCAGTCCAGCCTTTCGGAACCCGAATGGAGTTTGTGGTCTTGATGGCTGCTTTCATGGAATCTGTTATATGAGCCCTCATGCTGTCGAGAACGAGCAAAGCTTTTTTTTGGTGAAAGAATCCTCCAGGGCGCTTGACGTAGCACTCAGCCAGCCACTCCTTCATGACACTTTCCATCATCCACCCTTTCTTGTTGACTCTGAGGCATATCCCACTGGGAATTTTCTCTTTCGGCATCGTAATCCGCTTAAAAATCACCATTGGCGGCAGCTTTACTCCAGATGCAGAGCAGGCCAGAACACAAGTGAAATTCGTTCTCTCGTGCCCAGTGGTTCTCAATGTGATCGACGATTCACCTTTCTTGTTAACAGTCCGAGTGAGTGGCAGGTCGAACGTCAAAGGCACTTCATCCATATTTATGATCTGCTCCGGTTCGATGGAATATTCCTTGATCTTCCTTTGTGTGAATTCGCCGAAGTTTGTGATTTTCTCCTGGTAGTCGGGGGAGGGAGTTGTTGGCCGAGTGGCCATTTGCTTACCGTAATTACCATATGTAAGGGGTCACGCACAGAGGGGATTGTCGGGAAAGAGATGGCTGTTTGAGGAAGCTCCCATTTACCGTATTACCGTAACATTTCAACAAAACAACATAACACAACACCACCTTTGTTTATTTTTACAGTGCACACAGTGTCCGCGGTGTGGTGAAAAGAGGGCAAGAGAGGAAATTAAAACAGAAGTGGATTTATAGTTAGAAAGAGTGCTAAAAAAGAGAGATTTTATTTGTATTTTTTTTTTTTTTTTCTGAAAAAATCCATAGATAAGCCGCACCGTTATATAAGCCGCAGGGCCAAAAAACGGGGAAAAAGCCGCGGCTTATAGTCCGGAATTTACGGTAGTTTCTTTCTTAGAAAAAACAACATTTTTATTTTTAAATTGCATAGAACTGGCAGTGGAGGGCGCATGTCTGTCACAATCATATTCAAAATGCTATTGCTGAACTCAGCTGCTTGTTCACTTGAACATGATGGACCCGTCCTTACAAATCTGTCCATAGTACGCTGTGATCCGCTGAAAAAGAGGTGAAATAATAATTAATATTGATATTTATTAGGTAAGTTCATAACAAAACTGGAGAATGCGCATTTACACACCCTAGACCTGTTGCCTATTATTGACACAAATATCAGAATAGCAAGATAACAGGTCAGGTGGTGTAATAATTGGAGCCTAAAATGCACCAATTAAATAGTTGTTTGCAATCATCATGAGAAGAGTCGACCGGTCTAGGGTGTGTAAATGTACATTCTCCACACACACACTCTTTCTCTCTCACACACACTCACTCTCTCTTTCTCTCTCACACACCAACAGGCTAGTGTGATCACACACACACACACACACACACACAACGCTGTTAAATTAGCCGCTAACGTTAACGTTAGGTTGAGCTTTGTATTTCTCACAGAAAACGGCAAGCCACATCAAAAAAATGCAGCGTGAATGCAGTTACTAATAGTCATATTGGCAACGTGGCAAGCCAGCAGCACAACTACTACTAGTCTTAATATCAAGTAGCAATCATTAGCATACATTTACATTAGCGTTGTGTATAGTTAACGTTACGTTACCTTGCTCCGCTCGACGTAGATGCGCTGGTGGATGCGTAGACTGGATGTTTACGGTTCAGGTGCTGAAGCATTGACGAGGTACTGTTGTGATATGCAAGTAGTACTTGCACACCACTGAGTTTGTGTCCTTTTTCAGCGTGAAATGGTCCCACACTTTAGACAGTTTCGGTCGCTTTGTCGGCCCTGGTTCTTCCCTTCCCGGCTCCTCCTGTCTGCTTTCTCCGCCGCCTCGTTCCATTTTGCGGGGTCCGCTCGCTATAGCTCTGCATCTCTGGTCTGTCTGCGATCATGTGTTCTCAACGTGGTCTGTCTGCGATCATGTGTTCTCAACGTGTTTACACCGGAAGAGCGCTGTGCCACACCAGTAAGCGTCCGTGAGAAACACAGTCTCTACTCTCTAAATGCCGTGTCGAGGCGAATCATTTTGGCCTCGATCATTTTAATTACTCGAGTTATTCGAGGTACTCGAGGAATCGTGACAGCCCTACTCTGCACTGCGCAGCACGGAGATTATGGTATGTAAGAGGTGCTTTAAAGCCCTTAGCGCAAAGTGATTGCGTGCTGCTGACGATAGGATAATGCCATCTATCCCCACATTTTTGCGCTGAAACGCCTGGTTTGGCATGTGGCACGCCTATGTCCAGTACAATTATAAGAGGCATGTACTTGTGCACGCCCCCAATTTGCCCAATTTGCATTGTGCACGGCGTTAAAAGAGCGCAAACGCTAAATTACAGCTTTTGCAAAGATAGGGCCCGTTGCCTCTCCATACCTGAGAGAGTCCAGTCTCCAGTGTTGATCCTCCAGTCCAGCAGACAGGGTCACTCCTGAGGCTCCTGGATAATTGTAGCTCAGGTCCAGCTCTCTCAGATGGGAGGGGTTGGAGCTCAGAGCTGAGGCCAGAGAAGCACAGCCTTCCTCTGTGAGTAGACAACCTGAGAGCCTGCACACACACACACACACACACACACACACACACACACACACACACACACACACACACACACACACACACACACAGGTAATTACATATAATACAATTGAATTACTTAACAGGATTTTTTTACATGAACCATATTGTGATATACATTGGTATCGAAACTGACCCTGTGCATATTGTGATATTGATTTAAAAAGTATTGCCGAGCCACAGTATACCTGGGTTGTTCTGCTCTCTCTTCTCCCCCTTCCTCCCCCTGTTCTCGCCCTTCTCTCCCCCCCCCCCCCCCCCATTCTCTCACCTCCCCGTCTCTCCCTCTCTAAGATTCTTCAATCCTGTTCATTGATAGTGCTTAGCTAGACTTTCAGTTAGACACATTCTCTGTAAATCCCTCTGAGACATGCTTGTGAATTAGGGCTAAATAAATACACTTTTTTCTAATACTTTTTATTGTCATCCTGTATTTTCGTACATCTTTGCCCATATTATCTTGTAGTGATGGCGTAGATATTCTTTTTTGTATATATAATAGAGACATGACAGATACGTATAAACATACATACATAACATACATACAGATTAGATGACATGGGTGTGTGCTTCACCCAGTGATACTCAACGCAACCTACAAATACAGATACAAAACACCTGTGAGAGGGGAAAAAATGTAATAAAATAAGAAAAGAAAAGTACAGAGCCTTACTCAAAGTAAGGTAGTGCTCCCCTTATGTGACTGTCAGCATTAATCTAGGGAACATCAATTCAGTAGCTTCAGGTCATTATTGTTATTATTTTATCTGGTTGCATTGAGAGAGATTACTTCACCACCTGATAGTGGTTTAACCAGTTAGACCATATATCTTCAAATAGTTTCAGATTCCCCCGAATCTTATAAATTAAGTACTTTATCTGATATATTCGTTTCTCTCCATTTGTCTATCAGAGGGCTTGTTTTTGAAGCCAGCTCTTGTTATTTGTTTCAGAGCTGTATCGTTAATAAATATTTGTCATTTTTATTTTGTATTTCTTCCATCGTTCTGCCCAGCAGCACAAAGTCTGTATTCAGATGGATGGCAGTCTTTAAGATGGTGTTAATTTCCTTCGGCATATTGTTCCAAAACGGTTGTAATACTGGGCAGAACCAAAAAATGTGACCGAAATTGGCATAAGATTCACCACACTCCCTCCAGCAGTTTGGCAAAATGTTACCATTATATTTAGCTTGTTGTACTGGTGTTATAAAGTACCGTGATTGTATTTTCCATGCATACTCTCTCCAGTAGGGAGAGGGTGTAGTTGTGTGTACATTCAGATTAATTTCCTTCCAAATGTCCTCCGATATGTTTGTAACAGAAGTTGAATAATATTCATGGCTAAAGATGGCAGGGCAGACTGGACAGTTCTCTGGTTGGCAGAGCTGTGTGATTCAGTCACGTATCTGCCTCAGCCTGTCACTAGCAGGCAGTGGCGGACTGCATAATCGGGCACGTCGGGCAAATGCCCGGTGGCCTGGCCTGGCCTGGCCTGGCAATTTTTTTTTTTTTTTTTTTGCAGGCCAGGCCAGGCCACTCACTGAACAGCAGGCCAGGCGCCGCCTACTGGTTTACTAGTGGTTTTATTACTTTATTCAGGTTTAAAGTGGGTGCATCTCATTGTAAAATTGGACTTGGCCCAAATTGGGCTTCAAACGGCCCAAATCGGGCTTCAAACAGCCCAAATCTGGCTTTAAACGACCCAAATCTGGCTTCAAACGGCCCAAATTGGGCTTCAAACGCCCCAAATTGAGCTTCAAACGCCCCAAATTTTTCGCCGCCGCCCTTCAGACGCCGGCACGCGCGTCGGCCCGTATCGGCCTGGCCTGCTTGGTATCTAATGCCCGGCCTGAATTATGATCCCAGTCCGCCCCTGCTAGCAGGCTACAGCAGCTCGCCCAAATACAGATCCATTCACAGACAACGCTGCACAGCACAGCACAGCCACCTTCCTTCTTGATGTAAAATTGAGTGAGGAACTGTTGCCCCCTCTTTCCCCTCTGCTCTCTTTCTCCTCTCTTTGTATTTTTCTGCCAGCCTGACTTTGCTCGCTTTGACATGTTTTGTGCAGCAGCCGGCAGTGAGGCAGCAGCTCCCTCTCTGACTGCAGGAATATCAACTGATTAGCGCTGTTCCGTCCATGAGCCCCCTCTCTGCATGGCTTGAAAATTGAAGGGGGGGGAGGGGGGGTCGAGTGTTGTGCAAGATGGATGACTACTATGGATGAACACTTATTTTTATTAGTACATTGTGAATTAAATATTATATTAATGATGATAGGTTAATAATTTCGTACTGCAAAAAATTCCGTAGTGGTAATTTTTTTAGGGACCCTGTCAGTCAAGGGCCTTCACGTTTTCCTCTCTATTACCGCACCCCTGGTTCCAGGACGAGGCATGCGCCGCATCGCAGTAAATACAATATTCCTGGAATGTGAGTTTAACAAACCAGTTACATGTCCTCTGCATTCTACATCAAATGAAGACATTACTGTTTGTTTTATTTTGTATGTTACATACTTATTGGCCAAGTTATGTTAGTTTATGGGCTAGGAAGTCTGCCAGGGTACAAGGGTGTATAGGCGGCCATCTTGCCTGCAGAGTTTTCAAATCAAGTAGAATATTGTTTTGCCAGAAATCTGGGGGGTTTAATCCTGCTTTAAGTAAATCCTTAGCCAGAACTATGATGGCAGAACCAAAGTTACTTCCGTGTTTGCCTGAGGCGCATGCCATCATCACTTGCTGGTATGTATTTACTTCTAAAATGCCCGTTTCCCGTAATGTTGGATTTATTTCATTGCCTGGTGAGTACACGAGTCATAACATGTACATGTGAGTGTTTCTGGTGCTGTTCAAATGTGTATAGGCAGCTGTACCGTATACTGTCATTGTAGTGCTAAACTCACTAGCAGCAGAGATGGGCAGTATTTGAAATACTTGTATTTGAAATACGTATTTCAACTACTTTTTTGTATTTTGTCATTTGTATTTGGCTGGGCAGAGAAAAATGAGATGTAATTTGTATCAAGATACTTTCAGATCTTGTATTTTGTGTATTTCAAATACATAAAATACATTTTTCTTTTTATTCTCAAATTGACACATGTAAACATTGACACAGGTTTAAACTGTGAAATAAATACACACACACACAAACACACACCCACACACACACACAAACACACACACACACACACACGCAGAATTAGTATTATTATATATTATATTATATATTAGAGAAATTAGTTGTACTAAAAACAACTAAGTGAACTAAACTGAAACCTGATATGAATAAACAGAGAAATTACTTGTACTAAAAAACAACTAACTGGACTGAACTGAAACCTGATTTGAATAGGAGAAATTAGTTGTACTAAAAATAACTAAGTTAACTAAACTGAACTGAAACCTGATATGAAAAGATGGAGAAATAAGGTGTATTGAAAAACAACTAACTGAACTGAAACCTGATGTGAAAAGATGGAGAAATTAGTTGTACTAAAAACAACTAAGTGAACTAAACTGAAACCTGATATGAATAGATGGAGAAATAAGTTGAAAAAACAACTAACTGAACTAAACGGAAACCTGATATGATTCAGAATAGATAGAGAAATAAGTTGTACTGAAAAACAACTAACTGAACTAAACTGAAAGCTGATATGATTCAGAATAGATTGAGAAAGAAGTTGTATTGAAAAACTAACTAACTGAACTAAACTGAAACCTGATGTGAATAGCTGAAGAAATAAGTTGTACTGGAAAAACAACAACTAACTGAACTATACTAAAACCTGATATGAATAGATTGAGAAATAAGTTGTACTGAAAAAAAACCTAACTGAACTAAACTGAAACCTGATTTGAATAGGAGAAATTAGTTGTACTGAAAAACAACTAACTGTCATAAACCTGATTTGAATAGATGGAGAAATTAGTTATACTGAAAAACTATAACTGAACACCAAAGTACCTTAATGAAAATCAAAAATGTCTTTCTGTTGCTACAAGGATGTCTGAGCTTCACTGTGCATAATGATGGCTGTGCAGATTTTGACACTAGAATGGTGTTACCACTGCTGATAGTGGAAAGTTGTATTCAGTGAGTGATTGTTCTTTAGTAATTATGTTCTAGATAGCCAGGTTGTTTTGGATTTTGTTTATGAAGCAGAAGGAGGGGAAGTAATTTTAAGGATGTAAGGATTTGAACAAGAGTCCAATTTCATGGAAGGCCTTTTTTGTTTGAGATGCAGTTTCTCATCGTTCCTCTCACCGATTCACAATTTCACAACCTTAGACAGGATGTGCATCAGGGCATTCAATTCCTGAAATGTAACCTTTTCTAGTTGTATAAATATGTTTGCACGTTAAATAAATACTGTGACGACAAGTTACTGACATGGTGGTGAATGTGAAGTTGTTTAAAGGGGACCTACTATGCCTTTTACCTATTTCAGTTATTTATATATTGTGTTATGATGTCAGATATCTATGGCTAAACATAGTCAAAGTTCCAAAACTTGAGGTTAACATGCAGAAATGCTGCCTTTAAGTCAAAAGCCCTCACAGAAGGTGATTAACAGCTGAGCTGAAGGAGAAATTAGTTCTACTGAAAAACAACTAAAACTAAAATGGAAGAACTGCAGTGTGTTAGGGAGTACACATATTGTGACAGAGGACTAAAGAGAGGATTTACTGTCTAAGGAAACCAGAAAATTTCACTTTTGAATAGCTGAAATCAGAGAATTAGGACATTTTCCTTAAAGAAATGTCTCTAAATGATTAATAGATCATCAAAATAGGCAATTAATTGAATATTTGGCAATTCATCTATGAATTGACTAATCGTTGCAGCTCTTTATAAGTTTTTATAAAATGTATTTTCATGTATTTTCAAAATACAAAATACGTATTTGTATCTCAAATACATTTTCAGACAGGTATTTTGTATTTGTATTGTGATACATTTTTTGAGCAAGTATTTGTAATTTGTATCAAAATACTTTATGATGTATTTTCGCCCATCTCTGACTAGCAGGAGGGTGAAACACACTTTCTAATGGATCTACATTCAGTTTTACTATCAGGAATATGGCAAATAGGCGAATCTCTGAAAATGTTGGCATATCCCTTTAACAGCTAATACCAGCATCAGGTTTGTGTTTTCAGTTCAGTTCTGGACTCAGTTCAACATAATCTGACAAGTCCTTTACTTCAGGTTTCACCAACAGAGGCAGTGAGGATAAAAATAAATAACTATCTCAGAGGAGAGAAAGTGGAGCTGAATGTTGGTTTTTCAGCTGGTTTCAAAGACCACAGCAGGAAAATGCGAGAACCGATATTTTCTCTGACATTAATGTGCATGCGAAACAGAATTTAGATGGTCTGTTGAACAGTAACAGTTATATTGACCTGAGAGTCTCCAGTCTACAGTGAGGACTCCGCAGTCCAGCTGAGAGCAGCTTCACGCCTGCATCTTGTAAGTCGTTGTTATTCAGGTCCAGCTCTGTCAGACTAGAGGACTGGGAGCTGAGAACTGAGGCCAGAGCTTCACAGCTTTTCTCTGACAGCTGGCAGACACTCAGCCTGAAGGACAAGAAGACATATGGAAATGTTATTCTGTTATATTTTATGTCAGCATTGTATTATTTCTACTGGCAGGCTGTATTAATGAGGTTAACTGACCCTTATATTTAAAGCCCCCCTCGCAGTCAGTTTTTCTTACCTCTATAACTGTTTGTGTTCTATGAAAATGCTGTATAAACACATGTCATCATTTGCGCCAAATAACTTACATTGATAAGAACCGAATGTTAATAGCTTGTTCTACTCATTATGCTAATGCAGCATATGACTGCAGTGCTGTTCTGTCTTTGTCTGTTCTCTCTTTGCTCAACTCTTTGTCTGCGCCAAGAATGGAAATACCGGAAACAGTTATGCCGCCATGACAGTCTCTGAAAAACTTTAGTTTAGAGCCACAATATTGTTATAACATTAACAGCTAGATATCAACAACAGATATCAAAGCTGGTGGAAGAGAGTGACTCGAACTGGTTAACAGGTCATTCAGTGGCATTGTATGCCCACATAACTAACATAGCTAACAGCTGACTACCGCCAGAGGCTAATGCTAGCTACTGTATTTACTGTATACTGTACTGTATTATCTGTCTATCATGTGTCAGTCATCAGACCACTATAATGATAGAATGATATAATAACTGATGACATGATATGATATATGATATGAAATGCTATAATAATCTCATCACCCGTTTTTACCAACAGCTTAGTTTTTTGGACTATGTGCGCAAAATAAATACATTGGCTAACAGTGTGGATAATTAACAGACCAGGGGCCCTATCTTCCCAAAAGCGGTAATTTAGCATTTGCGATCGTTTAACGCCATGCGCAATGCAAATTGGGGGCGGGCACAAGCGCATGCCTGTTATAATTGTACTGGGCATAGGCGTGCCACATGCCAAAGCAGGCGTTTCAGCACTAAAATGTGGGCATTAGGGATGGGTACCGAACTCGGTACTTTTACAGGCACCGACCGAAAGTGGGCGGTACTACCGAGTATCAGTTCACATGACATGAAACGGTACCTCATTTCTGTACTTTTTTTTTTTTCTATTATAATTTAAAAATGTCGGTACTTGAACGCATCTCAGTCATACAAAGACAGCGAGCGAGATAGAAATTCCGACGCAAACTTGAAGGCAACACACACGAGGGTGGGTTACGTCAGCACGTCACTGCCAAAACAAGCAGAAGAGAAGAAGATGGCCTCTCGCTTGCGGTCCAAAGTGTGGCACTGGCTACACTTCACAAAGATAGACTCAGACAACGCTCGCTGTAACATTTGCGATGCGAAGTGCAAAGCTGGCCAGGGGAACACCTCTAACTTGAGGAAACACTTGGTCAAGCATAAAATCTTTTTAAATGCGGAAGACTGTAAAGTGTTCGATAGCCTGAGGGTGGACGCTGCATCCACCAGCAGCAAAGCACCTACAGCCAGCGACGACGACGAAACTTCAAGTGTCGCAAGTGAGGCGTCGACTTCTTCAACATCAGGTAACGTCATTTAATTAGCTAACGTTAGCTGGATAGTTGTAGCTTATAGCTTAGCATGTTTAGTAGCGTAACTAGCGTTGCTAACGTTATTATTATCCTCAGTTCGTGTCACCGTGAGACGTGTTATTCAACGTTACACTCTTGCTTTCTTTGCTAGGCCACCGTGTGAGAGTCGCACAGGAGACACCCTTCACCCTGGCGAAGAAAGCAGCTTTACCCCAGCAGAAAGTAAATGAGTGCCACAGGGCAGTGACTGCCTTCATTGTAAAAGGCATGTTGCCCTTCGCAACGGTGGAGTCTCCATGGTTCAGGTAAATTATTTATTTATGTATAAATGGGTGATAATGTGTGTGTGTGTGTGATATTCATAGAGTAAGCTAAGTTACTAACAATAGTTATTTTTATTGTCTATATATAGGGAGATGACAGGGACCCTGAACCCAAAATACTCCCCTCCCTCCAGAGACCTTCTCACAAACACACTTATCCCAGCTTGGTATCGTGTTGAGAAGAAGAATGTGAAGGAGGAACTCAGGGCAGTTGACCATATTGCAGTGACCGCTGATGGATGGAGCAGTGTGGCACAAGACCATTACCTCACGGTCACTACCTGGCTGCGACAAGTAAACTCTTGGTTTGGGAGGGAAGAGGGAGGGAGGGAGGGGTTTTATTTTGTTGGGTGCTGCTGCTAAACAAAAAAAAATCTAAATAAAGAACAATGTTGAAATTGAGAAGTTTGGACTTATTTGTTTTACAACTGTACATTTTTGTTGCATTTTTTTTTTTTTTTTTACTCAAAAAAGTATCGAAAAAGGTACCGTTTTTGGTACCGTACCGAATCGATTCAAATGTGAACGGTACCCAACCCTAGTGGGCATAGATGTAAAATTCCATTCCCTAACAGATGGCATTATCCTATCGTCAGTATCGGGCAATTACTTTGCACTAAGATCTTTGAAAAGCACATCTTAGCTGCGCTCCAGGCACGAAAACATTCGCTGCGCTTGATCGCACCATAATCTCCGCAGCAATCGCGAGACGGGAATCTTCCCAGATTTTTTTTCTCCATTTTTATCCTCGATTAGTGCTAATTTTAATTTATTTATCCTGGTTGCTGCTCCTCCCTCTGGCGATCTGGGGAGAGCCGAAACTGGCTCCATGCTTCCTCCGAGAGATGGGCAGTAGCCAGCCGCTTCTTTTCACCTGACAGGGGAAGCTTCACTGGTAGGACATAGCACGTGGGAGGATCACGCTATTCCAACAAGTTTCCCTCCCTCCAAACAGGTGCCCCTAATGACCAGAGGAGGCACCACTTCAACGACCAGAATATTGCATCTTTTGGTGAGGGGTTCTAATATGAAGTAAACCCCCAGGGGGCACGGGGAGAACATGCAAACTCCACACAGAAAGGCCATTTTGACGACCCCACCTGGGCAGTGGGCACTTGAGGACATGTGGACGGGCACGCACTCCTTCAGCGCTCACAGTGTCCCAGGTGGGAATCGAACGCAGGACCTTCTAGCTGTGAGGCGACAGCGCTTACCACTGCGCCACCGTGCCCCCTGCGAGACGGGAATCTGATTGCTTTTGATTGATGTAATGCCCAGGCATTGCCTGACCACACCTGTGAATAATTCTGGTAGTTAAGACCGCCCAAATCCCGTTTGCGCAGGCATTTTGGGGCGCAGATGATTTTGGCACGGCTCTAATTTGCACCTGCGACACGTGCCGTGAACGTTTCCGCATTCCCGCCGAGAATTGCATCCCCAACATATTTCGGGGCTGTTTTAACTTAGAAATCACGGAGGTCATGTCTACCCAGACAATTATATCACTTTTAAACACTTTTTACATTTCTGTAAAAATCATTACAATATGCTCCCATGAGGTGGGGATGCTGCCGGGCGGGCATGCAAAACTCGGCATAACACTTGGACAAATGTGCAAGGCAGACCGGTATCTTCCCTGCCTTAAGGCACGCACAAACAGGTGCGCAAGCGTAAATAGGGGATATCGCCTGTACGAAGATAGGGCCCATCGTCATGACTCATCAACACATGAACTATCTTAAAAATGACAAAATACACTGGAGGGGGGCTTTAATCTCATTAATGTATTATTTCTATCATTTCTATCATTGAGGCTAACTGACCTTATATTTAATGTCATTACCTATTATGTTACTGACCGAGTGTATCGAAGGGGCTAACTGACCCTTATATTTAATGTCATTACCTATTATGTCTACTCACCGACTGTATCGAAGGGGCTAACTGACCCTTATATTTAATGTCATTACTGTATTTCTTCTACTGACAGACTGTATTGATGAGGCTAACTGACATTATATATAATGTCATTATTGTATTACTTCTACTGACAGACTGTATTGATTAGGCTAACTGACCCTTATATTTAATGTCATTGTATTACTTCTACTGACAGACTGTATTGATGAGGCGAACTGACCCTTATATTTAGTGTCATTATTGTATTACTTCTACTGACAGACTGTATTGATTAGGCTAACTGGCCCTTATATTTAATGTCATTATTGTATTATTTCTACTGACAGACTGTATTGATTAGGCTAACTGACCTTATATTTAATGTCATTACTGTATTACTTCTACTGACAGACTGTATTGATGAGGCTAACTGACCCTTATATTTAATGTCATTATTGTATTATTTCTACTGACAGACTGTATTGATGAGGCTAACTGACATTATATTTAATGTCATTATTGTATTATTTCTACTGACAGACTGTATTGATGAGGCTAACTGACCTTATATTTAATGTCATTACTGTATTACTTCTACTGACAGAGTGTATTGATTAGGCTAACTGACCCTTATATGTAATGTCATTATTGTATTACTTCTACTGACAGACTGTATTGATTAGGCTAACTGACCCTTATATTTAATGTCATTACTGTATTTCTTCTATTGACAGACTGTATTGATGAGGCTAACTGACATTATATATAATGTCATTATTGTATTACTTCTACTGACAGACTGTATTGATTAGGCTAACTGACCCTTATATTTAATGTCATTGTATTACTTCTACTGACAGACTGTATTGATGAGGCGAACTGACCCTTATATTTAGTGTCATTATTGTATTACTTCTACTGACAGACTGTATTGATTAGGCTAACTGACCTTATATTTAATGTCATTACTGTATTACTTCTACTGACAGACTGTATTGATGAGGCTAACTGACCCTTATATTTAATGTCATTATTGTATTATTTCTACTGACAGACTGTATTGATGAGGCTAAGTGACATTATATTTAATGTCATTATTGTATTATTTCTACTGACAGACTGTATTGATGAGGCTAACTGACCTTATATTTAATGTCATTACTGTATTTCTACTGACAGACTGTATTGATTAGGCTAACTGACCCTTATATTTAATGTCATTATTGTATTATTTCTACTGACAGACTGTATTGATGAGGCTAACTGACCCTTATATTTAATGTCATTATCGTATTATTTCTACTAACAGACTGTATCGATGAGGCCCTGGTCTAGAGCAAGTCTCAGTGTGTTTGCATGGTGCTGTTTGCATGGTTAAATCCACCAAATGGCACATGCAATGCACTGTTACGCTGCACAACAGGCCATAAAATAAGTAAATAAATAAATAAATAAATAAATAAAGTGGATATAACTTAGGAAACACTTTAAAAAGTAACTGAATTTAAATTGTAATATAAAATATAAACATGAGAAAGGAGATGGAGAAGAGAGACAAGAAAAGTTACACAAAATGACACAAAAGCAAGTCAATAAAAGTGTGTTTTATAAAGAGTTTTAAAGATGATTCTGTGATTCTGCAGCCTCACTAAAGTGAAATCACTTTCAGTGTTGAGTCTGAGGGAAAGTTGGGAGGACCTGAAGATCTCAGCTGGCCCTCAGCTCACAGGGAACTAAGAGCTCCACAGTGTAATTCAGGACCAAAGCTAGCCTACTTTAAATGTGTTCAGTGACATTTTAATATGAATTGTCTATCTAACTGGTAACCAGAGAACAGGTGTTAAAAACTGGGAGATGATGATGTCACATTCCCACTGGTTAATATCTAGCTGCTCTATTCTGAAGCAGCTGGAGATGTGACAGTGAATTATGGCTGAGATGAACAGAGAGAGAGGTGTGGTAATCTAATGACAAGATATCAGAGCATGGATGATCTTCTCTCAGTCAATGAGCTTCACTGCTGTGTATAATGAAGCTGGATCAATAAAACTCAAATCCTTGTGTAAAACCTGCAGAGCGACCTTTGCAGATTCAGGAATCCTGTTTTGAGAGAACAGACCATAATTTGGAGAAATGTGTCAAATCAGCTGAGAAAAACCGTAAACTGATTTTACCTGAGAATCTCCAGTTTGAAGTCTGGACTCTCTAGTCCAGCAGAGAGCAGCTTCACTCCCGAATCTTGTAAATTGTTGTTACTCAGGTCCAGCTTTCTCAGACGCGATGGGGTGCACTTCAAAGCTGAGACCAGGACTTCAAAGTACGCCTCTGACAAGTTGCAGCCCCCCAATCTGAATAAAGAATAAAACAAATAGCTATCAAATAAAATATCCCTGAAAGCTTTCAACAATCCAGTGTTTCATAATCCAGTGGACTTCAACATGTTGTCAGTGTGGATCAGCAGCATGTCAGCCTTATAGAGTCTTTCCATCTGAAAGCATGACTGGCTGTCACAAGGTTCAGTTAAGTTTCAGAATCCAATGTTATATGGACAATATTTTCAGATGGCAGTTTCTCTGGAAATACTTGTGGTAAAAAGCAGAATTTGAGTTGGATGGAGAACTTGATCCTGACATAACAATAACTTGATCCTAAATTAACCTCAACCTGTCCCTAAATTAACCCTTGCTAGGCTGGATGTAGACATTTATTTAACAAGCTACACAAACTAACATTTTGGGTCTAACTAGCACCGTAACACTTAAAGCCCCCTCCAATCAGTTTTTCATACCTGTGTACACCATTGATGTTCTATGAAAACATACAGGGCTCTATCGTTGAATCGGCCTATAAACTGCGCCCAGTGCCCGGTGCAGCGCAGATTAGTGGGTGTGGATCGGCCCACTCGATATTTTGGTGTTGGCGCTACACGCGGCCCAACCTCTTGCATGGCACCGTAACCCCGGCGTCACGTTTCTGATTTTTTGCTGTTCATCTGTCATTTATGTGATTAATTAGGTAGTTAATTCTGAACAATGCTGTTCATGCTACATACCAAATTAACCGGCTGAATCTTGCGCATCGAATCCTGTCTTCCTTTTTCAGATCAGATCAACACAGCAGAAGTTATAGCTGTCTTTGTACAAAGACAAAGACAACATTTCAGATTATTTGGCTTTTTCAAATGGTTTTTTATAATGGCTTTTTGGAAATCTTTTTTTCAGATTATTTGGCTTTTTCAAATGGCTTTTTCAAATGGTTTTTTATAATGGCTTTTTGGAAATCTTTTTGGTATCTCCCTACAAAAACCACTGCCAAATACTCATGTTTTGGTATTTTTTCATCTTCTTTGAGTTGGGATGTGGTAAGGCCTGTGGCTATGTCTCCATTGGGTTTCTAGCCATAAATACAACAACCACAGGTAACGGTTTACACTCTAAAAGTAGGGATGCACCGATTGCGATTTTGTTGGCCGATTCCGATTTCCGATTTTTGAATAGTCTGACTTGCCGATACCGATTTTTGACGATTCCGATTTTTTTTCTAAGAACAATAATTGGCAGGTTATTTTTTTACTTTTTAACTTTGCTTTAATAGAAAATTAACATTCATGTCACATTTCTTATCATTTGCATGAGGTAGGACGATCTCACTCAAAAACATCTCAAAATAAAAGTGTTCCAGGTTACTGGACAGAGCTTTTCTTTTTTGTGTAAATACAATGAATATAAAACAATTAATTCCAGTATATCCCACAGCTATCATGCATTTACTTATCCAAAAGAAAAAAGGTGCAACAGAACAGGGGCTTCAGATGGAAAGTAGCCTATGGCTAAATCTGTTACAAAGCATCTCTTCCCCTATGGGGTTTAATGTTTTTTTGTATAGGCCTGTCCCTGCCAAATAAACTAATAAAATAAAATAAATAAACGTCAAAATGTTATCCATGGACAAGGAACTCTGGAGCCCAGAGACCTTCGAAGCCATGCCCACTCTACAGTTGTGGATTTGGCTGTTATTGAGTAGCCTAGATGAGGAAATGAGTTTGAGTAGACTCAGTTTGAATATCGTAGTTTACACACAGAGCGTGTTTTTTTTAATCCGCCATTCGAAAAAAAATCATCTCTCACAGAAAACCTTGCACACTGGTCCGATGCGTTTTATTATTATGTTCGTCGTTCTATTCGCAATACGAAACAAAAGTCCTCTCCTGGCTGTACACGTTAGGGTTAGGGTTACAACGTGACTGACGGATAGCAGCAGCAGCAGGCAGCGGTGATGTGGAGGCTGGTCAGGGAAGAGGGGACGGTGAGGTGAAGCGAGCCGCTCAGACTGGAGACTGTGGACTCCAACCTACCCGGCGGCCCCTCCGCGGCTCCACACCGACGAAGACATGATGTGGCATGTGTGTACTGTGTAGTGGCAGCTTTTGTTTTGGCTGCAACTCGTCCACTCTGTCCCGCTGCTTTTGGGTGCGCGCACGTCACTTGAAAATCGGCATTTTAGAGTGACCGGCGCAGATCACCGATCGAGGCCGATCACGTGAAAATCGGCCATTTCCGGTCACGTGCCGATCGATCGGTGCATCCCTATCTAAAAGTGTTTTTTATTCTAGGCGAGAATCAACCACTGTGTTTGAGCTGGTGTTACTCAGGGTCAGTAACACATAGAGTCATTCTGACACTTGGAACAGAAACTTCAAAGTCTTACCTTTCAGAAAAGGTCGGGCAGTTGTCTCTAACCCTAGGGCTGGGTTCACACCGGCGACCCAAGCCTTGCCTATGCCTTGCCTTTACCCACGCTTTTAAATAGGCGTCCGTTTTAGTCAACGAGGCTGTGTACACCGGCCGCCTGAGCGTGAACCCTGCGTGTACCCACGCCTTGCCTGTGCCTTGCCGATTTTATCGTTTAGGCGTGAGTTCTATTTTCAAGCCGACAAGGCGCATGCAGGCAGGCTTCTTCTGTCAAGCCATGAAAGAAAAATGCGACAATATCCGTGGGAAATGGCAAAGTCAACTGAATTTCAAAATAAAATGGAGTTACTACAACAGTGTTGAGCAGAGAGAGAGAGAGAGAGAGAGATTGACGGGTGGCTATCACGTGGGGCTTTCTCCCTGTCTGCAAACAAATCTTCATGAGAGAGAATAGCGACCGAAGAAGCAAGATGGACAATGTTGTTGTGCCAGCACATATTCTTGCAAGATCACCTCTCTAAAATGTCCGACTATAGTCAGACCTGGTTATACATATCCAGCATCAATAGAACATTAAATATATCCGATTTATTTTACCTATGATAATTCGGGACCACACATGAGAGAGAGAGGAGAGGTGCTTGTGACTCGGCTCCAGGTTCAGCGTGCAAAGGCGTGCGGTGTGATCGCAAAAGCGTGTAATGGGTTCACGCCCAGCTCAAGGTCTGCAGGCGTAGGCATGGGTTGAGGCAAGGCAAGGCGTAGGTTCTCTGTGTGAACTAAGCGTAGCGGTTCAGCCACAGTAAGCATTTTAGTTTGGGTATGTCGTTTTCACCATTTTCTTCAGAAATAGGTGGCTTTAGAAGAGGTTCGCATTATAACAACGCCTTTAAGCGTAAAATTATGCACTACCTGCTCATTGGAGAAGTGCAGTAAACGCATCACAAGCTTCAAGATTCAAGATTTTTATTGTCACTCCGTAGTACAAGTATCACGTGTGAAATTCTTGTGCTGTGGACTCCGTTTACAACATATTACAAAATAACAGGGCATATGGGTGCAGGAAAACAAGAGACACAACAAGCAATAAGGCAGTAGAATGATAAGACAAGTCAAAGACAGTGGCATATTCACTGCACATAGGTGCACATGGCATGTACATACTTTAAACATACTTAAACATAGTTGACGTTCTGTTTGCACAGGTGCAAATAGCATATACCTAATTAAACATACAATTAAACATTAGACATACGTAATGGTAGCAGCTACAGTACAGTACAGTACAGCTACTACACTATTTGTGTATGTTAAGGAGTCTCGTGGCCTGTGGGAAGAAACTGTCCCTCAAGCGATTTGTGCGTGCTTTTGGGACCCTGTATCTCCTCCCTGAGGGTAACAGGGAGAACAGGCTGTTGTGGGGGTGGTTTGTGTCTTTGATGATCTTCAGGGACCTCCTGAGGCACCGCTGGTTATGCAGTTCTGGCAGCTCACATCCTGTTACGTGTTGGGCCGCACGCCTCACTCTTCTTAGCGCCCTGCGGTCCATGGTGGTACAGTTCCCGTACCAGGTGGTGAAGCAGCCAGTCAGCAGGCTTTCAATGGTGCCTCTGTAGAAGTCCCTAAGGATTTCTGGCCTTAGCCCAAATTTCTTCAGGCGCCTGAGTCCGTGTAGTCGCTGTTGGGCCTTTTTGACAACAGTGGCCCATATCAGGTCCTGGTGGATGTTGACTCCCAGGTACTTGAAGCTGTCCACCCTTTCCACCACTGTGCCATTGATGGTGATTGGGGGGTGTTCCCCCCCCCCCCCTTCCTCCTGTAGTCTACAATGATCTCCTTGGTCTTGGAGACGTTCAGAGAGAGGTGGTTGTCCTGGCACCATTGTTCCAGGGCCCCCACCTCCTCTCTGTAGGCCGTCCTGGCAGAGAGGTCAAACCTAGCGTAGAACGCGTTGAGTTCGTCCGGCAGGGAGGGTGATGTGTTGTGGGATTGCTGTTTCTCCCCCTTGAAGTCAGTGGCAGCATGGAGTCCTCTCCACAGATGTCTGTGGTTGTTAGAGTCCAGTTTGGACTCTAACATATTGCCATATTCTCTCAGTGCTTTTTTTTTTAGTGGTTCGGAGGGCATATCTTGCATAGCTTCCCTTTTAAGCTCCAATTCCACGGAGTGATCTAGTCCGGTCAGAAAAGCCGACCGAAGCACTCTGAGCTCCCCCCCTCCCTGTTTCATTCCCGTCTGTCTCATATATAATATTATTCCATATTATTATGCTTCTCAAACCAATCTAACTGCAGTTTAAATACTGCAAGCATGTAAATACGCTACACTATAGCAAGAGCAAAGTGAAAAGAATGTTCTAAACGCATTGGCTAGAAAAATATAGCCTATCCCTATGTGGCCTATGTCATGATGAGATTAGATTGGTGAAAGTTTGTCCAGATTAGAATGATATCGTTTTCTCTCGCTACCTTTTCTTCTCCAGTGCTGCAGATGATGCACATATAGCCTACATTATGTAAAGTCATTGCATAAATGTGTTTTTATTGTAAAAGTGGATGTGAAGTAAGCCAAGTCTTGTTGGAGCGGAGCGGACATCAAGTACAGCCGTGTTGCGGCTGTCTCTCATCTAAATCACGTTATATCTGCGTGGGATATATATATACCACCTAGGTTACATATATGTTTCACATAGGGTTGTGTTTGGATGTCTATGTTTTATTTTGGCCAATATTATATATATATATATATATATATATATATATTATATATATATTCGAGAATTGCATGTTGTGTGAACAGAAACATTATTTCTATCTACCACTTTAGGCAATTTAGGCTGATTTGGTTGATATTTCTTCTCGAAATGTATTAGCCTCAATGCATGCTGGGAGATTTGAGGGAGTGAGAGAGAGAGGGGGGGAGAGAACAGCCTCTGAATGACAGGGGCTCAAAACTACGATATAACCACTTTTTTCCATTGGTCTTTGTGCCTTTCTGACGCGCGAGAGAGAGGGAGTGAGAGAGAGAGAGGGGGAGAGAGTGTGAGATGGCAGAGGAGAGCTCTGCGCAATTACAATATAACCGGCGCACTGAATAAGGCCTGGTTTTGAAAAGCGCTAAGCGCTAAATTAACGCCAGGGTGGAAGATATCGTTAGGCTGGTATTTAAGGCCGAAACGCCCATTCTGGCCTATTCTGGCACTGCGCCACGCCTCTTCGGCGTAAAGCGCATTTCGGGGCCTAAAACCATGTTGCAATCTTCCCGAGGGAGGCGCAAGGTGCATTTTTTTGCGTTCAACGCCAGTTTTTGTGCCTAAGGCCACTGCAAAGATAGGGCCCACAGTGCGTGCTGTGATAACACACATCATCATTTGAACCAAAGATCATATATTGATAAGAACCGAAGGCTTATACCTTGTTCTACTGCAACATCATGGCTGTAGCGCTCTTGTCCATAAAGGATAAGAGCATCGCTCCTGCCTTCAATATACGATCTTTGTCTCCCTTCCAGGCAGTAGACCGGAAACAGTATTGCTGCCTCTACCTCTGCAAAATGTCCGTCCAGAGGCCACAATATTGTTATAAATATCAACAACCAGCCAATATATATCAAAGCTGGTGGGCTTTATGGAAAGAGTGTGACTCAAACTGCTTGACAGTTATATCAAACTGGTCATTGAGTGGCGTATTACTGTCATGTAACTAACATAACTCACAAGCTAACAGCTAGGTAATGTCAGAGGCCAACGCCAGCTATTCACTGTAACTCATAGAGTAATTATTATTATCTGAATATCATATGTCAGTCGTCAGACAACCATAATGTCTGGCGTTATCAGCTGTTTTTACCAACAGCTTATTTTTAGGAATTTGAGCCCAGAATATGGTTATATGTCAACAAAATAGACTTGCGAACACTGTGGCTCATTAAGAGACCAGGGAAAACACAGCTACACATGAAATATCTTAAAGATGACAAAATACACTGGAGGGTAGTTTTAAACTTAAAGATCATCACTGACCCATCTCACCTTGGCCATAATCTGTTTAAACTCCTTCCCTCTCGCAGGCGCTACAGAGCACTATACGCCAAAACTACCAGACACAAAAACAGCTTCTACCCACAGGCCATTACACTTAACACTTAAATCAGCCACTTGAACACTTAGTTTACCCTTACTGTTACTGTCTTAAATTACTGTGCACACATTCATGATCTAAGCTCTTCTGTAGCTGTTCCCCCTTTGGCAGGCAAATGAAACGTTTGTATAGAGATTGTTCATTAGGGCAGATGTGACTTCACACACACGGTAGCCCACAGTAGACAGTCCAACACCAAACACGCAGCTATACTATCTATACTATCTATACTCGCTCGGTGTGGCATACCACCAAAGCACAACGGCCAGTCTCAAACGTGCTTCTAGTGGTTTTCACCATCATGTAATGTTGTGTGTTAGTGCAGGTTCCACCAGATTCAGCACATACTCTAACGTAGACCGGGACATGGAAAATTGAAAATTGCACTTCCATTCCACCTCATCAAAGTTCTTAAGTGCATCTTCCCAGAATAATTGTCTGCCTGGTCTCCCTCGCTTCCACATTGCTGAGGGCAGGTAACACGACCACTGAAGCAACCTTTCTCTGGTGGGATCTTTGTGCACGACGTGTCGCTGCTTCGTATCTTCTTCTGCTTACACGTATTTACCTTTCCAGTTTCTTCATAGTTTTTCCGCGTTGCCGAGTACGTGTGAGGAAATATTGCAGAAGCACAACAAACACAACCACGGACGTCGCCATCTTTGCTGTATCTTTCCACTTCATGGCTGCCACTGCCACATGCTTTCCGCAGCACCATTTCCGCAGGCTCCCCGCCCCCCCACCCCCGCCCTCTTTGCTCGGCCGTGCACCACCCTTCTGACAAACTGCACAATATCATTCAACTGCAGCCCCGGAGCTTCTCCCCATGTGTAGAAAGAGATTAACTGGTTTATTGAGTCATGTCTACCAAGGGAACTGCTGGGAATAGCCGGACCTGATTTACTGTTTTGGTTTTAATCCAGAGTTCATGTTTAGAAGTGGCTACAGACAGACAGACAGACACTCCTGGAATAATTAGCAATGACATCACTGATGATGATATTTTGACATACTGGTAATTGTGATGTCATCAGTGAATGTCAGTGATGCAGATTTGAGCAATTGTGCGCAGACATACAGACATACATACAGACAGTCCTTCGGGGCTTGAACCCCTAATAATAATAAAGCAGAGTAAAAACAATCAGTTAATATTCATATCAGCACATTATTAAATATGATGTCTGACCTGAGAGTCTCCAGTCTGCAGTGTGGACTCTCCAGTCCAGCATAGATCAGCTTCAATCCTGAATGCAGCTTCAATTTTGAATTACTCCACTCCAGAGTCAGGATGCTGTGACTCAGGTCCAGCTCTGTCAGATGGGAGGGGTTGGCCTTCAGAGCTGAGGCCACGACTTCACAGTCAGTCTCTGACAAGTTGCAGCCCCTCACTCTGAATAAAGAATAAAGGAGGAGTTGGACTTCAAGCAAGCAACTTATAAAGCAATTACGACGACGACGACGACTACTACTACTACTACTACTACTACTACTACTACTACTACTACTACTAATGATAACTGCAATAATTGGGGCAGTTCAGTTCAAATTCTGGTAAAACCTGACACCATTAGACACATACTTTGTTTGGGTTTAGTTCATTTTATGGTTTAGTATTCTGCTATTTCTAAGCTGAAGGCAGGAGAAGACGAGGGGGATCTTTCATAGATATTATTACTTCAATAAAGAGTTGAACTAGACTAAAGAATTAAACTAAAAAAACAACAGACCTGTTAGATCAGTAACGGAATGTGAACCTGAACCTGGAACAGTAATGTCTTTACTCTGTTACAGGAAAAAGTAATGTGATTACAGTGACACGTTACTTTGTAACATGTTAAGCACAACACAGTGTACCACTGCTACGTAGAACAACAGTTAATATTCTCTATGTTTGAGGAACTATAGATCTTTACTATAATTATGATGGTGTCAGGTATAAAGTACTTGTTCTTTCTCTTGGTTTATTTGGCATTCAAATTAAGTATATAAAGTTGTCAATAGTATCGGTAAGTATCAATACAAATTTGACACGGGTACAATACACATTTGCAACAGTATCGATACCAGCCGTGCTTTCTCTTAATGAAAAATCAAACATACTACAGAATTTCCCCTCCCTATCATTGGTGGGTACAGTATGTTACTTCAACAAGCTAAAAGTGTTGTGATAGGCTGATGACTAGAGCAGGGGTAATCTGCTTTTTTGTGATATGGTGGTGACTAGAGCAGTGGTAATCTGCTGTGTTGTGATAGGCTGATGACTAGAGCAGGGGTAATCTGCTGTGTTGTGATAGGCTGATGACTAGAGCAGTGGTAATCTGCTGTGTTGTGATAGGCTGATGACTAGAGCAGGGGTAATCTGCTGTGTTCTGATAGGATGATGACTAGAGCAGGGGTAATCTGCTGTGTTGTGATAGGCTGATGACTAGAGCAGGGGTAATCTGCTGTGTTGTGATAGGCTGATGACTAGAGCAGGGGTAATCTGCTCTGTTGTGATAGGCTGATGACTAGAGCAGTGGTTCTCAACCTGGGGGTCGGGACCCCCCACGGGTCGCGAGATTATTTGGGGGGGGGGGGGGGGGGGGGGGGGGGGTCGCTGGATAATTGTCAAAAGAGAAAAAAGAAAAAAATAAGAAATGATTTTTCTTTCATGATGATTAAATCTCCCATACATGGTTTAATGTATTATAAAGCTATCTAAACTATAAAAACGATTTCAGTGAGTGAGTGAAATCAGTGTGAGAATGTGTGCACACTGTCATTGGGTATGCTAGCGGCAGGAGGGGGCGTCGTGAACCCGAGCCTAAAGTATTTTGGGGATCGTGGCTCAAAAAGGTTGAGAACCACTGGACTAGAGCAGGGGTAATCTACTGTGTAAGAACAATGCTTTTAATGAGTTTCATCTGGCCTAGATTATGGACAAGCATGCGTCTGTCCATCCAATGTTTCTTTTTTTTATGCCTCTTGATATGTTGTCGTCCCCCCTTCCCCGGTACAAAAATGGTATAGAGCATCAGTATTTACCTTGGTAGAAGATATCAAAGTTAGAAATTCTAACATCGTGACAACCCTATGTATAAAGATCACTCTACACACTGTTCTATACTTTTGGTATTTACATCAGGACTAACCGAGCCTTCCTGCAGTTCCTCACAGCTGGGATCAGTCTCAGTTGTCCGTCCTGTGATATGTTGTAGGCCTCCAGGTCCAACACATCCAGAACCTCCTCTGACATCTCTAGCATGTAGCCCAGAGCTGAGCAGTGGATATCAGAGAGTTCATTCACTGATCTGTTCTCGGACTTCAGGAACTGTAAGATCTCCTGATGCACTGACTTGTCGTTCATCTCCACCAAACAGTGAAAGATGTTGGTGCTTTTGTCAGGAGAGGTATTGGATATGGCCATCTCCTTCAGGTTCCTGATGGCTCTCTGGATGCTGTCTGGTCTGCTCTCTGTCTGACCCAGCAGGCCTCGTAAGAGTCTCTGGCTGGACTCGACTGAGAGGCCATGAAGGAAGCGGACAAAGAGGTCCAGGTGTCCATTTTCACTCTTCAGGGATTTGTCCATGGCTGTCTTCAGGAAGACATCCAGGGATTGGTCATGGTGTTCAGATCTACCAAAACCGTTTCCCAGGAATGTCTTTAGTACCTCCTCATTGCTGTTTGTGTGACAGTGGAACATGTAGACAGCAGCCAGAAACTCCTGAAGGCTCAGATGGACAAAGCAGAATACCTTGTCACCTTGGTACAGCCCACACTCCTCTTTAAAGATCTCCGTGAACACTCCGGATGTCACTGAGGCTGCTGGTATATCAATGCCACACTCTGACAGGTCTGCTTCATAGAAGATCAGGTTGCCTTTCTCCAGCTGCTCAAAAGCCAGTTTTGCCAGAGCGAGCATCAACTTCCTATTATCTTTCTCAGTTCTCTCATACTTGACGTTCCCCCATTTGGACTGAACCACCAGCAAGTGGATGTACATCTCAGTCAGGGTCTTGGGCATCTTTACTTTCTCACTGGTTTTCAACAGATGCTCCAGAACTGTAGCAGTGATCCAGCAGAAGACTGGGATGTAGCACATGATGTAGAGGCTTCGTGAAGCCTTGATGTGGGAGATGATGTTGCTGGCCTGCTCATCTCTGACTTTCTTCCTGAAGTACTCCTCCTTTTGATCGTCAGTGAAGCCTCTCACCTCTGTCATCACGTCAACGTACTCAGGAGGGATCCGATTGGCTGCTGCAGGTCGTGTAGTTATCCAGCGGCGTGCAGCGGGAAGCAGATTCCCCTTGATGAGGTTTGTCAGCAGCCTGTCCACTGAGGTTGACTCTGTAACATCAGTCAGGATCTTGTTGTTCTGGAAGTCTAGAGGAAGTCGACACTCATCCAGACCATCAAAGATGAATACAAGCTGGAACTCGTCAAACCTGCAGATTCCTGCTTGTTTGATCTTATTAAAGAAGCAATGGATAAGTCCCACCAAGCTGTATTCCTCTTTCAGCAGATTCAGCTCTCGGAAAGGTAACGGAAATATGAACTGTATATCCTGGTTGGCTTTGTCTGCAGCCCAGTCCAGAGTGAACTTATGGGTTAAGACTGTTTTCCCAATGCCAGCCACTCCCATTGTCATCAATGTTTTGGTTGGTTTATTTCCAATAGGTTTAAAGATGTCTTCACATCTGATTGTTGTTTCTGATCTCTGGTTTCTGGATGCTGCTTCAATCTGTCTGACCTCATGTTCAAAATTTACCTGTTGACTCCTTCCCACCGTGAGGTAAAGCACTGTGTAGAAATCATTCAGAAGTGAGTTTCCTGCTCCACCAAGCCCCTCAGACACACACTGAACCTTCTCCTTCAGACTGGATTTGTGTTGATGTTGACACGCAGACAGAGTTTCTGAATTAACAAACAACAGATGAAATAAATGAGAGGTGAGTAAAGAATAATACAAACATTTCCTGATAATTGACACATTCCCAACTCCATGGACTCTATTCAGCTCATTACTGGTGGGTGGACAACCGGCTCATTTCCAATAGGCCTACATTTCCGGTATAATCCATTCTGCTTTATGATCACTGTTACAGTAACGTAAATCCACGGATTACAAGGTCCGGTGTTCTGCCAAAAAGTGAAATCTGACCAGTGACCATAACGTTAGCTGCAGCTAAATAGTGATCGCCATGAAGCAATAAAGTGATTCGTTCTCCACATTTCCTGTGGCTAACGTTATGGGACGATGACAGTGTAGTCAGTAAACTAGTGCCACGTTTTCAATGAGTTTTATCGGGGGTGCGTTATGGATAAGCGTGCATCTGTCTCGTGTCGTTACGGGAGCGCATCTCCACCAGTCAATTTTCGTGATGAGCTGGGAAACTTCCGGTTAAAACTTTAAAAATAATATTACTTAAACAAAAGTAAATAGCTTATTGATGCACGTTGGATGAGAAAAAGGTATTTCAACGAACAAAGCAGCAAACCTTGTATCAAAATACTCGTGATGTTAAGATTACGAGTGAAACTGTGGCTGTAAACTAAAGCATTACTCAAAATTAATATTAATGCCAATGTTACAATAAGGGTTTTATTTTGAAAGCCCTAAAGCAGATGAGATACTTTTACATTCTGGCTGACTTGACGCCCGTGCAGTTATGCCTGTCTGAAACACAGCCATGCGGATCCACATGTGACCAGCATGTGGCACATGACATGTCACATATCATGTGACATGACATGTCACCCCCACTGCGGGTGGGGGGTGTACCCGAACCCCCCCACCCCGTGGGGGGTGGGGCGAGTACCCGAACAGCGGAAACATTACTCGAGTACTGACGTTATGAACGAGTACTCGATTACCCGAGTACTCGCGCCCATCCCTAAGTCATAGGCGCCGAATCTGTGGGTGCTCCGGTGCCCGAGCACCCCCAGAAGAGCCAAAAGAAAGAGCCGAGTATGCAGAGAAGAGCCGAGCACCCACAGAAGAGCCGAAAGAAAGAGCTGAGCACCCACAGAAAGAGCCGAGCACCCACGATTCCTACTGTACTTATCACGATTCTTTTTCATATTTCATACAAGTACAACCAAACTAATTTTCTAGTGTATGTACACTGAGGCATATACTGTCAGGGTGTAAGGTCAGTCTCTCACAGGGGCGATACACCTGGCGTCACAACCAGGTGTTGAAATGTTTGGCAGCTGCAGTTGAGGAAAAGCGGCTAGAAGTAAATTCTCTAGTTGCTAGCAAAGAGACTAGACATATCAAATTTATACGTGAGGGAGAAAAGATTAGACCAATTAAGGTCAGGCACAAGTTAGGGCAGCTAAGTGTAGGTGGAGCCTGGGAAATGAGGGTTGACTTGAATGAACAGCTAGTCATCCCAGCATATATAGTTAGCACCCGGCTACGTCCGGACTTGTTACTGTGGTCTGAGGTAGAGAAGAGAGTTTATTTTATCGAACTCACAGTCCCGTGGGAAGATCGAGTTGAGGAGGCTTATGAGCGCAAGAAAGCTAGGTATGCTGAAATGGCAGCAGAGGCAGAGCAGCGAGGTTGGAGGGCTCGAGTGCGGCCTGTAGAGGTGGGCTGCCGTGGTTTTGTGGCAAAGTCCGTTATTGCCTTACTAACTGAGTTGGGCATTCGGGGACGGAGCCTGAAACTTGCGGTTAGCAACATGTCTCAGGCAGCAGAACGAGCAAGTGAATGGCTGTGGATAAGGAGGAAACATGCTAGCTGGGGAGCTCGCTAAGGTCAGATTGATTGTTTGTTGTTGGTCATGATTAACGGTCCGCATCAACAGGGCTGAATCATTGACAGTGGTGGTGTAGTTAGGGATTGTTTGTTGTTGGTCATGATTGACGGTCCGCATCAACAGGGCTGAATCATTGACAGTGGTGGTGTAGTCAGGAATATCATACCGAACCGACCTGGATAGCTAGGCTTAGATAGTGAGGTAATATGCAGTTGTGCGGTCGGTGGTAGCATGGAGGGAGGTGTTTCCAGGACGCTGGATTACACCGTTAAGCCTTCTTGAGGTGTCGTGGGCCTAACTTAACGAAACGTCGGTGAAGGAAGGTGCCCACTTGAAAACCCCAATGACATGCTTCATACTGCTGTTGGCTAGGTTAGGTAACTGGTGATTTGTGTCTTGTTTATTAGTTTGTTAGCCTGTTAGCTTGTTTTATTCTGGACTGGGCTTCTAAATGTGTTTTTCCTCGGATTTTGGCACAAGGGATAGTAACATCTTGTCCTGTGTATTAATTAATACAGGGTTCGTATGGCCATGAGAAACCTAGAAAAGTCATGGAAATTTAAAATACAACTTGTTTTATAAATATTTTCATGTCGTTCATTTACGCTGAGTTTCCAATAATTCATGTGCTAAAAAATAATGTTCACAAGCATGCAAACACTATATCTATCTCTTGGTTCATTGTTTTTTACAGTAGGGTTGGGCGATGGGACGAATACATATTGGCTATCTGCGATTGAGTTGCAGGATTGTCAATTTGCTAATTTAATGGAGAGAGAGAGTGACAGACAGAGAGAGAGCGTGGGGACAGAGCAGAGACATGCGGCTCAGCACACACACGCACGCACGCACGCACGCACACAAACACACACACACACACACACACACACACACACACACACACACACACACAGCGTTGAGCAGTGAGAGAGAGGCAGGGGGGAAGGAAAGAGAAGGTGGAGCAGAAACGCGCTCTCCTGAGAATACGAGGCAGCAGGATGAGGGCAGATTAGGAGCAAATATGCGTCCTCGCATTTAAAATAACTGACAAAGTCCGACTGAAGCAAATTAAACTCAAACTATCACAAAGAGCAGCCGAGATTAAGACACTTTTTGGGCAATGAGTTCCGCTCTATCTGCCTGTTTGTCTCTCTGTCAGTGCCCGCATGTCTGTTTAGTGTGCGTGTGTGTGTGTGGCATGTCATTTTTAACGCTGTTCATAACGAGCAGAGCGTGTGTTCAGGCTATCGTCCGGCTCCGTCCCCAAATTAATTTTCATCATCCCTGACGCTATTTTTAACGTCCCCGGGATGACGGGAGGTCCTTCGTGTCAAGGCAAGCCCTGGTTAAGTGTGTGTTTGTGTGTGTGTGTGTGTCTCTCAAACTAACTGCCCCTCCATGTTGTCTCCATGCTGCTGCACTTTGCAAAGTGAAAAGGGGGAGGGGAGGAAAACTTGGGAACCATCTTTCAGACATAGAAATGCAACTGATAGAATGTGCACTGCATGTAGTGTCAATGATGTAGCGCGATTCTAACGATCTGTCTGGAAAGGCAGATCGTGGAGCCATTCTGATCGTGAACGATCTAAGATCGTCATATCACCTACCCCTACGAGTACCCACAGGAGAGCTGAGCACCCACAGAAGAGTCGAGTACCCACAGAAGAGCTGAGCAGCCACAGAAGAGCTGAGCAGCCACAGAAGAGTCGAGTACCCACAGAAGAGCTGAGCAGCCACAGAAGAGCTGAGCACCCACAGAAGAGCTGAGCAGCCACAGAAGAGCTGAGCAACCACAGAAGAGCCGAGCAGCCACAGAAAGAGCCGAGCACCCACAGGGAAATGGGGGGGAGCGAGAGAGAGAGAGAATGTATACGCTGCATGTGCCTGGGTCCTGTCAAGATGTCAGCGCAGTTGCCAAACACACTGGAAGCGTCTGATTCTGATGCTGGTGTTTTGAAGTCCACCTGTTGTTTTAAACTGCTGAACACCATACTATATATATATATATACAGTATATATATATATATATATATATATATACGATTCAAAATACAATGCTACAGCATGCGCTGGGACGCGTCATCAGTGATGTTAACTGGGGTCGTAAGGTGTTTCGGGTCTATCGAACATCATACACCCTCGCCCAGTAGACCCAGCCGAGGCCGATTAAGACCCCGACCCTCGTCCCAGAAGCAGCCGCTCACGGATCAGCCTTCCTACTCTGTCTGCAACGTTGCCCGCAGAAGGGTTGATCATGCCCAATCCGCTGCAATAGAGCTAGTGCTACACCGCAGCATTGAAAGACCCTTCGGTGCATGGAGGGCTAAGGCTCTGTGGGTTAATCCTCCTTTGTCTCACCAGACCCTCCCAAAAGGCAATCCTACTATGCCGTACCATCATGGTGTACCATAGACAAAGAGGATATGCCTCAAGGAGGCCTGTGCGCTGCACGTCATTCCCCTGCGGCGAGCACCTCGCTCTAGCCTGAAGGACCCCAGGCCGCGCCGATCTTTATACAGCTTTTCAGGAGGCTAATCCGTAGCGTTTGTGGATTTCTCCCTCACGAGAGAGCCAGGCTGGGGTGCTAAACCCATCCCGTACTGGGTGCCGTCTCTCCGACCGTCAACTGTCTCTCCAGCTTGTCACCAAACTATACTTGGTTGTCACCTAGTCTATTCCTAAGTGTGACTGGCCAGGGGAGCCAGACTCATACGATTCAAAATACAATGCTACAGCATGCGCTGGGACGCGTCATCAGTGATGTTAACTGAGGTCGTAAGGTGTTTCGGGTCTATCGAACATCATACACCCTCGCCCAGTAGACCCAGCCGAGGCCGATTAAGAATATATATATATATATATATATATATATATATATATATATATATATATATATATATATATATATATATATATATATATATAATACACACACGAACATGCACTATAGAGGCACTAGACACACTCTCAGCCATACATCCATGATCCCCTCTCTCTCTGCAGCCACTCTTTTCATCCCCGTGTCTGTCTCCATGCTCCACAAACAAATCTCACTGCAGTTTAATAGCAAGCATGTCAAATATAACGCTACACTAGCCTATAGCAAAACTGTCTGAACAAAATGAGAATGCTCTTCTAATGCTATTTCGCCCCCGAGAAAACATGGCGGCCGCTAGGCTCGCCCCAGTACAAGCTCTGTTTTTGTCTCAGTCTCTTCTGTCAGTGTTGTTTATACGCAAATTGTCGTGTTTGCCCACATACACTCGTGAGGAACTACTCTCATTCCGTGATGGACTACAAGGATCATCAGATCCACCAAATATCGATGTTCCTGAGGAATTGTTGACTTCCTGGAGACCCGGGGTCTCGTACGCGCAGGTACCCCGAGTAGGCGGCAGGCGAGCCAGCGTCTTCTCCAGATGCAGGAGACGGCCATACCGGCCCCCTCTGCCAGCCATCCTCCTATCAAATGTTCAATCCCTCACAAACAAGATGGAAGGACTTCTGCTATTAACTCAGAAGAAGGATTACAAGGAATGCTCCGCTTTCTGTTTTACGGAAACCTGGCTCAACAACAACATCGATCCGCTAAGACGGGCGGCGGAGTATGTTTTATGATCAACCACCGAATATATCACCATAACATGCAGACCATTTTATCTCCCAAGAGAATTCGCCTCAATCGTGATTACCGGTGTTTATATACAGCCACGAGCTAACGCTACCAATGCTTTCAATGAGCTAGCTCGCCACATTTCCTCCACTGAACAATCTCATCCAGACTCCACAATAATAGTCCTGGGCGATTTTAATCACACAAACCTCTCCCGCGAGCTTCACAATTATAAGCAACAGGTAACATGCCCCACAAGAGGTACCAACACTCTCGATCACTGCTACAGCACAATCAAGTCTGCTTACCATGCGATCCCGAGAGCTCCACTTGGTAAATCTGACCATGCGTTGCTGCTCCTTATCCCTTCGTACAGACAAAAACTCAAAACAGTCAAATCCACTACAAAAACTTGTCTAGACTGGACCACCGATGCAGTCGAATCTCCGAAAGGTTGCCTGGACTGTACTCTGTGGGATAATTTGAAATCTGCATGCAGCTCACTAGACGAGTATGCATCGACAGTGACGTCATACATCCAGTTCTGTGTGTGGAGATGTGTATCCCCACTAAAACTGTTAGATCTTTTGGTAACAGTTACCCCTGGTTCAACAAGGATTTGGCAGAACTTCGCAAGAACAAGAACTCAGTCTGCTATAAGGAAGGCCAAATCAAACCACTCAACAAAACTGGAAGAACAATTCCAAGACAATAACACCAGAGAAGTATGGAAAAACATTCAACAACTGACAAATTATAAAAAACGCCCCCCCCCCCCCATCCGCAGATGAGGACCCTAACCTCCCTGATAAACTCAACCAATTCTATGCCAGATTTGACACCGACAACCACTCCACACACCCCCCTGCCCCCCTCCACCGCCCCCCCTCCTCCCTCCCCCATTCATCATCCAGGAAGACAAAGTAAGGACTGTGTTCAAACATTCCAATAAAAGAAAAGCTGCAGGACCTGACCATCTCTCCCCTGCTGTGCTCAGCTACTGTGCTGACCAGCTAGCCCATACATGGGCAAATTACGGCCCGCGGGCCGGATGCGGCCCGCGGGCGCCACCTGTGTGGCCCGCCATGGAATTGCAAAAAAAAATTTTTTTTTTTTTTTTTTTTTTTTACACAGTGCACCTGAACGCAACATGCAAGATACCCGCTGAATAAATGTCCAAATGTTCATGTCATTCTGGCCAATACTCCACTTCTGTTATAGCATTCAGTCTGGAATATGGAATATCTTTCAATAATCTTTATGACTAAAAGGCTACATTGAATTAGAAATTTAAATAATTAACTCATTGGTTTTGGAATTATTTAGCTTCAAGACTGCATTTTTGTTTGTGTGACCCTCAACACAGGCTTTGATTATCCCGGGCCACTTACTGATACTTATGCTTAAATTAACCCACTCATATTCTGATTTATTTCAAGAAAAACATTTTGGCTAGTGGAAATTCTAATTGGCTGGTAACTTTCAAATCTAGCAGCCATATTGGCAGGTGGTCAAAAAACTTAATTTCAAGCCCTGAGAGCAGGTGGTGACATAGGAGTGAGTGAGAAAAGGATGAAATATTGGTGGTTAAGACTGAATAATGACATCACAACTGTTAATTTAAAATGAGTTATTCCTCTAAACGTGGCTTCAAATGCACCAAATCTTTCACGCTGGCCCCGTTCGGCCCTCAGCAAAACCTGGTAGCGAATACATTTTTTGTGGCCCTCTCTATCATCAAAGTTACCCATCCATGGTTTACGGCATGACAATATTTGTTCGGCCCCCGGCAACAATCTGGGTTTCTCATGTGGCCCCCCATGAAAAATAATTGCCCACCCCTGAGCTAGCCCCTGTATTCACCGACATCTTCAACTCCTCACTACGCCAATGCTCAGTCCCACAATGCTTTAAACAGTCCACTATCATCCCAGTCCCCAAATCCACCAAAATAACATGTCTCAACGACTACCAGCCCATAGCTCTCACATCTGTTGCAATGAAATAATTTGAACATCTGGTCCTAGACTACCTCAAATCACTCACATCATCTCAACTCGACCCACACCAATTTGCCTACCGCGCCAACAGGTCAGTAGAAGATGCCATCAGCCTAGCATTACATCACACACTTCAACACCTAGAAACCACCAACACATATGCACGCATCCTATTCATCGACTTTAGCTCAGCTTTCAACACTATCTCCCCCCACAAACTATTCTTTAAACTGCAAGACATGAACATACACCCGGCCATAAATTACTGGATCCTAGACTTCCTCAGCAACAGAATCCAAACAGTCAAAATACACAACCGGATGTCCCACCCCCTGACCCTCAGCACTGGCGCCCCCCAGGGGTGCGTCCTTTCCTCCTGGTTCTTCTCCCTCTTCACTGATCAACTCACCTCCCTGGACAACTCAGTAAAAATTTGCAAATACGCAGACGACACCACCATCCTCGGCCTCATCACAAATAATAACGAATCAGCATACAGACGAGAAGTAGAGAGAGTTGCAACATGGTGCTCTATCAACAACCTCCTGCTCAACACCTCCAAAACCACCGAAATAGCCATAGACTTCAGGACTGCAAGAATGACACCCAAACTCCCACTGACAATATCCGACCAACCCATAACCCTCACAGATTCTTTCAAATTTCTCTGAACCCACATCAGCAATAACCTCAAATGGGACCACAACATCACCACCATCACCAAGAAAGCGCATCAAAGTCTATACTTCCTCAGGCAACTGAAGAGGTAAAGAATAAAACAACGCCTACTGCTCCGCTTCTACTCCGCCATCATTCAAAGCATTATCACCTCATCCATAATTGTCTGGTACGGTTCAGCTGATCAAATCTCCAAATCCAAATTACAGCGCATTATCAACAAAGCAGCTAAAATCATTGGTTGCGACCTCCCCACCCTGGACTCCATATACACCTCCCGAACCATCACCCGTGCCTGTAAGATCATTAAGGACCCCTCCCACCCAGCCCACCCCCTGTTCCAGCCCCTACCCTCAAGTAGAGCTGTCACGATTCCTCGAGTACCTCGAATAACTCGAATAATTAAAAAGATCAAGGCCAAAATGATCGCCTCGACACGGCATTTAGAGATTAGAGACTGTTTCTCACGGACGCTTACTGGTGTGGCACAGCGCTCTTCCGGTGTAAACACGCGAGGACACATGATCGCAGACAGACCAGAGAGCAGCTACGTGGCTACATAAGGTGGATACCACCTTATGTAGCCACGCCCATTTGACCCGGTTCTGTGGCCGTCCTACGACTTCCGGCTAAAAATAATAATAAAATAAAATAAAAAATGGCTGCGCTGCTCCAATATCATCTAACTCTGAATTAACTAATAATTTAGCCAATTGTATGTAACATACTGTAGCGTATCGGGTAATTACGTGTATTGGGGTGTTTCCGTGCTTGGCTAGGAACTGATATGTGTGGGTGTGTTCCTAGGGGGAAGGGGATATATGTGACCAGCGGCCGGGGCGGAGGCCAGTCAGGCTATGTGAGGGAGCTGACCGGGTGGTTGCAGAGCTAGCAGCGAAGCTAGCTGCTAGGAGCTATATTGTGAAGACAAGAATAAAAAGCCTGTACCAACTTCAAGTCTCCAGTTCCTTGGACAAATACCCACTTTGTTACAATACCAAATAAAAGCAAACGGCAATGTCTAAGAATGCAACGCCATGTAACTGGCTCGTTAAGTCTCACATTCCAGGGAATTACGTTAACGTCTGCGGGTCTTTATTGACGTTAATGGCTCGCGCTGCTATCGCGCTGCCTCGGAGGAGAGACAACTATCCGAAGCTTTCTTTGTTGGAGTCCAGGTATGTTTTACAAGAAAGTGCTCGTCATTGTCGACGATAACGCTATCTGACCTGGCTAACAGTGGATACTTGCTTGCTTGCTGTGTACCGGCTCAAAGTAGTAGGCTACGTTATTTATTTTACCCCTTCACTGTCGCGTGATTTCTAACCCCACATAGGATAAGCAATAACCACTCCCTGTGGCGCCGGGATTGGCCAGGAGCAACACTGGAGGGCACGCAGCCCAGCGATTTCATGAACCAACTGAATAGCTCTTGAGAACAGACAGCGATATTGAGAGCGGACATTGAAATGAATTATGGTCACCTACCTTCTATTATTGTTATTGCTTATCCTATGTGGGGTTAGAAATCACGCTTCACTGTCCGCTCCAAAAACAACTCTTTTATTTTGCGCCGTGACCGCCGGAAGTGTTAGGTGGACCCGGAAGAATTTGGTCCACTGTAAGGTCTGAACATAAGGTGAGCGAGCGGACCCCGCAAAATGGAACGAGGCGGCGGAGAAAGCAGACAGGAGGAGCCGGGAAGGGAAGAACCAGGGCCGAAAAAGCGACCGAAACTGTCTAAAGTGTGGGATCATTTCACGCTGAAAAAGGACACAAACTCAGTGGTGTGCAAGTACTGTAACGACACAAAGCTCAACCTAACGTTAACCTAACGTTAGCGGCTAATTTAACAGCTGTGTGTGTGTGTGTGTGTGTGTGTGTGTGTGTGTGTGTGTGTGTGTGTGTGTGTGTGTGTGTGTGTGTGTGTGTGTGTGTGTGTGTGTGTGTGTCCGCTCTTTGTACTCTTTTGAATCTGAATCTAAACACATCGGCTACCAAAATATATTTCCCTGCATGTCATGATGAGATTAGATCAGCAAAACTTTGGACAGACAGGAATGTTTCATTTTCTCATCCTCCCCTCAGTGCTGCTTTCTCCCCTCCACTCTGCATGACAGACAGGTAGGACGATTACAGCCTCGACTGACAGGGGCTCAAAACTACTAACAACTTTTTATTCTTTCATTGTGCCTGCCTACATATAAAGTGACCTTTTCCCTAAAATACTGATGCTTCTGTGCTATTGGTAGCCTATAGCTATTTGGTATCTGATGCCTGCCAGTGCGCTATAGGAGCAGAAATTGTGTTGTGTTGGGGGCGCAAGCATGCACCCACTGGCAGAAACATAAATCGGTGCCTATGTCCTGAGTCCTGAGACATATTACATTAAATTGGCCATTTACGGGCCACCGGGTTGGGTTGGGTTCAGCATTAACACACATTTTAACAGGACGGACTGGCTCTCTTAACGGGTTGGGTTGGTGCGGGCCTTAAGAAACCCTGATACCTGGCAGGGCGAGGGATCATAGTGCTCACTAAAACAAATTTAAACACATTTGTGAACAAAATGTGGGAGAAATAAGCCTTCTGTGTGGATAGAAAGTCTTAGATATTTTATTAAAAAAGAAAAAAGAGGAAATACTCAAGTAAAGTTTTAGAATGGGGATTTTGGTAAAATGCATGAAATAACGTCTGTGGTTATCAAACGTTTATGAGAGTGGTAATTTGTGTTCAGCAGGATAATCTCCACAAACCAAAAGTGGACCACTTTTATGGCTTTTGAAGTGTAAATGTGTTTTTAAACCCGATTTTCAGAAAACGTGTAAAAAGTCATAAGGTGGTCCTCATTTGTGAATATTATCCTCCTATTAGCCTCTCCCCCTATAAGAACCAACATGGTGGCGATTTCTGGTTAAGCCTACAAACATACGTCATCCCGGCGGTACTCAATTAGAGTATTAGCTCAATGGCTAACGTTATCATAAGCTGTGTTTCCATTACAGTTTTTCGCAAAATAATTGCGATATTTCTACAACTTCGACAATGTACAATTGCGACTTGTAGGCGTTTCCATTGAAGTTGAGTTTGAGTGACGGCGCACACCTGAACACAATTCCCCGTTGCAGCAGCTGCCACAGTGATTACGCACGGGGATCTGCCCCAAATCCCGTCCCCTGCATGCTCAAATCCAACCAATGGTCAATGCAAATCACCACATGAAGTTACAACGCATATAAACGAGCCTGATTATCAATTCAAAAGAAATGAGTGTCATACCCTGCCCCAACATGTTGCTGGATGCGATGAATGCAGTGAGCGTGAGAGGCAGAGGAAAAAAGGTAGCCTACAACTGCGCGCACACAGACAGGCAGCCTGTCACCATGGAGCGATTTCTGTCATTAAACATGATCTATTTTCCCCAGCTCCACTTTTGCACAACACTCGTCTTTCTGCTAGGTTGCTGCGGAGGTTTTGCCATGGCTTATCGAACCCTTTCTCCCTCATCTTCCTTTCATTTTCCGCTCCTTTTCCAAAGGAGAAGATGGGTCACATGACATGCAAATGCAAAAAATGTGTTTCCATTCCACTTTTGCGATAAACTGCTATATCGACACGTCTGAAAAACCACCTCATGAGAGCGCAAAAACGTTTTGCGATATTTGGGAGGTTTTTCGAAATTTACCTGTTTCCATTGCCCAATTTATATTGCGATATTTAGATTTTGCGCATTTCTGAGTTTAATGGAAACACAACTATAGATAGACACATTTCGTGCATATTAGTGAATGAACCGGGTAACGGATTTCAAAACGGGTGCCAGCGTGGAAAGAGCGTGACTTGAACTGGTTAACATAATATACTTTCAGTCATTCAGTGACGGTTTTAGCCCTTTTATTCAACAAGCTGTGGCCTACGTTAGTAGTAGCCTAGCCAGAGAGATAACAGCCAGAGAGAGGAATTAGTGCAGGGCAGGCCACCAATCACAGATGACCATACAGCGAGCTCCACCAATCAAAGACGTCAATGTTACATTGTAGAATTGTGGGTAGTGTAGTACTTCTCCATGAAATTGAATAAAAAATGTTTTAAAATAAAAACCGATGATATACAGATTTGTGGCTTCTACAGGAAGATATAACATTGTTTCACCACTAGATGGCCGTGGTAAGTCTAAATTGGGTGGTTATGAGAAATTGAGAATATAACTAATAATCATCGGGGCGGCTTTAGCTCAGGAGGTAGAGCGGGTCGGCCAATGACGCAAGGGTTGGTGGTTCGATCCCCGCTCCCTCCCAGCTGCTGTCGTTGTGTCCTTGGGCAAGACACTTAACCCTCCTTGCTCCCAATGGTGTGTAGGCACCCTGCGTGGCAGCCTGCCGCCATCGGTGTATGAATGGGTGAATGTAGACTACCTACTGATTGTAAAGCGCTTTGGATAAAAGCGCTATATAAATGCAGGACATTTTACATTTACATAACTAATAATCAAAATCTCAATGCAGAATATGAATCAGGAAATACCCCGCTGGAACCGTGACGTCACAGAACAGTCATGTGACTGTTGAGCTCTATGGCACCATAAGGAAACTAACCCTAACCCAAAATAAACAGACACAAATGTGAATACTGTCAATTACAGGCAAATATCAGTTTGATGTCATAATCATATTAATAACACCATTTACACAGTAAATAATTTTGTAAATAAATGTAGTATCTCATGGCTTCCTACCTGTTCTGCGTATGCATTTAGCAATGGGCGTTATGATGAGCAGCAACATGGTCACGACCATGAAGATGATGACTATTCTCCCTGGTCTCCGTTTCCATTCACCATCAGACTCTACAGGAAAATAACAGCAACAAGTCTGTTTACATGGACAAAGTATTATATCTATGTAGTTGAAAGCTTGACCCAATTCCAACCTTTTTGGGATTTGATTGTCTGTGTGTGTGTACACAAAATTCATCATCAGTGATGCGAAGTTGAGCAATTGTGTGCTGCGCATGCCAAGCACACAATTGCTCAACTTTGCATCACTGATGACATCACTCACTGATGACATCACAATTGCTCGAGTGACCATCACTGTAGAGCCCTGCGAGCGCCTGAAATTACGGGCCCCAGCCCGCCCCGGCCCGTGACATTCAGGCCCCACCCAGCCCGCTGCGAGGGCCCGAAGACAATATTATGATATAATGACACATCTCTCCCTCTCTCTGTTCCTCAGCTGCCCGT
Organism: Poromitra crassiceps; assembly: GCF_964638095.1. NCBI lineage: Eukaryota > Metazoa > Chordata > Actinopteri > Beryciformes > Melamphaidae > Poromitra > Poromitra crassiceps. The sequence continues at coordinate 8,823,314 of NC_139639.1, forward strand.
GTGCTGCGGTGCTGCAAAGACAGCGCCTGCGCTCTGCCTGTCTCTCTATAGAGACCCACAGGAATGAGTCTGGAAGTATACTTCTGGGTTCGTCAGCAAAAAAGTGAATGGGGTTTAGAATGGAGATTTCACTTAAATGCATCAAATAAGGTCTGTGGTGAACAAAAGTTTATGGGAACGTGAATTTGGGTTCAGCATGATAATCTTCACAAACGTGAATAACCTTTATGACTTTTGGAACGTAAATGTGTTTTTTTTATGTGTTTTTTTTTTAAACGCTTCAAAAGGCATACAAGTTATTCACGTTTGTGAAGATGATCATGCTGAACACAAACTCGCGTTCCCATAAACTTTTGTTCACCACAGACAGACCTTACAGTATTTTATGCATTTCAGTGAAATCCCCATTCTAAAACCCCATAGACGTTTCCACTGATGAACCAAAATGGGGCCGAGTTCTGGATAAAACCTACAAAAATACGTCATCCCTGCGGTCTCTCTCTCTCTCTCTCTCTCTCTCTCTCTCTCTCTCTCTCTGTCTCTCTCTCTCTCTCTCTCTCTCTCTCTCTCTCTCTCTCTCTCTCTCTATATATATATATATATATATATATATATATATATATAAATTGAGCACGCGTAGCGCGCAAGATCCCTAGTATATATATTTATATATCTATTTATGCCATTGCAGTACCTTATTATTTGGATTTACATGATTTTTGTGCCAAAAAAGGGGTTTTTGGGCCCCTGAGACCAAACGGCCCCGAGTTGAACCGTGTCCCTACACCTTGAGATGGCGTAGGTGTAGGATAACAGCAAATCATAGTGGAAGAAAAGGTAGCAGAAAACATCCTGAGGAGTGGGGCTGGCTCCCGGCCTAATAAGGGAGCTGGGGCTCTGTCTGTCTGTTTGTTTCTCTGTCTGTCTACTGATGACATCAGTGATGTCATAAATTCACTCACACACACACAAAGTCGGCCAGTGATGATGTCATAAATTGTGACATCATTGATGTCAGAGGCATCATCAGTGATGCACACATACACACACACAAGACACACACACACACACACACACACACACACACAAAGTGAGGTAACTCACTCGGGATGAGCGGGTTGCTGATGGGTTGGCTGACCTCCTCACTGACTGGGTTCTCCACCTTACAGCTGAACTCCGTATAGTTCAAATCCACCTATAAATCCGTGAAATAGAATTAGCTCAAAGTTCACAAACCAATCACAGTTTAATTTGAATACTGCTCACTTGATGTCTTCACCCTTTGGTTAAAGGAGATGTGAGGCTCAGCTGCAGAGCAGTTCCCTGAAGCTGGAAGGAGTTCAGTGTCTTGCTCAAGGACACTCCAGCAGCTTAAAGCATCAAGAAACATAAAGGTTTGACTTGCGGTGTGCGGCACAGCTGTGAACTGTGTACAGGTGTTCTGTTTCTCTCTTTGTTTTATGTTGAATGTCGTCTAATATGTTTATGTACAAGTGGTGGATTATTTGTCTTCTGGTATGGGGACTGTGGTTGCAAGTGCAACAGACACGCTGGAATATGGATTGGCGTGTGGAAAGAGACTGTCGACTGGGGGATATGCGCTCTGCATGCGCTCGTATACAGCAGAGAAACCTTGCTTGAATCAAGATATTCTGCAACTCAGGGGACTGCCTGCACAGGACTGTGGTCCATGCTGACACCAGGGCTCCTATCCACATCCCACCAGAGTTGATAAGACCAGGCCGGTGAAAGAAACAAGGAAGGAGAGGCGGAGACGACTGTGAGCAAGGCACACAAGGCCACCACTTCCATCTGTGATCCTCACAAACCTGCCGTCAATAAACAACAAAATGGACGAGATCCGCGCTCATATGAGGTACTGTTCAGACTTCCCTCCGGGAGGCATCATTGCTATGCTACACGGAAACTTACACTCTGCAATACCGGACTCCGCCTGTAAAATAGATGGCAATGTGATACTCCCAAAAAGGGTTTGGAGATATATGTTGTTTGTATGAAGGTCTTGTTTATTTCTTTAAGATGCACTTTATTTATTTTTGAGTCAAACTGGATATATAGGTTAAATGATACCTTGCACTTCTATGTTACACCAGTAGGCGGCAGCAGTGACTTTTCATGGCTACTCGTTTGGGACTTAACTCAGGACGCACTGACATCCGGGTCATAATCCACACGCTTTGGAGAAAGAAAGTCAACGCTTGTCCTGTCTCCTGTCTTTTCACACCTTATCCAGGTTTGTTGTCACCAAATATGGTCTAGAAAGCTAAAAAGGAGTGCTTGTGAGAAGTATGAACGTTTCTATATGCTGTATGTTTGTAACTAACCGAAACGGGACCTTAAACTAGTGATTTTCTTGTATTTGGTAATGGCGTTTTAGCCACAAGCTAATCTCCATTCTTTATTTCTTTTTGGTATCACTTTGGCTTCTGGGCATTACGAAATTGATTAGACTGAAAACCACAATGTGTATAAATGTGTATAAGTTAACAGTTTCAGGCTAAAGTAATTTACAGTGTTAGTAGCTAAATGTAGCTCTGGTTAGCTGAACACATCTTAGCCTCAGGGAGCTAACCATTGATCACCACGGTGCCAAGACACCTAGCGCCACTCAAGGGTACTGACCAGGTTTTCGTGGGCTACGTGTAAATGAGTTACGAGGTTATTGTCAATTGTCATTGGAATTTGTGTTGTGTTGATTGTGTTGATGGATCTCAAGTGCTAAAGTCTTTCTGTTACTGTCATGATATAATAGTCTATAAAATGGCACATTATTGTCGAAAATATATCCTTTTATAAGAAAGCTTATTTGATTAAGACTATGCTGTATGGAAAAGAAGACATGTAGATGGAAAAAGAGACATGCATGTAGAACTGAAAATGGTTTATTTTTGTAATTATACAAAACAGGATTTATTTTGAGAAACTTAAGAGAGTTTTGATGCTGAAGTATTTTGTATACTATGAACATGTTTTCTTGAAGAGAAGAATAGCTGGGTGCGACCAGTATAAACTTTTGAAAACATAACAGAAAAAAAGACAAAAGAAAGTAATGAGAAATAAAGATATAATCCACACGCTTTGGAGAAAGAAAGTCAACGCTTGTCCTGTCTCCTGTCTTTTCACACCTTATCCAGGTCGTAACCAAACAAGGTTTGGATTATAAATTAATTTGTCAACGGTACCAAGCCTGGGACCCGTTACAAATTCATGGGGGCTCGTCCGGGATCGGCGCCACCTTCTGGTCCGGAGCTGATCCAACCTGATGACATCTGGGACCGACCGACCGACCGATGCAGAGGCTGATGCGTACGGAGACCTGTGACCCTGAGTGAGCGGTGATCCTTGGCCCGTAGACTGTGCGACTGACCGTGAGCGAGAAGGAGGAGCTAAGATGGCGGACAGTGGGAGGAAGAGCCTAGTGTGGGACATTAGGAAATGCCTACTCACCATGTCAGCGGAAGAGCTCCACCAAATCACCCAGACGGTGGGTCCAGTGTCGGCATGGGAGGAGTCCGAGCCACAGGAGGGAGACCATGAGGGATGCTTCGACTATATCAGTTCGTATATGTACAGTGAGCACTTACTTAAGGCAGAGGACAGTGGTATGGGTGAATTACTGGTTTTGAAGTATGATATTGATGCAATTCTTAAGAACCGTGATGCAATGCTACTGTTAGGGGTAAGGGGTGATTCTGAATCACAGACCATGCACACAGACACTCAACCCATTCACACTCATGATGGCAATGCCACTCAAACAAGCCAAACTACAACCGAGACCGTTCAGATGTCCCCAGCTGATAATGTAGTTACTCTTGCTACAGCCGTCCCAACCAGTTTTGCTTTACCTAGCAATAGTACTGACAGTCTTAACACTAGTCCGGTGCCTATTGCCCCAGCATCAAGCTTAGCTAATGCTACAATGCCAAACACATCTGACACATCGAACACTGAGTTGCTTAAAATGCTCGCCAGCTATGAAGAGCTTAGCAAACAAATAATACAGTGCATTCCAGGATACCTACCTCCTACACACTTACCTGCTGTAAACTTACCTGCTACACAGTCACCAGTGTACTTACCTGCTACACAACCACCTGCTGTACACTTACCTGCCACACAGTCACCAGTGTACTTACCTCCTACACACTTACCTGCTGTACACTTACCTGCTACACAGTCACCAGTGTACTCACTTCCTACACACTTACCTGCTGTACACTTACCTGCCACACAGTCACCAGTGTACTTACCTGCTACACAGTCACTAGTGTACTCATCACCATCTCCAGCCTTGCCTAGCAAGCTTCACCGTGATACGCCAGACAGTAACCCATCTGGTGAATCTATCACTCAGCCAATCCCTGATAGGATGGTCTCCTTAAGAGAGCTCTCTTACCTCCAGAGGAGGGAGTTTAAGGTACAAGGGGGTCAAATCGGTGACAGCTCATCGGACATCACCTACAACAATGTCTGCAAGCAAGTTGAAGAAGGAATAAAGGAATGCTTCAGTGATCCAGAAATAGTCCGTGGTGTGCTCAAAATAATAAGACCTGGCAACTTCAAAGATATGCTCATAAATAAAGATGACATAACAGTGACTGAGCTCAAGGGGTTTCTCCAAGCCCACCTAAGAGAAAAAAACAGCACAGAATTATTCCAGGAGCTGATGTGCACAAAACAAGACGAGAACGAGACACCACAACAATTTCTCTACCGTGTAATTGGTTTAAAACAACGTATCCTCTTCACATCTAAACTGTCAGACGCAGGCATAAAATACTCTGCAGCGACAGTTCAAGACGTTTTCCTGCATACAGTGTACCAAGGCTTAGGACACAAACACACAGACATTCGCAGAGAACTGAAACCTCTCCTGTCAAGTGGCGAAGTCAGTGATGAAACAATCTTACGCCACGTGATGAGAATCACCAGTGAGGAAAGTGAGAGACAGAGGAGACTCGGCTCCTCCCGTCGTGAAACCGCAACAACTGCACACAGCGCACAGCTTGAGCTGAGTACAGTTAAGGGGTCTAACAACAAACAAGACCATATGGATCGCAACACCAAACCAGAACTGTATAAGGACCTTGTAGCCAAAGTAAATGACCTCACCAGAATGGTTGAGGCAATGAAGCAACAAAACCAACCAGGACCGGCACACGATGAATATCGGTATCCTCAAAATAGGATGCGACCAAGACGGGGAAGACCCTACGGTTGCCCAAAATGTGTCGAACAAAATCGTCAAGACTGCAACCATTGTTTCACATGTGGGGAGGAAGGACACCGTGCAACTGGCTGTCTACAGCGACAACAGAGTCAGGGAAACTTCAACCGGCCGCTGTCGAGGGACGAGCAGTGACCGGATCTGAAAAGAAGTCCCAACCTGAATGTTCCAGTAAAAGAAAATCTGATAGTAGTAAAACAAGCCTTGCCTCAGCCACCACTCAAAAAACAGCTAATACGCAAAATAACTGTAAACAAACATTGCCATCTCCTGAGCTACCACTCACAGCAAGGGGAGCCGTTGCTAACCTAATCGGAAGAAAAGCCTTAGTTAAATGTAATCTAAATGGTTTAGCAGCCACGTCATTGCTTGACACCGGGGCACAAGTTAGTATGGTGAGCCGTGCCTGGAAAGATGAATACATGCCTGACCTCAATATTCGTCCAGTGTCTGAAATAATTCAGGAAATAGATGATCTCAAGGTCTTTGCAGTAAATGGAGACCTTGTTCCATTCGATGGATGGATAGCCATAACGATAAACCTGCCAGGAAATGAGGACCCCAGTCTTTCCATCAATGTCCCATTCCTAGTCAGTAGTTTACCAATGGAGAGGCCTTTGCTTGGTTTTAATGTTTTAGAACAGCTCATCTCCAGTCAACCAGAACGATTAGGTCCTGTGCTAGTTCACTTGCTTTGTAACGCCATCTCTGTTCCCAGTGAAAAAGCTGAAGCCATCGTAAGCTTTATTCAGACAGCAAGGCCAGTCATGCGGCAGGGACGCCTGAGGACAGGTGCCCAGGATATCGTCATCCCAGCTGGTCAAGTGTCGTGGGTGCCGGTTTCCACCAAACATGGACGCTGCTGATCGTTTGGTGTTGTTTGAAACAGATGAAGACAGAGTGCCGTTGGAGCAGCTGGATGTAGGGCCAGGTCTGTTCAACATCCAAAACCCTGCAAAGCCCTATGTCACCATACCAGTCGGTAACAATACCAAACATGATGTTACCTTAACACGAAAGACAGCTTTAGGAATCCTGCAGCATGTTGAAAGTGTTGTGGAGGCTGACATTCCTGCCACACCACAATCTGAGGCAACAGTCAGTGAGGTCACCACCACTCAAACCAGTGAACCACCTCCACCACTCTGGCATCCACCTGTAAGCCTTGACCACTTGGAGGAAGAACAACAGGAGACTGCTAAACAAATGCTGTATGAGGAGTCCAAAGCCTTCGCAAGAGACGGAAATGACTTTGGGTGCATCCCAAACCTACAAATGGTGATAAATCTGAAGGATGATATCCCTGTGCAGAGAGCGTACACTTCCATTCCAAAGCCACTCTTTAGAGAAGTAAAGGAATATATCCAGGACCTCCTAGTAAAGGGATGGATCATGAAATCTAAGTCTCCCTATTCTGCCCCGGTCGTGTGTGTGCGAAAGAAGGATGGCACACTATGCCTCTGCATAGACTATCGCCTGTTAAATCAAAAGACAGTCCCTGATAGGCATCCACTGCCTCGGATTCAGGACTTGACGGACACTCTGGGAGGATTCTCATGGTTCAGCATCCTTGACCAAGGGAAGGCCTACCACCAGGGGTTTGTCGCAGAAGGTTCACGCCATCTCACAGCCTTCATCACCCCCTGGGGGCTTTATGAATGGGTGAGGATGCCATTTGGTTTATCCAACGCCCCCGCCGCTTTTCAGAGAAGCATGGAGGAGATGTTGAACTCCTTAAGGGATGAATGTTGCATTCCTTACCTGGATGACGTGCTGTGTTATTCCAAGTGCTTCAATGACCATGTGGAAGTGATCCGTAAAGTTCTTCAAGCTCTGCAGCATCATGGGGTGAAGCTTCGACCAGAGAAGTGTGAGGTGTTCCAGCGAGAGGTTCGGTACGTGGGGCGCCTGGTGTCCGCTGAGGGAGTTCGAATCGACCCCAAAGACTTTGAGGCTGTGCTGGCTTTGAAAGACAAGACACCACAAACAGTCGGTAACATCAGACAGGTCCTCGGCTTCCTAAGCTACTACAGGTCCTACATACAGGACTTCTCCAGGATAGCCAAGCCGCTATATGAGCTACTCCAAGTGAAGCACTCAATGCCACCAACCCATCACCGTCACTCTAAGACCAAAGGTCCACAGCTTTCATCTAGAGCACCGATTGACTGGACGGCAGACCACCAGAAGATATTGGAGAGGCTCATCCACATGCTAATCAACCCACCCATCTTAGCATATCCTAATTTCGAGCAGCCCTTCGTCCTGCATACAGATGCGTCGGAACAAGGGCTCGGCGCAGTCCTTTATCAGCAGCAAGAGGGAAAACTGCGCGTCATTGCCTATGGATCACGGACGCTGACGCCAGCCGAGAAGAACTACAACCTACATAGCGGAAAACTGGAGTTCCTCGCTCTAAAGTGGGCAGTGTGTGAAAAATTTAGAGACTATTTATTTTATGCTCCACACTTTACCATCTACACGGATAATAACCCACTGACCTACGTAATGAGCACCGCAAAACTCAACGCAGTCGGACACCGCTGGGTGGGAGAGTTATCAGATTTCCGCTTCAACATCAAATATAGACCTGGGAAAACCAATATTGACGCTGATACACTCTCCCGTCTCCCTCTCGATATTAACAGCTACGTGACAACATGCACTGAGGAGCTGTCGCAGGACGTGCTACAGGCAACCTGGGAAGGTAGTCAAGCAGCCCAGGGGAAAGATGTGGCATGGATAGCTGCCCTCTACACTTCCTCTCTTGATGTGATCCCACAGCCTCGTCTACTCCTCCCTGAGATCAGTCAAGATGAACTTGCAAAAGCCCAACAAGAGGACCCTGCTATTGGAGAAATAATAAGGCTCAAAAAGGCGAGTGGTGTCCTCACTGACGAAATACGGAGATCTGTGAATGGACTCACCCGAAAGCTCCTTCATGAGTGGAGTCGACTACACTTTGAAAATGGAATTCTATACAGACGCACACCAGAAAGAAAACAGTTAGTCCTCCCCGCCAAATACCAATCTGTTGCCCTGAAACACCTCCATGACAACATGGGACACGTGGGTACAGAGCGAGTGCTTCATCTCGCCAGAGAAAGGTTTTACTGGCCGTATATGAAAAAGTATATAGAGGACTATGTCACAAGAAAATGCTCTTGCATAAAACAAAAGAAACCCACAATACACGTGCGCGCACCTATGGGTGGCTTAAAATCTAACTTTCCCCTTGAATTGGTCTGCATAGATTACTTACATCTAGAGAAAAGCAAAGGAGGCTATGAGTACATTTTAGTGGTAATAGACCATTTTACCAGATTCGCTCAAGCCTACCCAACCAAAAATAAATCTGGCCATACTGCAGCAGAGCGCATCTACAATGATTACGTACCTCGTTTCGGCTATCCAAATAAACTCCACCATGACCAAGGACGCGAGTTCGAGAATGATCTCTTTCGAACATTAGGACGGCTGTCAGGGGTCGGTCATTCTCGAACATCCCCGTACCACCCCCAGTGTAACCCGGCTGAGCGTTTGAACCGCACAATTTTGCAAATGTTACGGACACTGACGGACAAGGAAAAGGAGAGATGGAAAGAACATCTTCCACAGGTTATACATGCGTATAACTGTACCCGCCACGAGTCAACCGGGTACTCGCCTCACTATCTGCTGTATGGGCAACACCCTCGCCTCCCTGTGGATCTTCTGTTTGGATTACTGGAGGAGACAGATCCAGTAACACACAGAGGATATGCAGAGAAATGGTCTAAAAGAATGACAGAAGCATACAAGATTGCGAACAAAAACAGTCTGTCATCTAGTGCAAGGGGCAAGTCCTATTATGATCAAAGGGTGCAGGGGGTAGTGCTTAAACCAGGAGATCGAGTGCTAGTGAAAAACCTAAGTGAACGGGGTGGGCCCGGGAAACTGCGCTCCTACTGGGAGAAAAGGATATATCTGGTAAAAGGACAAATCTCAGACAATCCTGTATATGTCATTCATCCAGAAGGAGAATATAATGGAAAAACCAGAACCCTGCACAGAAATCTGCTACTGCTAGTCAATGATTTGCCAGTTGACTCTCCACCACAACCTGTCAACACAGTTGTGAAACCAGCAAAAAGACTATGGGCTCTATTCTCCCACAGGCCATCGGCGCTATTACGGGCCTTAACCGCAAAAAAACGTGCCTTGCGCCTGTTTCGGCAAGATAGCAATAGGCTTTAGGCTGCCAAATGCGCTTTAGGCCGAATGGGCGTGGCGCAGTCCCAAAGTGGGCGTGTCGGCGCTAAATACCAGCCTAGTCATATCTTGGGAGCTGGCCTACATTTAGCGCTTTGCGCTTTTGAAAAGCAGGCCTATTCTTTGCCTTCACTGCTTCTTCTCTGTCACCCTTCTCTCTCTCTCTCTCTGAGTTCCCAGCATGCATTGTGTTTCTTCATTTCGCTACTAAATAGCCACCAAATGAGCCAAAATAGATATAAAAGGTAGTTCTAAATTAATGTGTAATGGTAACACAGCCTGCCATTGTCAACATTTCAATATTGGACCAAATAAAACCTCGAAATGAAAACACCACCCTATGTGAAACATATATGTCCTCCTGGGCATATATATACCCCTTGTCGAGTTAACGTGATTTAGAGAAGTAACAGCGGAACGCGCTTCGGAACGCGCTTCTAATGGCATCTGCTATACTGTGATGTCCGTCCAATAACTTGGCCCTATTTCACATTTAGTTTTACAATAAAAACACATTTATGCAATGACTTGACATAATGTAGGGTATATTTATGTGCATCATCCTTCCTGCAGCAGGCGAGAGAAAATGATATCTTTCTGGACAAACTTTCACCAATCTAATAGGCTATATTTTTCTAGCTGATGCATAGAACATTATTTTCACTTTGATCTTGCTATAGTGTAGCGTATTTACATGCTTGCAGTATTGAAACTGCAGTTAGATTGGTTTGAGAAGCATAATAATATGGAATAATAGCCTATAATGCAGACAGGCTGGATGAAGGGAGGGGGGGGGGGGGCAGAGCGTTTGGCTTTCGTCTGGTTTTGCGGGATCACTGGAATTGGAGCTAAAAAGGCAAGCGTGCGATTCGTTTATTGCACTTATCCAATGAGCATGACGGTGCATAATTTTACGCCTAAAAGGCGTGGTTGTAATGCTTTGGGCTGCATCTAGCGCCAGCACGACGATATCAAGTGCGCCTTTCCACGCCCACTGCTTTGATCTGCGCCTGCCGCTCGGCCTAGAAACTGCGCGATGCAACGATAGGGGCCAAAGAACCCCTCAGCTAAGAGCAAACCCTGAGGAAAACCAGGCTCACAGTGATGAGACAGACTCTGAAGATGAGTGGACAGGAGGTTACTGGTTGAGGACGCCTGTAAACAGGATCGAACAGAGAACTGGGCACGACAAACCGACAGTGTCACAGGGAAAGCAAACGCCAGTGTCGGAAGCACCATCTAATTCCTCACCTGCAAAGGTTACAGCTCTAACTCCTAAAAGACCTGCCATAGTCCAAAGAGAACATGTAAAAATAATACCTGTGAGAGAAACACAACCGATGATGACATACTCACCTGATGAAACACCTGAAAGTGACAATGAACAGATGGACAATCAAAACTCACCTAAAAGGATGGAGGATCAAAACTCACCTGAAAGAGAGGAGGATAATCAAAACTCACCTGGAAGGATGGAGGATCAAAACTCACCTGAAAGAGAGGACGATCAAAACTCACCTGGAAGGATGGACGACCAAAACTCACCTGAAAAAGAGGACAATCAATACTCACCACAGCTTGAGGATGAGCAAGATGTACACCCGCAACAAGGACAGGAAGAGAGACTGATTCCCCCCCCTGTAGTATCTAGTCCTGTAAGAGATGAACATGGAGGGATTAGACAATCAGCCCGGGAGAGAAGACCAAGACAGATACTTACATATGAGACACTTGGCCAACCCTCTCTATATGCCTACCCCACTATTGATACAGTTACTGCATACACAACACCTTCTCACTCACCTGTATTGAGTATGCCCCACCACATCCAGCCATTTCTCTCACCTGTGCCTTACACATCGCCGATGTACATGCCGTACACATATGTAACACCGGGCACATCACCGACATGCATGTCATATGCGCATCCATTCGCTTACATGCCGTGCACCACACCCGTTTACTGATGGAGAAAGGAGTATTTGATTTTTGATTTTGAAGAAATGCCAGAAGCCATTTTTGTTTGAAATGTCAGGAGCCATTTTTGTTTGTCGGGGTGAATGTGATACTCCCAAAAAGGGTTTGGAGATATATGTTGTTTGTATGAAGGTCTTGTTTATTTCTTTAAGATGCACTTTATTTATTTTTGAGTCAAACTGGATATATAGGTTAAATGATACCTTGCACTTCTATGTTACACCAGTAGGCGGCAGCAGTGGCTTTTCATGGCTACTCGTTTGGGACTTAACTCAGGACGCACCGACATCCGGGTCATAATCCACACGCTTTGGAGAAAGAAAGTCAACGCTTGTCCTGTCTCCTGTCTTTTCACACCTTATCCAGGTTTGTTGTCACCAAATATGGTCTAGAAAGCTAAAAAGGAGTGCTTGTGAGAAGTATGAACGTTTCTATATGCTGTATGTTTGTAACTAACCGAAACGGGACCTTAAACTAGTGATTTTCTTGTATTTGGTAATGGCGTTTTAGCCACAAGCTAATCTCCATTCTTTATTTCTTTTTGGTATCACTTTGGCTTCTGGGCATTACGAAATTGATTAGACTGAAAACCACAATGTGTATAAATGTGTATAAGTTAACAGTTTCAGGCTAAAGTAATTTACAGTGTTAGTAGCTAAATGTAGCTCTGGTTAGCTTAACACATCTTAGCCTCAGGGAGCTAACCATTGATCACCACAGTGCCAAGACACCTAGCGCCACTCAAGGGTACTGACCAGGTTTTCGTGGGCTACGTGTAAATGAGTTACGAGGTTATTGTCAATTGTCATTGGAATTTGTGTTGTGTTGATTGTGTTGATGGATCTCAAGTGCTAAAGTCTTTCTGTTACTGTCATGATATAATAGTCTATAAAATGGCACATTATTGTCGAAAATATATCCTTTTATAAGAAAGCTTATTTGATTAAGACTATGCTGTATGGAAAAGAAGACATGTAGATGGAAAAAGAGACATGCATGTAGAACTGAAAATGGTTTATTTTTGTAATTATACAAAACAGGATTTATTTTGAGAAACTTAAGAGAGTTTTGATGCTGAAGTATTTTGTATACTATGAACATGTTTTCTTGAAGAGAAGAATAGCTGGGTGCGACCAGTATAAACTTTTGAAAACATAACAGAAAAAAAGACAAAAGAAAGTAATGAGAAATAAAGATATAATCCACACGCTTTGGAGAAAGAAAGTCAACGCTTGTCCTGTCTCCTGTCTTTTCACACCTTATCCAGGTCGTAACCAAACAAGGTTTGGATTATAAATTAATTTGTCAACGGTACCAAGCCTGGGACCCGTTACATATGCTACACGGAAACTTACACTCTGCAATACCGGACTCCGCCTGTAAAATAGATGGCTTCACTTTAGTGAGAGCAGATGGAGAAACCAGCTCCTGTAAAAGCAGGGGTGGTGGGATCTGTGTATATATATATTAACGATCGGTGGTGCCGTCAGTACACCGTGAACAGCAGGTTTTGTGATAAAGACGTTGAGATCTTGTACCTGACTTTGAGACTCTTCTATTTGCAGAGGGAATTTGGATGCGTGCTGCTGTTTGTTGTCTACACACCTCCCAGTGGCAACGCGACGCGAGCAGCAGCTACTGTTGAACATGCTGCAGCAACAACATCCAGAGCCCCAGCAATTGTGGTTGGAGACATGAACCAATGCAAACTGGACATAACAGGATTTAAGCAGTATGTGAAGGGTGAAACAAGGAAGAATACACTTTTGGATAAATGCTTTGTAAACGTGGAGGGAGCATATAGGATAAGACCACCAATAGCTAACTCATAATGTGGTCCATCTTGTACCAACTTAAAAATCTAAACTGAAGAGCAACAAACCAGAGAGAAAAATGATCAGAGTGTGGTCACCTGACAGTTAGTCTCTCCCCAGACTCAAATATTACGTTGAATCGCTGCGCTCCACATACTACATATTGTGAGTCTGTGCCAGTTCACAGCCACTGCTGGTTTTTGAAGGCGGATTAAAATTGAATGAGTGACAAGTCGTAGCACAGATGAGAGAGCGGTTTGAAAAATGGGCTGCGCCTCCCGTGTTGTCTGATCGCAAAGTCGTTACTGATTGGGGAGGACTGAAGCCATCACTGGCATATCACTGGCCAAGTGAACGGTTCCCTCCCATAACCAACCCTCTGAGGGAAAGTGTCCCACACCCAGAGCTCTGCAGCATGCAGTAACATAGTGTATCAGCGTAAGAACTCTCATGGGTCTGGCGTTGAGACTACTTTTCCTTCTCTATATCAGATCTCTTGCCTATGTGATCTCTTCTCATGGCTTTTCTTATCACTGCTATGCTGATGACACCCAGCTTTTCCTTTCCTTCCCCCCCTCTGACACTCAAATCGAGGCTCGCATCTCTGCATGCCTCAAAGACATTGGCGACTGGATGTCTGCCCACCACCTCAAGCTCAACCTTGGTAAGACAGAGCTACTCTTCCTCCCAGGAAAAGACTGCCCTCTCGCAGATCTCTCCATCTCCATTGACAACACCACTGTACTTCCCTCCCAAACAGCTAAGAACCTTGGGGTGATCCTTGACAACCAGCTGTCTTGCTCTGCCAACATAGCTGCTACAGCACGCTCCTGTAGGTTCTCTCTCTACAACATCCGCAAAATCCGTCCCTTTCTCACAAGAGAAGCGACTCAACTCCTGGTCCAGTCTCTTGTCTCCTCCCGCCTGGACTACTGCAACGTGCTCCTGGCCGGCCTACCTGCCACCGACATCCGACCGCTTCAGCTCATTCAGAACGCTGCAGCCCGCCTGGTATTCAACCAACCCAAATTCTCTCACGTCACTCCCCTCTTCCAGGAGCTCCACTGGCTTCCCATCTCGGCCCGCATCAAATTCAAGACACTGGTACTGGCCTACAGGGCAGTACACCAGTCAGCTCCCCTGTACCTGCAATCCATGGCCAGGTTCCAAACCTCTCAGCGCTCCCTTCGCTCCTCCACCAGTGCAGGTCGCCTCGCCCCTCCTTCGCTACGGGGGCTCAAAAGTCGCTCATCCCGATCTCGACTCTTCTCGTCCCTGGCACCTCAATGGTGGAACGAGCTTCCACCTTCGGTCAGGACGGCGGAATCACTGCCGATCTTTCGGAAAAGACTAAAGACACACCTTTTCAGGCTCCATCTGGGCCCTTCTTGATCTAACTTCGTTCTCTCTCTTTCCCATCTGGGCCCTTCTTGATCTAACTTCGTTCTCTCTCTTTCCTTATTAAAAAAAAAAAAAAAAACTAACCTTGTACCACTAACCTAAACTTGTACCACTGTTCCTTCAGAAGTTGTAGTTGTCATAGACTGTGCTCCATAGTTGATTGCTCTATTGCTGACAAAAAATGTGTTATTGTAAGTCGCTTTGGATAAAAGCGTCTGCCAAATGACGTAATGTAATGTAATGTACCTGACAGTATATAATGTAGAAGAAATGAAGGCATGCTTTGACTGTACTATGTGGGAGGAGTTTCATCATGACTCCTTGGATGAGACATCTACAGTAACAACAGACTACATAGACTTTTGTGTACAGTCAGTGATACCAACCAAGAAGATAAAAATATATCCAAATAACAAGATGTACATAACTAATGAATGCTGAACAATGAAAATTGCCTTCAGGAACAAGGACATAGGAGAATTAATGTGTATAGATAAAGATTTAAAGGGGAAACTGCGAGATGCAAAGAGGCTACAACTAGAAAAGGTTTTTAAAAGCTAAAATAGTTATGGGACACCATGAAAAGCATGACTGGACTGTCAACCACCCGGAAAGCATTGGTGGCAGATACTGAGGCCGATTTTGCAAATCAGTTGAACAGTTTATTCGCTCGGTTTGATAAAGGGAACAATTCAGATCATGCTGGGAATATCATCAGCTCAGTCCTACCTGTGCTGTCTGATATAATTGATGTTTCAGTTGAGCAGGTGAGGAACACGTTTAGACATTTGAATCAGAGGAAAGCCACAGGACCAGATCATCTCAGTGCCTTTATTCTGAAAACCTTTGCAGCTCAGCTTGCACCCGTGTGGCAGCCTATTCTTCAGTGTTCCATGGACACTCATATAATTCCTACAAATTGGAAGACTTGACATATAACACCTCTTCCAAAGAAGAAAACGTGTCCTAAGGAACCTGCTGATTATCGTCCTGTGGCTTTAACTCCTATTGTTATGAAAGCCTTGGATTTTTTGTTAGTTTTAATCCACATTTGATTAATTGGTACCACTCATTTCTCACAAATACAGTACAGGTGGTTAAAGTCAACCAGACTTTTTCCACTTCCATTCTCACTAACATAGGATCACCACGAAAACCACGAGCTAGTGTAATGAATATGTGAAGCAAGCTGAACAAATCATTCTGTTTATTCCTGTAAAGTAATGCATTGTTTAGTCCACTGATATTACAAGTGGACATGAACTAACTCACACATGGACAGGAAGAGAGTTGGACCAACACTTCGTCACTACTGTACCTTTGTAATGATTTGCTCTCTGGGTGACTCAATCTTCTTCGTGTCGTCTTTCCACCAGGTGTAACTGACTGGTTCAGCATCTGTGATGATTGCGTTACACCAGAGAGTACAGGAGGACAAATCAGGTTTACAGCTTGTAGAGATGGTGGGTTTAGAGACAGCAGCTGTTGTTGATGGAGAGAAGAGGAGAAAAAGGCCGTTGCAGTCAGGATCAATCACATGCACTTTTTATTCTTGATTTCTCTGTCTCAATGCAGACAGCTAGAAAGAGAGACAGACAGTGAAACTCACAGACTGTTTTTCCACATAAGCCTAATGTGCACTTGACATGAACAAACTTGTAACATTATGTGACATGAAGGGGGGATTTGGGCACAACAATGTTAAAACAATACAGTGGTTTGACATCAGGGACCCAGGCCTGTTTCCGAGCAGGCACGTGCAGAGGGGGGTGCTAGGGGTGCCTGAGCACCTACCCGTTTTCCCCTGATGCCAAAAGTGCCCTTTTTGGGAGGGGAATTTATTTTTATTTTTATTTATTTTTTACAGTGAAGGCAAGAAGAACTTATAACAATAAATAGCGTCAAACATTGTTGATCCAATCACATTCGTTTGGCTATCGATCCTGCGTCTCGCCTTGTCTCCTGCGCCAATCAGAGGCAGAGATGGGCGGGTCATGCCTTCACCATCCTGCCCACTGCGTAGCTGCCGAGCTCCGACTGACAGGCGGGTAGGCAACAGTGAAACCCCCCCGTGCCCGTGTTGTACCCCTTTTAAACTTTTGAGCCCCTGCCCCTCTAAGGGTCTCTGCACGGCCCTGTTTCCAAGCACACTTGACCCCAGTATGACCCCAAACTCTGGTTCGTTTGATTAGTGTGAACATTGCGTTCTGTTCCCACATCCAATTAAAAAGGTGGTCTGCGGAACGGTTCAGGCGTGCGGACAGAACGCATGTGAACACAACTGTACCAAAACATGAAGTGGACTGCTATTTCTTTACAGTGTGATGAGCAGTTATATATATGGTCTGGACTTTTATGACCTTAAGAAGTAAATACGAGTTTGTGTATTGTTTTCTACTGTGACTAACATAAATGTTATAATGTAAAAGCAAGTTGTGTTGATGTTAGCATTAGCTTTGCTTTCACACTGTTAGCTTTGCAATTTTAAGTAGTTAAGACAAACTATTGCTAGATTAAGGAAATATAGTATGGACATAACATGTTAATGTTAGCCGATATCACACTGAATAGCCAACTCGTAAGCAGTCAAGTCGGTGAAAATTTTCAACTGGAGTGAACGGGCGATGAGGCGAAGATTCCGTCATTCACGCTGCAAAAAAACTCGTCTCTCGCCTCATGGGGCGAAATCTCATCTACTCACCCATTTGCATTGACTTTCTATGTAATCTGGTCACACGAATATGTGAAAATATGTACAGTAATGTCTAGCTAACTTATTATACCAATGCTAACGGCTATTCACTCAATGCTACTCACTATTAGCAACACAAATCACTTTTACACTACTAGCGGAATACCCGTCCCTGTGTGACTGGCCATGTAGTCAGGCATCGCTCACAGAGTTGGCATGCAGCCTCTCCTCTCTCCCCTCAGAGGGGTTTCATAGTCCTCTTCAGTGGCTGATTACAACTCAGCTCACCTGTGTGCTGCTCCAGAGTTCACTGGCTAATTCAAACTGCGCTCACCTGTGTGCTGCTCCACTCTGGAACAATCCATGGTGCTGAACCAGTGTTGATGCATTTTGGCCACTAATTAGCCATTTTTTCCCATTTAGTCATCCCTAATTAGCAACTTCAAAAATCTGTCTCTGTTAGGTCACCCTAACGGTGCTCGTTACACTTCAGCCTGATCGCATGTAAAATGGCAGAGCTGTGGGTAAACACAATTTTGCTCTCACATACACACACACACACACACACACACACACACACACTCTGCATTCTTATTATAGGTTAAGTTAGTCACAGAATAGAAAACACTACACGAACCCATATTTACCTCTTGTACATCACAAAAGTCCAACCATAGTTTAATAGTATACAGCTCGTCCACTTGGCAAGTGTACCTAAGGGGGTGGCCACACTGATCCGTGGTGTCTGTCCGTCTGCGTTCATTTCTCTGTTCACTTCCATTCATTTTAAAGACAGATGTCCGTCTGTCTGTCCAGCACTGATGAAGTGAACGTATCCAGCAAATTTGCATACGTTTTGATGGACAGAAAAGTTCAAGAGGGCTGAACTTTTTCTGCATGGATGTATCGGATGGACGGATAGTCGCCGTCCCTTTAACCAATCAGAGTCGAGGAGGCGTTCTCAGAGTGGAAATGGCTGAGCGGGGCAGCTCTATAACTTAATGTTATTTTACTGTTATAAATATCAACAACTAGCCAACAGATATCAAAGCCGGTGGGCTTCATGGAAACAGCATGACTCAAACTGGCTGACCATTACATCAATCTGGTCATTCAGTGGTGTTTTATTGCTACATAAGTAACGTAGTGCACAGAGCTAACAGCTAGCTAACGCCAGATTTATTCTTCTGCCGGTTTATAGGCGGGTCACTGACACCTTCAAGGCGCTTACCGCCACCTGCTGTACAAGTAGGTTACTTGTAAATGCAATGGACACCTTTATCTGTCTTCAATTCTTACTAATAACAATGCAAGTCATTATACCCGCTCACGGTCTCATATCAGATTGCTCATTCCACGTGGGAGAACTGAACTCGGAAAGACGGCATTTTCCTTCTTTGCCCCTAATAAATGGAACAGACTCCAGGATATTTTAAAACTGGAACTCTTCATCCCCCTAGAGTCCTTCAAAGCGCACATCGAGAGCACCACGCGCGAGGAGTGCGCATGTTTTAGGTAATGTACTTAAGTACAGTACAGTACTTAATCTTGTCTTGTCTGTCTGCAACTTTGTTTTTCCTGTATGTGTTTTGTTGTAACAGGGCGCCCTTGTAAATGAGAGCTCTCTCAAGAGCCCTCCCTGTATAAATAAAGGTAAAAAAAAATCTATCCATTTTATAATTCTGGCCATTTTCTGACTGATCAGTTTGGCCACACCTTAAATCTTCTTCTTTGCGTTTATTGTCGGATCACAAACCAACGCGGTGCATCTTTAGTCCCTTTTACACAGCCTGTGAAACCCGAGATCATTGTGGGATTATTACGCCTCGCCTCCTGTGTAAAAGTCACAGGGACGGAATAGTGAGTCATTTTGTTACGCCTTTCATTCCTCTAATGGAGGTAATATCAGCCCCGATACGCCACGGTAAGACGGGGATCTCAGCTCATTCATAAAAAAATGACAGGAGGACTGAGGGAAAACCACCTCCAGACTGAAGTTCTACTAAGTTAACCAAAGGATATATTGTGTGTATTTAAGAGCCACTTGAAACCGTTAATTACGTTCTTCATAATCGTCAATATTCACAACATCTTGCACTGCTTATGAACATTGCACATCGGGAAAACTACAACTCACCCTAGCGCAGTGGCGTGTGTTCAGGCTAAATATAGTCAATTTAACTGGAGGAAGCCTTTGCGTTCAACAAAGTTGAGTAGAAGCCTCTTGCGCAGTCATACATTGTCATATGGGCTGCGTTATCTTGTCTGGCTAAAACACATTTGCAATGCGATAGCACCAGGTCCTGCTATCCTGGCATCCACATGCCTGTGGACGCCAGGACGCCTGTCCAGTTGTTAACGTTATATGCGTTTTATCTGACACAGCCTACACACAACCATATTTTCATTTACTGGATCAAAATAATGCCGAAATGCACTGGTTTTAATTGCCATCTCCCTTTCTGCTCCTTTGACAACGGGATCATGTCTATGTTCCCCGGGTTCTATGTTCCCCGGGTTCTATATTCCCCGTTTTTCACTAACCTCTCCCAGCCCCCACGCCAAACCTAACCTCCCCCCATGCCTAAACCTAACCTCTCCCACCCCCACGCCTAAACCTAAGGTCGGCATTGCGGCTTCTATGTTCCCCGGTCCCACAAAAATGGGGAACATAGGACCCGGGGAACATAGGGATGACCCCTTGACAACTAACGTTACAGCCAATGGTCCACTCTCACTAACACATGCCTGGTTTGTTTACATCCGGGCATTAGAGGAGGAGGGTACAGTCTACAAGCCTCATTTACTTCGGTAAAGTTGGAAATATATTAACGGATTCGCACTTCCCGGATCAGTAGCTCATAAACAAAGCGTTTGTACTGCACACACGATGCCTCTTTCCCATCTTAGTAAGGTAGACAACAACGAGCTACAACCTCATTTTCACCTAAATGAGCGATCCTCCGAGCTGGACAAATAACATTGGTCTCTATGTTCTGCGGGCGGTGAGACGAGTGTTTAGGGACTGTATACAAAGTACAACACAGATTACAAAAATATTCTATAAATTCACTGTTGTACAGTGTAGCTTCACCAAAATCATGTCACACAGCAATGACCTCCTGCTGGTTATACTACACCACTAAGTTTGGAAAAATATGATTTTGCATAATTTTGGAGATTTTTGGGGGGGGGAAATCATTCAATAACTTCGCTCTCATACAGTGTAGTGTCACCAAAAACATGTCACACGTCAATTCCCTCCTGCTGGTTATACTACACCACTAAGTTTGGAAAAATATGATTTTGCATAATTTTGTGAATTTTTATTGGGGAAATCATATGTTGCTACAGTGTTTGTATTCATAAAATATTGCATGTGTTGTTATCAACTGTTATTGCCAACAAGCCTGGCTAGAGCTGACCCTGGCTGCTTTTTGGGTGCAACGTCATTCAACTGAGAAATTCCTAGATCAACTGGAATGCAGCATTACTTGCTTTTGGAGCCAGCCTCAAGTGGCCATTCAAGGAACTGCGTTATTAGCACTTCCACAATTGCACAATTTTTCTCTGATCGACGATGCCCCCTTGGACAGGGGCGTAACTTTGGTTTGAGAAGCGGGGCATGTGGACAACAAAGCCCCCCCCCTAAAAGTGTGTGTGTGTGTGGGGGGGGGGGGTCAATTTTTACGTTTTTTTTTTACCACTCAGGGATTGATGAAAATGCTCAGAATTCATGCATTTTTCGTTGATTGGCAAGCAATTAGGTTCTGGAAATGGTTAAAAACCCTCCTTATTGTCAATATACCTAGGAAGGCCATACATCCCATGAATGCCTGAGAGTTTGTAGTTATAGTTTCATGAGGCTGTGATTCTCCTCCTAGAAGTCACAATAGGTCTATGGAGACTAACATTATCACACATGAATACAATTGAATACACAAGAGTCTCCGCTTTCCAGTCATACCTAAATTATGCAATTCCAAGACGGTTTAGAGACCCCAGTATGCAGAAATATTAAAATAGAATAGGTGAAAAAATATAATTTATACTGCATGCAAAAAAACTGCATGCAAAAAAACTGCATGCAAAAAAACTGCATGCAAAAAAACTGCATGCTTTTTGTCAAAAGCTGAGTGTGATTAGCATAAAGTGGGGATATCTGTAAATGGGAGACTCGTGGGTACCCATGGAACCATTCTCATTCAGATATCTTGAGGTGAAAGGTCAAAGCGAGGTTTCCCTTGCCAAAATCTTGACTAACTTTAGAGCACGATTTAGCCCCCTTCCCGACAAGCTAGCATGACAGGGTACCAATGGATGCCTTATTCAGTGATTCCCAAACTAGTGGGCTGTGGAGGTACTGCAGGTGGGCCGCAAGTGGTCTGCCAACACTGCTGATTTTCGCGGGCCATCAAATGGCTGTAGCAGGGTCATTCTTAAAGCTACAGTGAAGATCCTGTTATCAGAAGAAACTAGAAGACCTAAGGCAGGCCTATTCAACTGGCGGCCCGCGGGCCGGATACGGCCCGTTTGAATTTTGATCCAGCCCGCCAGAGTTTGATATACATTTTTTTTTTTTTTTTTTTTTTTTTGGGTGGGGAACAAAGATCTATGACTGGCCCGGGAGAAGCTTTTTTTAGTTAATTTTTCCTTGTTTGTTACATTACAGTGTTTGATTTTCATCATAATCTGGTTTTCCATAATAATAATAATAAGTTCAGTGTTTATGCCTGTGTTGCTGTCTGTTGTAGTGTAAAACGACTAAAGGGAGAGCAGGTGGTTACATGAAAGTGAGTGGGAAAAGGAGAAGATACTGAATAATGACATCACAACAGTATAATCCTAATGTTAATTTAAAATTAAATATTCTTCTAAATATGGATAAAAGTCCAAAAAACATAACATTTTATTCGACGCTGCCCACGAGATTCCATTCCTTACAGCACCCCCTATTTAATAATAGTTCCAGCACGGCTGTGAAAATGTGGTGGCGGGTTGTGTCAAGTGTACATATGGCTTGGGGTCCGGCCCCCGGCCCCTTAGGTTTCTGACAATGTGGCCCCCTGAACAATTTAGTTGAATAGCCCTGACCTAAGGCATCCATTGGTACCAATGGTAGGTTAAACTTGACCTGTCAGCTGAGTTTATCTGAATGAAAATTGGTTCAACAAGTCTGCTCTTTACAGATAAGGAGTATTTTTCACAGCCTAAATAGCATTAATAGCTTGTGGATTGATTTATTCTGTTGTTGCTCATCACATTTTGTTTCAATAAATGTGTTATGCATGCAAATATTTTTGATGAGAAAGAGGGGAGAAAATGTTTGGCAATCTGGCTTTTGGGTATTTTGCCTCAATTTTTGTATTTGGATGGATTATTAATTTCCCTTATGACCAAGTTCACATGCTCTGTTAATGAAATAAAAATATATAGGGAAATACATCATCTTAGTCGTGTGTGCTGATCAGAGTTGTGATTAAAGGGTTGGGTGGGCCCCGGAAGATTTTCACATTTCAAAGTGGGCCATGGCATTCTTAACTTTGAGAATCCCTGCCTTAGCTCTTTTAGTTTCATATGATACCAGTTTTCTTACACTATCTTTAAAAGTGAACCTGCTACACCCTCTGAAAAACAGTAATGTCGGCTGACATCCACGATTTTTGCTGTTAAAATTGTTGTCCCTATGGAAATTTCACCATTGCTCTTGGTTAAAACCAAGTGGTGAATTCAGGGGAAAACAAGACACAAGTCCACATCACCCACTTAAAAAAATAAAACACTTACAGATGACTTTGAGTTGAATCTGTCTGTCTACTTTGACGTTGTTGATATGTGCTGTGTACAATCCACTGTCTCCTCTGGTCAATCCTCTGATCATCATCTCTCCAGTTGAAGTGTTCAGGTCACCACGATCTTCAAATATGCAATAACATAGTTAGGGGTAGCTAGCTATTTCTGTATTTTTCAACCTGCATCATACATCCCTTTTTTCATATTTGTTTATGTATAACTAAGTCATGTGAGCAGACATTTTTGAAATTGGTCCAGTATTGACCTAGATCACTTTTCCCACAAGATAATGTAAAGATGATCTTGCTGAACACAAACTTCACTGTTTCATACACTTTTCTTAACCACAGATGTGAAGTTCACACCATACGCCGAATCAACGCTCAACCTACACTGAACCCACAAGCCGTTCACATCAGCCGCGCGCATACCTTGCTCAAGCCTTGCTCATGCAATTGTTTAGAATTTAGTCCTATTTTCCAAGCGTAATTGGCCGCAACGCTCAACCTAAGCTCAACCTACGCTGAACCCACAAGTTTCATTTAGGCGTCCTTGTTAACAGGCGAAGCCGTTCACACCACACACGCGCCACGCTTGGAAAATAGGACTGAATCCTGAACGATCGCGTGAGCAAGACGTGAGCAAGACTTGAGCATGCCATGAGTGTGACATGCATGTGGCTGGTGTGAACGGCTTCGCCTGTTAACAAGGACGCCTAAATGAAACTTGTGGGTTCAGCGTAGGTTGAGTTTAGGTTGAGCGTTGCTTCAGCCTCCTGTGTGAATGGCCACTAATGCGTGAAGCTTGAAGCTGCCATGCATGAAGTAAATGGAGGGGGCCGGTGGAGCAGCTCTGAGCCCGGCACTGAGGAAAGGAGAGTGTCTGGTGTGAACGGAGGCGTGAGCTCACGTTCAGCGTGAGTCAAGCATCAACAAAGGTTTAGACTAATGTCAATCATGAAGGTTACCTCTGCAGCCAATGCCCTGCTCATCCACATCACACCATACTTTGTTATTCACGCCCCCTTTTCATTTATAGCCTACTTTTCCCATCCATTCACAGTCACCCACGCTTCCCCCCTCTAGTAATAGCCAATCAGCTCAAGCCAATCCCTTTCCCTCGCTTTTCTGCTGAGCCAATCATGGTTGAGTGTATTTGAAGTTATTGTTTTTACTCTGTTGTTAGGCTAACCACATTTGTGTTGTCGCCACAGTTGGCCATGATTGCCTTGAAGCACTTGTTTTACCCCACCTCCTCCCCTCCCACCACCGTCATGACTCCTGAAGAATTCCCTATGGGGGAATTTTCTAAATTATGCACTGCTGATGCCCTCCTCTTGCCATCTCAGGAGGGGCGGAGTCAGGGAGTCATATGCCAAACCTAAAATGTTTATTGTATCATTAAAGTGTATTTGAACCTTCTTACTAGTCTCTCATGATTTAACTTATTTCATGCATTCAACCGAGATCCCCACGCAAAAATCTCATTGCCTTTTACACCTACGAACCAGGAAGTGCAGTGACTTCTGGGTAAGTCTACAAAAATACATCATCCCTGCAGTACTCTATGGTCCCTTTTCCCTAGCCCCCCACCCCTTCCCTCACTCCCTGTGGGTGGTGGGAGGAGGAGTGACTAGGCTCTAGCCACTTCTCCTACCCACCCCTCGAATCAAGGCTCTCTACAACTTTCCTATCCCTAGCTATGGCCCCTTTTACCTACCCCCCCCTTCCTTGATGGAAGGATGGACGTGAGGTCACAGTGACCTTGAACTTTGACCACCAAAATCCACTCAGTTCCTCCTTGATTCCAAGAGGATGTTTGAGCCAAATTGGAAGAAATTCCGTCAAGGCGTTCCTGAGATATTGCATTAACGAGCAAGGAATGGATGTACATACAGACAGACGTACGTACAACCTGAAAACATCATGCATCCGGCCATGGCCATCACCGGCGCAGGCATAAAAACCACAGCACCATTCAGCATACATCTGAGAGAACAACATGTCCCTCCCTCCCCCTGTTAAATCTGAGCTTAAATCACCCTGTGTCTCAGTTTACCTGTGAATTGACGGTAGGAATATATCGGCTGATTCGGCCCATTCCACTGCATGGCGATGCCAGTTCCATGTTCCCACTCTACGGCAGCAATGGGACCAGTCACAGAGGACAAGTCTGGCTTGAGGACAACACTGCCCCCTAGTTTCCCGTAGAGTGTTTCTTCTGCAAAGACAAAACCAATGGAAGCTGTGAGATTTCAAATGTGAGCGTGTGTTTTGGCCGTGTCAGAGGGGGCGGAGCAGAACTAGTCACGTTAAAACAGGTTGACTTGCATTGGAAAAGTGAAGTCATCTCAACACATTGTAGATATTTCAAGGTATTAAAAAAATTACAATACTACTAATACATAATGCTATTTTGATACATAATACATCAGTATTTCTTAAAGGTTTTGTGCTGTCTACTCTTTTCTGTTATGTTCTACTGTTTTTATTGTATTTCCCTGTGAGTTATTGTCCTTTCCAGTACTTATTGAATGAAGTCGTGCTGTAGACCACTCCATCTCTGGTCTGAGCCTCCTACAGTAGACTACCTGCTGGTTTACTGTCTGTAGACCACTTCATCTCTGGTCTGAGCCTCCTACAGTAGGCTACCTGCTGGTTTACTGCCTGTAGACCACTTCATCTCTGGTCTGAGCCTCCTACAGTAGGCTACCTGCTGGTTTACTGCCTGTAGACCACTTCATCTCTGGTCTGAGCCTCCTACAGGAGGCTACCTGCTGGTTTACTGTCTGTAGACCACTTCATCTCTGGTCTGAGCCTCCTATAGGAGGCTACCTGCTGGTTTACTACCTGTAGACCACTTCATCTCTGGTCTGAGCCTCCTACAGTAGGCTACCTGCTGGTTTACTGTCTGTAGACCACTTCATCTCTGGTCTGAGCCTCCTACAGTAGTCTACCTGCTGGTTTACTGCCTGTAGACCACTTCATCTCTGGTCTGAGCCTCCTACAGGAGGATACCTGCTGGTTTACTGCCTGTAGACCACTTCATCTCTGGTCTGAGCCTCCTACAGGAGGCTACCTGCTGGTTTACTGTCTGTAGACCACTTCATCTCTGGTCTGAGCCTCCTACAGGAGGCTACCTGCTGGTTTACTGTCTGTAGGACTTCAGACCAGCTGTGGCAGCAACAGGAAAATGGACAATTATTAGGCTAAACTGCCACACTTCATATTGCATTCACCTGGAGGGAAATAGCCTTTTTTTTATTACTTTTCTCATAATTCATACTAAATGATGAGGATGTGTACATGTAGAGGCACATTTCACGTGCACACTGGTGGCCTATGAGTGTGTGAGGGGCACTTTAACAGCGTGCATGATTTTTAGTTGTGAGAAGTGCCTGACTGTGTCTTGAGTCACATGGACCAGCTTGAACACATTTCAGATGCAGAACCTGGAACAGTCTCAAATATGTTTGCAATGCTTTTGGAACATTGTTTGGTTGCAGTAACAGATTAGGTCACTGGGTGGTGCTGCTTGTTTATACTGAGACTGTGTTACAGCAACAGGTTGAGTCAGTAATTCATGCATTTTACCACAAAATGCAACCCAGTCTCCATTTATTTTTAAAGTAGAAACATTTGTCCACAGCCTAAAAACATTTCTATTTCACAATTTCGACTCTAAAATTGTTAAATGGAAAAGGGGTTTTGTGTGGATTTTTGGTTAGGTTTAAGGTTAGGGTCTGGATTAGGGTTAGGGTTAGAGGGTCTGAGGTGGTCGGGTCAGGGGGGTCGAGGACCCCTCCTCCACGCCCCACGCCTAACCCTAAAACCTAACCTCTCCCACCCCTCTCGAAACTCCCACCCCTCTAAAAACGGGAGCGTGTCTATGTTCCCCCAGCCCCATGTTCCCACAGCCATATATGTTCCCACAGCCCTATGTTCCCACAGCCATATATGTTCCCACAGCCCTATGTTCCCACATCTGTATGTTCCCACAGCCCGATATTCCCACAGCCCTATGTTCCCACAGCCCTATGTTCCCACAGCCCTATGTTCCCCCAGCCCTATGTTCCACCAGCCCTATGTTTCCACATCTGTATGTTCCCACAGCCCTATGTTCCCACAGCCCTATGTTCCCACATCTGTATGTTCCCACAGCCCTATGTTCCCACAGCCCTATGTTCCCACAGCCCTATGTTCCCACATCTGTATGTTCCCACAGCCCTATGTTCCCACAGCCCTATATTCACACATCTGTATGTTCCCACAGCCCTATGTTCCCACATCTGTATGTTCCCACAGCCCTATGTTCCCACAGCCCTATGTTCCCACAGCCCTATGTTCCCACATCTGTATGTTCCCACAGCCCGATATTCCCACAGCCCTATGTTCCCACAGCCATATATGTTCCCACAGCCCGATATTCCCACAGCCCTATGTTCCCCCAGCCCGATATTCCCACAGCCCTATATTCCCCCAGCCCTATGTTCCCCCAGCCATATATGTTCCCACAGCCCTATGTTCCCACAGCCATATATGTTCCCACAGCCCTATGTTCCCACAGCCCTATGTTCCCACAGCCCTATGTTCCCACAGCCCAATGTTCCCACATCCGTATGTTCCCACATCCGTATGTTCCCACAGCCCTATGTTCCCACAGCCCTATGTTCCCACAGCCCTATGTTCCCCCAGCCCTATGTTCCCACAGCCCTATGTTCCCATATATTTCTATTCCCATCTATTTTAAATAGATGTTAAATAGGCAGTGGATTTACATGAATTTACAGTCGGAGTTAAATAAGAGTTTACATTGAATGTACATGAAATTTACAGGCTAAGTTAAATAGGCATTAATGTGCAGGGAATTTACATGAATTTACAGTCCCAGTTAGACAGGCATTAAATTAGATACAGTATGAGTTCCAGTTTTATGGGGGGGGGGGGGGGTGGTGGTGTTCAGTTGAGTTTAGGAGGAGGTAGTGAGTTTGTGTGTGTGGGGGGGGGGGGGCGTTGTTGATGCGGTCCTTGGCGGAAGGGGTTTCCGGGCCTTGTTGGTGAGGCTGATGGCGGTTGGGAAGAAGCTGGTCTTGTGGCGGGTGGTTCTGGTCTTGGCAGACCTCAGTCTCTTGCCGTGGGGGAGTGTCTTAAAGAGTTTGTGGCCAGGGTGGGAGGGGTCGGCCATGAGCTTGCGAGACCGCTTCAGTGTCCTGGCTGCATGCAGGTCCTGGAGGGATGGCAGGTTGCATCTGACTCCAAGTCTAGGTTGCACAAGATCTACCCCTCTGTCTCACCACTATGTGATAGGTGTCAGGTGTTGAGGGTATACTATCCCATGCTTTTTGGTTTTGCCCTTCGCTATCTGGATTCTGGGCCAAAATGTTTGATACTGTAAGGCCTATAAAATAACTTGTCAGTCGGAGGCAGAACTCGCCATCTTCGGCTGCTCGGAATCTTCTCTGCTCCTCCCTAATGCTGTGCAACAGTCTCTGACACAGGGGATGACTGTCGCCAAGAGACTCATTCTGAAGGAGCGGAAGTCCCCCTCTCCACCTTCTTTTCAGCTGTGGCTGACGGACATGGTCTTGGTTATACGTTCCTGAGGACCAATTCGCTTAGGAAATTCTCAATCATTTGGGACCAGTTTCTGGTCTACTTAGACGAGGTTAGGAGCGGCAGGTGATTTGCCCGGCTGACTTTTTATGGAGCCCTTCCGTGGGATCCCACACACTACAAGCACACAAGCAGTTGATGCGGCTGCTTAGTGGCAACATTGGAATGTATGTTTTTGTTTTTTGTCTGAGCCTGTTTGTTCCCTATGTTCTGAAAATTGTACAAAAAAAAAAAAGCTTGAAAACAGTGGATTTATTTCCCAGGTGAATTCAATACGATTCCATACAGTTTATAGCCTTTATGTCAAATCAATCCAAACTCACGGGACATTGCGCTCTCTGCAGCCAGCAGGCAGGCCCACATCAACCAAGTCAGAATGACAGGAGGCGACATCCTCTTCTCTGGAACCTAAATTGCAGTATATATATTACAGTATATCACAGTATATATTACAGTATATCACAGTATATATTACAGTATATCACAGTATATATCACAGTATATATTACAGTATATCACAGTATATATCACAGTATATATTACAGTATATCACAGTATATATTACAGTATATGACAGTATATATTACAGTATATCACAGTATATATTACAGTATGTCACAGTATATATTACAGTATATGACAGTATATATTACAGTATATCACAGTATATATTACAGTATATCACAGTATATATCACAGTATATATTACAGTATATCACAGTATATATCACAGTATATATTACAGTATATCACAGTATATATTACAGTATATCACAGTATATATTACAGTATATCACAGTATATATTACAGTATGTCACAGTATATATTACAGTATATCACAGTATATATTACAGTATATCACAGTATATATTACAGTATATCACAGTATATATCACAGTATATATTACAGTATATCACAGTATATATCACAGTATATATTACAGTATATATTACAGTATATGACAGTATATAGTACAGTATATCACAGTATATATTACAGTATATCACAGTATATATTACAGTATGTCACAGTATATATTACAGTATATGACAGTATATATTACAGTATATCACAGTATATATTACAGTATATCACAGTATATATCACAGTATATATTACAGTATATATTACAGTATATCACAGTATATATCACAGTATATATTACAGTATATCACAGTATATATTACAGTATATCACAGTATATATCACAGTATATATTACAGTATATCACAGTATATATCACAGTATATATTACAGTATATCACAGTATATATTACAGTATATGACAGTATATATTACAGTATATTACAAATGATGTTTTGTACAAGAATAGACGCGGGCTAATGTCTTAACCCCTCTCTCGCGCGCCCTCACTCTTAACCCCGCATTTCTAAATAAGACGTAACGTTACTTGGTGTCGGCATACGGCTCTGGTGTCGGGCTTTGCAAAAATCTCTCAGCAAGCGCCAGGATTGGCCAATGTCGACTTCAGTCTCCAGAACGATCCAATCAAATCACCCGCACGTCTATCTTCTTGCTAGAGGTCCCGCCTTACAGTAGTGTTTCAACTGACTCTCAGAATACCATGCCAGTCGGACTTATAGTATTATTATTATTATTATTATATTATTATACTTGGAAACCGTTTTATAAAAGCAATATAGCACTCGAGCAGCGTGTGTTGTGGAATATCCCGCTGATAAGCTGTTATCCCACGAGGCCGCAGGCCGAGTGGGATAACAGCTTATCAGCGGGATATATTCACCACAACACACTTGCTCTCGTGATATATTGCTTAATTATAAAACGGCTCTCTCAAATCAAGCAATCTGATTGGTTCACAGCCATTGTATAATTCCAGTAACCGAGTTCAATAACCCATGGCCATGGGTTATTGGTTGCCATGGCAACTCTCTTACTAAGAGAGTAATAATAAGGCTTACCTCAAATGACAACGTAGAAAAAAAAATGGCGGAGACAGCTGTCAGATCCTTGTGAATCGATCTTCGCTTATAACTTTACTAATACTTCGCAGAAAATGATGTTTTGTACAAGAATAGATGCGGGCTAATGTCTTCTTTGCAAAAGAAAGGCTGTTAACCCCGCATTTAACCCCGTAACGTTAGTTGGTGTCGGCTTTGCAGAAAGCATTCAGCTTCTCAGCAAGCGCTGAGAATGCAGCGCTGCGGCTGGAGCTGCCTGTCGGGGATTCCAGAAAGCTCTCAGCTACTCAGCAAGCGCCAGGATTGGCCAATGTCAACTTCAGTCTCCAGAACGATCCAATCAAATCACCCGCATGTTCTTGCGGTCCCGCCTTACAGTAGTGTTTCAACTGACTCTATCAGAATGACATGCCAGTCGGAGTCGGACTTACAGTATTATTATTATTATTATATTATCATACTTGGAAACCGTTTTATAAAAGCAATATAGCACTCGAGCAGCGTGTGTTGTGGAATATATCCCGCTGATAAACTGTTATCCCACTCGGCCTGCGGCCTCGTGGGATAACAGTTTATCAGCGGGATATATTCACCACAACACACTTGCTCTCGTGATATATTGCTTAAGTATATCACAGTATATATTACAGTATATCACAGTATATATTACAGTATATCACAGTATATATTACAGTATATCACAGTATATATTACAGTATATCACAGTATATATTACAGTATATCACAGTATATATTACAGTATATCACAGTATATATTACAGTATGTCACAGTATATATTACAGTATATCACAGTATATATTACAGTATATCACAGTATATATTACAGTATATCACAGTATATATTACAGTATATCACAGTATATTACAGTATATCACAGTATATATTACAGTATATATTACAGTATATCACAGTATATATTACAGTATATTATATTATAGAAATGGAGGAAACATGTGAAGTATTTAAAAGTTGAAGGATTAGAAGCCATCTTTTCAGGACCTGCACACTACCATTATGCTGAAGCGGTCTTGGAAAATCACGGCTGACTCCTCCCACCCGGGACATAAACTGTTTGAGGCCCTCCCCCTTGGCAGGAGAGGTCTGGCAGTAGGCCAGAACCTCTCGTCACAAGGACAGCTTCTTCATATGTTACTTTAAAATACTGCAGTTTAAATGTGTGTGATTGTTGTCTATATAGCTTTGTCTTCTCCTATTGATGTGACCGCTGCAATGCATACTTGCACTAAGTATTCGGATTACTTACTGTGGCTATTAAAGTGAATCTTAAAGTGAAACTGTTGGCGTTTGGAGGACCTGACCTGTTTGACCTGTACCCAGGAGAGGACATAGACACAATGGACTCAGAGGATGAGCTGTGAGTAGAGAGTGGTCAACAGGATATCGCCATGTGCCGGTGAGTCTCAACATATGACCTAATAGTGTTGTGTGTCTCATGGGACGCTAACGAAGTGGAGTACAAGTGAACTTCCGGACTGTCTGAAGGATATAAAACACTTTGCGAACAATGGCCGGACTTACGTCTACTTGCGCGCAAAGAAGAGAACAGTACATCTACTTGCGTCAACAAGAACTACACCCACAGCTACACCCATATTCACAGTAATCACAGTATATCAAATGTATCCACAATATATAATATATAAATGGTAAATGGTCTGCATTTATATAGCGCTTTTATCCAAAGCGCTTTACAATCAGTAGATAGTCTACATTCACCCATTCATACACCGATGGCGGCAGGCTGCCACGCAGGGTGCCTACACACCATCGGGAGCAAGGAGGGTTAAGTGTCTTGCCCAAGGACACAACGACGGCAGCTGGGAGGGAGCGGGGATCGAACCGCCAACCCTTGCGTCATTGGCCGACCCGCTCTACCTCCTGAGCTAAAGCCGCCCCTTATATAAAGCCGCCCCTTATATATATCCTTTCTTCTTCTTATATCTCTCTATTTTTCTATCTTTTACATTTAGATGGCCAAACTCCCCTGAGGACACTCTTCTGTCCGTCACTCTCTAGCACACACTCTCTCTCTCTCTCTCTCTCTCTCTCTCTCTCTCTCTCTCTTTCTCTTTTTTTCTTCACATTCTCATATCACAAATCTCATATTGGTCCATATCATTTATGTTGATTATGTTTGTTATTCATGTCAAAGTGATATGTATAATCAAGTCATAGTTATATGCAGATGTGCATGTGATGGAGTTATTTTTCACATTTAGCTTTGAACTGATGGGCACATGGCCAGAATC
Source organism: Poromitra crassiceps (assembly GCF_964638095.1). Classification (NCBI taxonomy): domain Eukaryota; kingdom Metazoa; phylum Chordata; class Actinopteri; order Beryciformes; family Melamphaidae; genus Poromitra; species Poromitra crassiceps. The sequence goes on from NC_139639.1 coordinate 8,856,343, forward strand.
AGCATATGTACTACGTCATGCACGTATCCTGATTCTGGTGATGATGAAGTCAGTATTATGTTTTTGGTATATGTGATGTCATTTCAGAGATATTGACTAAATCAACAAAGAGTGAAGACATTACTTGTTGATATGCTGAAGGAGTGTTGGGCGTCAAATGAGGTGACTTCAAAAATGTTTTGAATTATTGTGGCTTCAGAGTTCAGAGGGGTCTGAAGACCGAATGCAATATTGGAAAATTGATGAGGGTTTTGGTTTAGGACCTATATAAGAGGACCACGTAGGTATTAGTCATTTATCAACACATGTCATGTGTAGTTAGATGTAGTTTTAGTATAGGTACATAGACATAGGAATATACACAAATATATATACATACATATATACACATACTTACTCTATACACTCTATATATACTCAAACACTATACATCCTGATAATCATACATCTTTAAACAAGCCGAGCCTGCCTCGATGACATAACAAGGGCTGGTGAACACAGGAAATGAGGTTTGCTGAGTTCACCTCTGGTCTTTGCTAGCTGAGGTTGAAGTATACCATGGGGGACAGATGAATTAGAAAGGAACAGGATGTGCAGTTGTAATAAAATAAAATAACAACAATTTGAATTGGAAAAGCAAGGTTGATGGTGGGAGCTGTTGGTCAGCTATAGGCAATCATCGGGCTGAAGAGTGCGATGGTTGACCCCTATAGAACATTCCGGGGAGTAGGTCAGACTGGAGAGTGTGATGGTTAACTCCTATGGAACACTAATCCTAAACCTAACAGCCTGAAGCCAGAAAAACAACAACAACGACAAAACAATGGTGCATTGGCCGGAAAGTAGCTGTAACTGTTCCCTGAGTTAGCTGTCCTATCATGGGGATCGAACCAAGGACGCTTCATAGAGGTTTGTTTCAAAACACACACACACACACACACACACACACACACACACACACACACACACACACACACACACACACACACACACACACACATATACTAGACACACACAGGTGGTGTGCCATTATACCAGTATATAGGAATATATGTTATAACAGGGTGGTCTATATCTGAATATTTAATCAAAGACATCCTTATATATGTTTATTATTTTGACTTTTTCTTTTTTCTTTTTCTTTTTTTTTCTGTTTAAGTTTTGTAGTCTAAACCAAGGATTAAAAAGAGAGGTTAAGGGAGGCATTGGAAAAGAGGGGCCCATGTATTTTTGTTTTCATATCCTAGTATGTCATACATATTTGGGTATAGTAATGTAAGGTTCATGTTAATTTGAAGGAACAATTGCAATGCTTAAAGAACAATTGATCAGAAAAATATGTCTATAAGGGGGAGTGGATGAGGTTATAGAGATATTTCTCTGAAAAGATTGTGGTTTACTTTTATTTTCTACATTTCATCATGAAAAGAGTGTGGTTTTATTTTTTAAATTTCAAAATTTCATAATTTCATTTTTTGGTAGGTTATGTTATTATTTTGTCTTAAATGTAGCATATATTTTAAGGTCATGTATTCCAATATATAACTGTCATTTTTGTGCCATGAAAAGGAACTGCGGGGTCACTGTTTGATGCCTGTGTGCGCAAAAGATCTACGGCACAGGTTTGACCTTTGAAGGTCAAAAAGAGAGGATATGTGGTGGAATTTTGCTAGACGCACAGGCATGGAACAGTGAAATGGTTTCTCACAAGGAAGTTGTGAGCAGGTCTTATCTCGGGAAGCAGAGCAACAGGGTGGTCCCTGTGACTTCCTGACTGAGACTTGCGTGCTAGGAGGCCTATGAGCTGTGAACTTACAATAAAGCAGACCAACTATCTATTCCAGGACTGTGTGACTGTCTCTTTCTTAGAGGGTTTCTGAGGGTATCTGAGGGTTTTTCTTAGACTCGGTTTTTAACTTCCACAAAACAATAGAGAGAAACAGGCTGGACAGGCCAGAGGCTAATCGCAAAACTGAACGTGTACGGGTGTGTCTCCACCTCATAGTGAAAAATGCATCAAGTTGAATCAGCTCAGTATAAACTCACTGTTAGGACCACAGAAGCACTGAAGCAGGTTGTCCCTATAGGAACACTGTTAGCACCACAGAAGCACTGAAGCAGGTTGTCCCTATAGGAACACTGTTAGCACCACAGAAGCACTGAAGCAGGTTGTCCCTATAGGAACACTGTTAGCACCACAGAAGCACTGAAGCAGGTTGTCCCTATAGGAACACTGTTAGCACCACAGAAGCACTGAAGCAGGTTGTCCCTATAGGAACACTGTTAGCACCACAGAAGCACTGAAGCAGGTTGTCCCTATAGGAACACTGTTAGCACCACAGAAGCACTGAAGCAGGTTGTCCCTATAGGAACACTGTTAGCACCACAGAAGCACTGAAGCAGGTTGTCCCTATAGGAACACTGTTAGCACCACAGAAGCACTGAAGCAGGTTGTCCCTATAGGAACACTGTTAGCACCACAGAAGCACTGAAGCAGGTTGTCCCTATAGGAACACTGTTAGCACCACAGAAGCACTGAAGCAGGTTGTCCCTATAGGAACACTGTTAGCACCACAGAAGCACTGAAGCAGGTTGTCCCTATAGGAACACTGTTAGGAGCACAGAAGCACTGAAGCAGGTTGTCCCTATAGGAACACTGTTAGCACCACAGAAGCACTGAAGCAGGTTGTCCCTATAAGAACACTGTTAGCACCACAGAAGCACTGAAGCAGGTTGTCCCTATAGGAACACTGTTAGCACCACAGAAGCACTGAAGCAGGTTGTCCCTATAGGAACACTGTTAGCACCACAGAAGCAATGAAGCAGGTTGTCCCTATGGGAACAGGCCTGTTATAAATATGGAGTGATTTGTCATTCAGCAGCAGTAAATGATCTTGGACAAAGATGAGCTTGAGACACAAAAGGTGTCATCAGGATTCAAATCTGAATCTTGTAGATCTGTTGTGATCAAGTCACAGAGACATTCTGCCTTCATCTGACATTAAACAAGTCTAGTCTAGTCTGTCACCAAACCGGTCTAACAGAAACCAGCTCTGAGGCAGAGAAACCACAGGCACATGAAAACAACGTCATTCATGTTCAACTAGTGTGAACAAGCTTATTTTACACTGTGCTGTTTTTGTTAAGAAATGGTCACAAAAGCCTCCTGTTAGCATTGCTAGCCTCCTGTTAGCATCACTGGCTAGGGAGAGAGGGAGGGAGAGACAGACAGAGAGAGAGAGGGGGAAGTGTGAGGGAGGGAGGGAGAGACAGACAGACAGAGAGAGAGGGGGGAAGAGGGAGGGAGGGAGGGAGAGACCGACAGAGAGAGAGAGAGAGGGGGGGAAGCGTGAGGGAGGGAGGGAGAGACCGACAGAGAGAGAGAGAGAGAGGGGGGGGAGCGTGAGGGAGGGAGGGAGAGAGAGACCGACAGAGAGAGAGAGAGGGGAAGCGTGAGGGAAGGAGGGAGGGAGGGAGAGAGAGAGAGGGGGGGGGGGGAGCGTGAGGGAGGGAGGGAGAGACAGAGAGAGAGTGTGAGGGACTGAGGGAGGGAGAGAGAGACAGACAGACAGAGAGAGAGAGAGATTTCCTTATTGTTGTACTGTTAATATGTGTATTTGCTTTGGCAATAAGCACTGTCTTTTCATGCCAATAAAGCAATTTGAAATTTGAAAATTTGAATTTGAGAGAGGGCAGCAGAGAGAGAGAGGAAGTGTGTGGACTGGTTTTATCCAGAGCAATTTAGAGAGAGAGTGGCATCAGTGGAGGACCAAAATGCGTAACTCATTAGCCAATGAACAGCCAGGAAGGGGTCTCACGCTACTTTAGAATGCTAAAATAAAGCTGATAATGTAGGCTACAATTTCATTAAAAAAAAAAAAAAAACTTTCAAAGTACAACACAAACTGTCCATTTTGCTGCAACTCGACAGTGCTGCTTAATCCAGATTGAACCTTACTTCCTGGAACTCTTGAGAGTACAAAACTGGTCAGTTGGAGTTAATGGAGATGTCGCGACTCTTCTATATACATGACTCTGGTTTTATCCAGGAAATATCAATATCTCTGTTCCAGTTACTGGCTGCTAGTGAGAGTCAAAGGGAACTGAAAACTTTCCCATCAAACCTGGAGGCAGAAAGCATTCACAACTAATTACTACTTTTTACTTTTAGCAGATTTGCATTTGAACATGAACACACAACATGTTGGAAAACACTTAGAAGAGAGTTGAGTTTTGAAGTTATCACACAGCCACACCCTTAACAGCTCAGTCACAGACTCGTTCTTTTTCTAGTCTAAATATGCTAACAGCAGCCACAACAGAGATCTGCTGATAGAGTCAAGAAAGTAAAATAGACTGGAAACTGCCTCGAAAGTACTGATGGTACAATACCTTTAGCTGGAGTAGACTGGAGTGGAGACGATCGGCTGAGACACACGACAGAAAGTTATGGTGAGGGAGGAAGAGCGAGAGAGAGAGGAGAGGAGAGGGAGAGAGAGGGAGGAAGAGAGGAGAGGGGTGGACCTAATACCTAATACATGGACGCGTTAACCACCTCGGTTCTGGGAAAACCACGCCCTGTGCCCGCCTACGCAGCAGGCAAGCGGCGGGATTGGCCAGGAGCAAGTCTTTTGTCTTCTTTTGACAGCTGGAATCTCCCACACCACAAACACTGCAGGGCACGCAGCCCAGCGATTTCATGAACCAACTGAATTGCTCTTGATAGCAGACATTGAAATGAATTATGGTCACCTTCCTTAGTGTAATATATTAATGCTAATGAAAACGTAACACACAAGTACGGTGGCGTATTGCATTCACTTGAAAAAAAAACATTTGCCCTGTTTTTCTGAATTAATGATACATTTTAACACAAAAAACATTTTCAGCTCTGTTTTTCTGAATTAACGAGATATCGTTAATTCAGAAAAACAGCTAAAAATGTGATCCCCCTCTCCCCTCTCCCCTCTCCCCTCCTCTCCTCTCCCCCTCTCCCCCTCCTTTTCTCCCCCTCTCTCCTCTCCCCCTCTCCTCTCCTCTCCTCTCCCATCCTCCCCCTCTCTCCTCTCCCCCTCTCCTCTCCTCTCCTCTCCCATCCTCCCCCTCTCCTCTTCTCTCCCCCTCTCCTCTCCTCTCCTCTCCCATCCTCCCCCTCTCCCCTCCTCTTCTCTCCCCCTCTCCTCTCCTCCTCTCCTCTCCTCCCCTCTCCTCTCCCCCCTCCTCTTCTCTCCCCCTCTGCTCTCCTCTCCCCCTCTCAGTGTTGCCAGATGGCAAATGTTGAATTATCGTACCAGAGGGTCAAAATTATCGTTTTTGGAGTGAAATTATCGTACGCCCCCTCCCCAGCGCGGCGCGCCTTCGGCGCGCCAAAGTCTGGGGTACTGCGGCTGATCACAGGCTACTTTTTGGACTTGGCATGATCTTTCAACACTGTGATCTCAGCCTGGTTGCAACAACAACAAAACACCCTGCACGTATTGGCTGCAAATATGTTGTTTGAAGAGATGATTGTATAAACAGATAGAGTGATAGACGTAGGATTCGTCTAAGTGTCACAAAATGATGAAATTATCGTACATTTGGGGGATTTTGGGATTATTGATCGTACATCGTACAGAGGTCGAAATTATCGTACAAATACGATAATTATCGTACGTCTGGCAACGCTGCCCCCTCTGCTCTCCTCTCCTCTCCCCCTCTCCTCTCCCCCCTCCTCTCCTCTTCTCCCCTCCCCCCTCCTCCCCTCTCCTCTCCACTCTCTCCTCTCCTCTTCTCCCCCTCTCCTCCCCTCTCCCCCCTCCTCTCCTCTTCTCCTCTCCCCCTCTCCCCCCCCTCCTCTCCTCCTCTCCCCTCCTCCTCTCCCCCTCTCCTCTCCCCCTCTGCTCTCCTCTCCTCTCTCCTCTCCTCTCCCCCTCTGCTCTCCTCTCCTCCTCTCTCCCCTCCTCTCCCCCTCCCCTCCTCTCCTCTCCCCCTCTGCTCTCCTCTCCTCCTCTCTCCCCTCCTCTCCCCCTCTGCTCTCCTCTCCCCCTCTGCTCTCCTCTCTCCCCTCCTCTCCCCCTCCCCTCCTCTCCTCTCCTCTCCCCCTCTGCTCTCCCCTCCTCCTCTCTCCCCTCCTCTCCCCCTCCCCTCCTCTCCTCTCCCCCTCTGCTCTCCTCTCCTCTCCCCTCCTCTCCTCTCCTCCTCTCTCCCCCTCCCCTCCTCTCCTCCTCTCCTCTCCTCTCCCCCTCTGCTCTCCTCTCCTCCTCTCTCCCCTCCTCTCCCCCTCCCCTCCTCTCCTCTCCTCTCCCCCTCTGCTCTCCTCTCTCCCCTCCTCTCCCCCTCTTCTCTCCTCTGGTTCCCCCCACCCACCCCGGTCAGCAGTCGCCTTTTATACACGGTCCCAAACAGCACAGGACAACGCGATTGGCTAGCTCAGATTTGAACAGATCTGAGCCAGCCAATCGCGTTATCCTGTGATGACGTAATGTCCTGTGCCCCATGACCGGATGGACCATATATGGACTTCCTCCCCCCGAATGGCTCGTGCTATCATAGCTGCTGACTGTTACTGCACTATCTCTTTGCAATACCAACCCCGTGCAATCCATAAAGGTACATGGACGTTACTCTGCAGAAACTACAGTAACAAAATCACGAATTGCTCTGTTTTTGGAGCTCTGCATGTATGTGTTTGTCTAGTTAACGAGTTAATGTTAGCTAACGGCTAACATTCGCTAGTTAGCCAACCAACCAGCAGCTAACATTAGCTAGCTAGCTAGCTTACCGGAAGCGATTTTTTTTTCGGATGATGGCGAAGGCATAACCCACCCCTGGCCCTCTCTGCCTCTGATTAGTGGCAGCGTTATAAACCATAGATATGACTATATTAACACGTTCACTGCCAACGACGTATTACTCCGTCAAAAAAAATCCAACGGTTCACTGCCAATGACGTATTACTCCGTCAAAAAAATGATTTTTTTTTTTTGACCGTGGGATGTGCATCTAACCCTTTTACATCTCTTATATAATTATTGAAGCCACCGAACGTTTACAACCCATTCCACCGACCCACTAAGTGGCGACAGTGCTCTCCCAGACTAGAGGAAGGCAAGCAAAAAGCAGTTTCCTCGAAGCCATTCTCATGAAAATGGATTGGCGAAAACGCTTTCGTTTTCGCGCTGATTGCTGGCGGTGCGGGATTGCAAATTTGCATAATAGATTACGGGTGGAACACACTTTGAAACACGCAGCATAAATATGACCAGAATCGCAAAAGCTTCATCAAAGCTCTCAACCAAAACTCCAAGAAACGAGCGAGTCCATCCAGACTTCCTCAAAGAGCGGCCGCGCAGACAGGCACAGCAGCAGCAAAGCAGTGAGACTGGTGACGCGAGGTTACAGCAGCAGCAACGAGCTTGTGACACGGCCGCTGCAGCCAAGAAGACACACACGGAGGGAGGAGTTGGAAGCAGAGGGGGGTTTCCTGCCATTATGGAGGAAATTACTGTTCAAAACTATTGTTTAGATGTCTGACGTCTTACTGATGCCAAAAATGAATGGTTAAAGTGACTGTTCTATCGAATTTCACAAAAAGCCGTTTATCTCAGAATAATTTTTCTGACGCTGAAACCATGCTGTATTCAACTGCTAATGCTTACATAACTACTAACTCTACAAACTAACTCTTTTAGACAGAGAAAGCACACATTCTATTAGTTCTTTTGAGATATTGTGTGTTCACAAAATCTTAGCAGAAAAGAATCCTCGGGTCTTGAAAGATGAGCCAGAATCCTAAAAAAAAACCTCTGGCAGAACCTACCTACAGTAAAAAAAAAACGGCTGGCAGTGAATGTGTTAAAAACATAAACACACTGGCGTCTTTCATGCAGGCTAGCAAGCGTAACTGACTGCTGTCTGTCTGAGTCTGACCCACTGAGTCTGACGGTCTGACCACAGACTGTAACAGAGATGTAATGCAGGATAGCCAAGCGAATGTGTTTGGATGGAAGTTTGACGTTAGGCCAATCAGAGGCAGAGAGGGGCGGGTTATGCCTTCGCATAGCCTTCGCCATCATCCAAAAAAAATATCGCCTCCGGGACAACAACGCTTCCTACCCAGCGTGTGCACGTCTTTCCGACAGGGGTGGTTGTTATGGCAACTATCAACAACAACAACTACTACTAACTACTACAAGACATAAAGACCGAAATAGGCTACCTTGTTAATGTGTCTGTCGGAGACACGGCCTAACGTTAACATTTAATATGAGCCGAATATCAGGGTGTATTCACACCTGTAGGTCATTTGCTTTGTTCCGATTCAGGTACTTCTTAATTGATACAATTGTTGCATTTGTGCCTTGGTTCGTTTGTGTTCACACAGCCACAAATCAAACGATCCAAATAGTATTGCCAAACTTCCTGGATTGGCCAGCAGACACTCTGATAGGCTAATAGACTCTCGGGATGGAAAAAATAATTCCCAGAGATTTTCCTATATCATTATAAGAATGCGTTTTGTTAGACCTACATGCCCCGTGCTAGGAGAGAGAGAGAGAGAGAGAAAGAAAGAGGGAGGGATCGGGAGAGAGAGAGGGAGAAAGTTATTTATTTATTTATTTATTTATTTATTTATGTAGGCTATGTAGCCTATGTATTTATTTAGCCTATTTAGGCTATCGGGAATTTGGAGATAGAAGATCAAAGACCCTCGCAACTTCGATCTGCTATTACTATCATGGAGACTTCAGAGGATTAGCCTACACATAGGCTATATATAACACCTGTCCTGTCAGGAATAAAATATCAATAAATAATTTAATAATAGCCTACGGACATTTCGAGGAAGACATGCAATCAGTCTGATTGTCTGATTGAACCAGACAATCTTATCACAAAGAAGGCTGGCTCTGATTACCACGACTTGTTTTCATTTATTGAATGGAGACCAGAGGTTGATTGAGTTCAAACTGCTGATGTGATGATGCAAAAAAAAACAAAGTTTATCCATGCAAGTCACAAGTCGCCAAAAGAGGATCTGAATGAAGATGTTGTTTTTAAACAATAAAAATGCTTGTTCTTCAGGCAGGGGCGGAGCGACCCTATCAGCCCGGGGGGGCGAAGCTCTTAGGGGGCCCCCCCATCCCATTTCTTTTCCTTTTTTTCCCAATTAAGGCCGGCGGCGAAGAAAAATTTGCCTTTTTTGCATGTTTGAATCTGTTTTAGCCATATTTAGTGGAATATCTCATTTTAAACACACCAATGTGTAGTCTATTGATTGAATTGCTCTCACACTCAGGCCTGGCCTGGCCTGGCCTGGCATGCAAAAAAAAAATGGATGGGAGTGGGCCCGGGGCGGGCGCACCCTCTGCCCCGGTGTACGCTCCGCTACTGTCTTCAGGCCATTACGCACAACGCAGCTGACTACAGCAGCTGGTTTATCCAAAAATGCGTACTGTTTCCTGCAGTTGTGGCGGATGAGGTCGGATCACGTTCTCACCACAAACGAACCGCACCAGAGTTCGTTTGGAAGCGGACCGAGACCATCCTTTCTTGGCGATCTCGGTCCGCTTGTTTTGTCCCGCATCCGAGTGCGATTGCTGTGTTCACACTCCCCCAAATGAACCGCACCAAGGGGGAAAACGCTCTCTGTTTCGGAACAACTGCTCCAAATAAGATAGGTGTGAATACACCCACATGTCTGCGCTCAGCTACAGGAATTAAACCGGATATTCAGGTGGGTTGTGACGGTTATTATTGTTGTCAAGTTAAAACTGTCTATAGTGCCATCAAGCAGGAGCAGTGTGTTGCTGCCATCTACAGGCAGGAAGGAGAAGGGAAAAAGTTCAGTGAGGTGGACAGACACGATTTAAACACGATTTCAGACGGCAGCCCGTCTTTATTGTCACACGAACACACTACAACACATGCATGCGGCCACTACACACACTCATGCTGACGGTGGCCGGTGAAATATATCCTCTGCATTTGACCCATCCAGGCTTGTCCTTTACTCCAGGGGGCAGGCCAGGAGCAGTGGTCGCTTTTTCTTTCCAGCGCCCGGGGACCATCATTGGACCAACTTCAGATGTTGTCGTCACTGGTCGGATGACGATCTTCTGCATGTTTTTAGTGGGGGGTTATGTACGGAGGAACCCCCTGGGGAGTACGGGGAGAACATGCAAACTCCACACAGAAAGGCCCTTTCGACGAGATAGCCCACCAGGGCAGTAGGCACTGAAGATATGGGAGGGGGCACAACTCCAGCGCCCACAGCGTCCCAGGTGAGAATCGAACCCAGGACCTTCGAGCTGTGAGGCGACAGCGCTTACCACTGCTCCACCGTACCCCACACACACACACGCACATGCACACTCAGACCAAATCAACCATCCAATGAAAGTTAAATGTATGATCTTGGGATTTGCTATTTCTATTGTTTGTTAGAGCCTTCACACTCAAATGAGCCCACTTGTTTCCACTCCATAATAGCATCTAAAGCAGAAAACGTAGGCCTACCCAAACAAAGCAAATATACCCTACTAGAAATTGGATACAGGTGTTCGACTGATCTGCACCGAAAGGCCGATGAGAAGTGAAAGGCTATATGCACGTCGTGTTAAAGTTGTGTGAACTGTCGCAGTTACAGTATGTAAACAGAGTCAGCCGGCTAGAGTCAGACACTCAAGCCTCCCAAAGCTCAGGTTCATATGGGTTCCATTGCCGTTGCCACCAAAATGCTGCTTGGCTGATCCCTCCTATAGTAGGCTAACTCCTAGAATACATTCTAAACATAAGAAATGTTGAGTAAAATACTCATCTTACTCTGTCATTTGTCTGGTGGGATAAATGTATAATGACTTAGATGGCTGTAATCCATATCAGGCTGCGTGAATAGGTTGGCATAGTCGCATGGAGTGAAAAGTAGGCTACAGTTTTGATGCTCAGTGATGAAAATATTGAAACTACATAGCATGTCTGTAGTAAGGAGGATTACTGTCTAATTTTAATATAAAAAACAACATCCATCTGAATTTGGAACAATTTGGCACAGACATCATAGTTCTTTTCATTCAAATGTGGTATCTGTGCGCGCTCTTCAGGCAGGCAGAGGAACTGTCAGCTGTAAGATTTGACCCCTGTCAAACTCAGACTGGCAACACAAGCAGCTGACCCGACTGATCTGCTCTCCCCTGCAGCTGAAAGTGTTCCAGCCTGGAGAGCCAGCAGGGGGCAGACGTGGACTGACATAGTGAGAGCCCCGTGTTCATTCCCCCTGGAGGACCCAAACAAGTCACACACTGATGATGTCAATGACTGAAGCCGTCTCAAGTCACAATGCAGTGACAAATGAATACACTTCCTGAAAAGTAACTGTAACAGCACATTTAACCCTTATACTCGTATCAATATATATCTGCTTTAAAATGCATGTGCCTTTGAAATGATATAGTGCAATCTACTTTTCTACCACCAGATGGTGAATAACCATACAGGTTGGGACCATAGACGGGTTGGGACAGTTTTCAATAGGCAGTGAATAGAGATCATAAGTGGGTGTTTTGGTTAATTGTAATGCATGCATAGCATCCTACACCCAGTGTAGGAATTTGGCAGGGGCAAGGGCAAAAAATGCCCCAATAAATCTCATAATGCCCCTAAAAACCATAATCCAGGGGAAAAAATTGACCCCAATAGTTTGATAATTTAATTTTAATTTCCATTTCCATCTCTAACACACACTCAACACCTGCAAGCTGGTTGCCAGAAAAAGACGTGTTGTTCACACGCTTTAGCAACTTTATGCACTAATAAAACATTTTTTAAAGTGCCCCCAACATTTAGTAAATGCCCCCAGTTTTTAGACAGTGGGGGCAAAAGTTGCCTGCAAAATATTTTTAAGATTTCCTACACTGCCTCCATCCCATTCAGAATTGTTAAAATCACGTATAGCCTACACCTAATACAGGTTGTCATACAATATTTGATGCACATTGTTTCACATTGTATGAGGCTCAGAACTGGATTGTTCACCACAATGGCTGCTGGAACACTCAATGTTTTTTTTTACCAATACTTATCATGACAATATGATCAAAACATTCCATGGCAGCCATCCTGGTCTACCAGCCAAATGACCCTAACAGGGAAAGGAATCAGTTCAGTGTTGAATTGTGGTTATTTTCTCCTCATGAGCACCACTGGGCCTGTGTGGTTCTGCATTGGCAGAAGTAAACTCTTATCTCCTGGCTGCTATCAGGGTGAACATGCCACTGATAGTGATAATAACTAGGGCTGGGTATCGCCACTGACTTCCCGATACGATACGATTCCGATTCACAAGGTCCCAAGTCGATACAATTTCCGATACGATACGATTCAATATCGATATTTTAGTTACAATACCAGTTTTGCTTTGATAATGGAAGAGATTCTCAAAGAACTAATGCTGTAAATTGTACAAGGAACCCTCTAACCTGGTGCATTATTAAAAAATATTAATATTTACATTAAGAATTGACCATAAAGCAAGCAGTTACATCATGTAATTATTTTTTATTTAAACATGACCAACATAGTCATTCAACATCTTATCTTTCTTTACAGTCTTCTGTCTCTTTCTTTACAGTCTTCTGTGAGAAGCCAAACAAATTTAGATTTCCACTATACAACAGAATCATTGAACAGCAGCATGTTGTAAACAGTGTTTCATAAAGTATAAATGCTTTGTAAATAAAATTTAATAAAATTAAATACAGCTCATGAACATTTCCAGTTCACAAACATTATAGTGCAAACAGATTTGAGGTCTGTACATCTGGCTCATGGTGCCTGTGTAGCCTACAGTATTTATGTTTTTGTTTCAACTACAAACATAAATAAAAGTCAACTTGAAACTATGTTTTAACTACCACACACAGCCTATAATATTATAGCCTAATGTTTATAAAAAAAAAAAAAATGCATTTGAAAAGATCGATACTGGGATTTATGTATCGATACTTGTTCCTTCACATGAATATCGATTCAATATCGATATATCAATTTTTTGAACCCAGCCCTAATAATAAAGCAGCCATTCGAGAGTCCAAACAGAGTTGAGTTTGTTCTGAATGTGGCCTCCAGCTGGTTGAAGCAGGACTACGTCTGGGTATCAAATCAACTTTACACTGGTAGAGGTGGAGCTTAGAGTTTGCTCATATCGGAGCACATATCTTATATTGCTTTATATGGCCTTAGTTGTTGGCTACATGCTGCAGATGACTGTAGCGTGTCCAGGGACCAGGCAAGTGCATTAACAGCATGTCATCATAGTCTGAGATGTGAACTTCCTCCAGTACTGAGACCAATTCATTCATTTCCCCCAAATACAAATGTGTAAAGATGGTAGTGTGACAGACAGGATGGTCGTATCGAACCCTCTCAGGCCCACATTAAGACTTTTCCATTTCACCTTTGTGTTCTGCCTTATAGTTGCCTTTTTTGAGTTTGAAGTTTTCACATCCCCCCAGAATCAGCACAAAGCTCAGATAATGAGATATGCTACTCACTTAAAGCAGCTACGAGCAACTTTTTCGATTGTTATTAAACAGTATAAATTTAATATCAATGCATCACATCTTACCTCTAATAGTAGATGAGACCAACGCAGAGTAGTCTCGCTTGAACCCCGAGTGAATCGGCCAGTGTAGTCTGTCTGTGGCCAGGGAAGATCAGGAAGTGAAATGAAACGGTTTGCAGCAGCCACTTCGGCCATAACCACAAAATAACTTCCAAAAAACCTGTTAGAATATAACGAGAGATGTTCGCGAGAGTATGCGTGGCTTTCACATTGTTTATGTTATGTTGCTAGGCAGCGCGAACGGGGTAGGCAGGCAGCTGCGTTTCACTTCCGCGTTTCACTTCCGGGTTTAGCCGGTCCGGCGGTAAGGAGAGAGAGAGAGAGAGAGCCCCCTGTTGACGCGAGTTTAGACAGACACAGACTTAATAATCATCCAAGGGAGCAATCTCCGATTCACACGGCTTTGGTCTCAGCTACTATTATAGGTAAGATGTGATGCATCAATATTGTAATTATACTGTTTAATAACAATCGAAAAAGTTGCTCGTAGCTGCTTTAAGACTTCTATACACTATAATATGGGATATTACTGTAGCCTATAAAACAAAAACAAAAGACAAAGAAGGGAACTTGAATTTGATTGAAAACAGCAGTGTAAAGCGTAACAACGAAAACAAAAACTCAAGATAGAACATTGAACATGTCTTTGGTGTGTGCTAGAAGTGATTTGACGCTTCCAGCTTCCTCTGTTCATAAGTAATGCCCATTCTTGTGGGCAGTGTCCATGGACACACACGCACACATACACACACACACACACACACACACACACACACACACACACACACACCCGCACGCACACACACTTTGTGTATCTTATAATGGACAACAGCTTCATGGTTTTCTGTGTAAGGATGCTGCCAAAATGGCTTCAAATGTTTGAAAGGAAATTAAATATTAATTTGAGCTCATAACGCAAATTGTATCACACACACACATGTACACGCACACACACACACACACACACACACACACACACACACACACACACACACACACACACACACACAGTCTTACACACTGGGGTACACATTTGCGCAACAATGATGTGTTATGTCCTTCACAGTTCATATTGTAGAAACAATGTATTACATGTGGGGAAAACGATGAAATGAGAGCAGAGAGAATACGTGTGTTTGACAGTTAAGTATTATTAATATAATAATATAGTATCATGTACTGAATGTAACCTTCAAAGTTGGGATCACTTCAGAGGTGCTATAGATAACATTCCTGGAATGTAGATGATGTAGCCAGGCGTGGTCTCCCACTGTTACAGTTTGCAGCAACTGCTCCTGAACAGCTGACAGGATTTTTGGCTGCACACAATTCTCAAGCGAATTCATGAATGTATTTACCCTGCAAGTTAATGTTTTATCTTTCTGATTTGTTTTGAACATGTCTGCCTCTCTCTGTCTCGTCTGTGTTGGTTGTATTTCATTGGTCCATAGGGCTGCATCCTGCTACAGGCCATGACAGAGCTGTGAGCAGAGTGTCAGTAGTGGTTGATGACAGGAGGTCATCTGGCTCGTGCCTCGCTGTGCTAAGCATACCATAATGAGAGGTTAATTTGGGGTTATCGGTTATCGCCCAGTCACTTAGCTCTGCTAGCAGTAGGGAAGGAGTGTCAGGCCAGATGGAATTCTCTATTTGGGTCAGAATTTACAACTAGAGACCACCTTTGGAGATTTATGAAGATTTGGGAAAACAAGCAAGATTGAATAAATAAATAAATAAATCTAAAAAGTCTGAAGAGTCTGATTGCAATTAAATTGCAATGATTCTTGTAAGTTTCCCTATGCCAAGGTGCTGGAGAGGAGACTCCAGTCAAGATTGATTGTTGAGTGTATGATGTTTACTTGTTTCTGCTGTGTGTGGTTGCCATTTTTCCCTCTGCTGGCTGTGTGGTGCCAACACCTTCTACTGCTTCAGGGCAGGCCTCAGGCAAAAACTCCCTCTGCTGGCTGTGTGGTGCCAACACCTTCTACTGCTTCAGGGCAGGCTTCAGGCAAAACCTCCCTCTGCTGGCTGTGTGGTGCCAACACCTTCTACTGCTTCAGGGAAGGCTTCAGGCAAAAACTCCCTCTGCTGGCTGTGTGGTGCCAACACCTTCTACTGCTTCAGGCAAAAACTCCCTCTGCTGGCTGTGTGGTGCCAACACCTTCTACTGCTTCAGGCAAAAACTCCCTCTGCTGGCTGTGTGGTGGCAACACCTTCTACTGCTTCAGGGCAGGCCTCAGGCAAAAACGGCTCAATTTTTCTCACCCAGAAAGAATCGTCAAGTCATAGCTAGGTGTCCACATTTACCTATGGAGGTAGAATGAATAAGAGAACGAATCAATCAATCAATCAACCAATCAATTAATCAATCAATCAATCAATTAATGAGAGCAAAAAAAAGAAAAGTCAATGAATCTCAATGGAAAAAGGTTAATTTCTGACCCTTTTATTCATCTTGCTTCTGTACTCCTATTTGCTCCTCCCCACAGTGAATGGAATCCCATCTGTCTCTTGTCTCCATCCTATCTTGAGAGAGAGAAGATATCAGCACAGGACATGACAGCAAACGTGTGGGAGAACAGAGATAGAGAGGCTGTGTGCTGTGAGTCACAGAGGAGTTATCTGACAGGAGGTTCCAAAATAATCACATGATAACGACCTGAGAGGTAGAGACAGTCAAGTGTAGAGGTTCAGCCAGACACCCATGAGAGCCCTGTCACCTCAGAGTCTCAAGTGGCGCGAGTGACAGTGATGACCACACAGTGTGTGTGTGTGTGTGTGTGTGTGTGTGTGTGTGTGCGTGCGTGTGCTTGCGTGCGTGCATGTATGTGTGTGTGTGTGTGTGTGTGTGTGTGCGTGCGTGCGTGAGCGTGTGTGTGTGCATGTGTGTGTGTGTGTGTGTGTGTGTGCATGCGTGCGTGCGTGTGTGTGTGTGTGTGTGTGTGTGTGTGTGTGCATGCGTGTGCGCGTGTGCATGCGTGTGTGTGTGTGCATGCGTGTGTGTGTGTGTGTGTGTGTGTGTGTGTGTGAGGGGATGTCTGGATGCCATGTACCTGTTGGTGTGCCTGTATGTATGCCCCCCTGGCCTTGTAGGGCAGGGCAGAAGATGCTTATATATTTGATGCCAGCCTGCCCAGCAGCTCTAGCAGCTGAGCTCCTTCTTCACCTGGTGTAAGTCTGCTAAACTAGCCTCCGGCTCCATCACCTGTCTGCTTGTGTTTTGCGCTCACTGACTTATCTTTTTGCACAGTGTATCTTTGCATTGGTTAAAATGTAACAAATCAATGTGACAGGAGGTACAGAGTTGTTTCCACTTACGGTTAATTTAAAACCTAGCTGACAAGTAAAACAAGAGACCTGCTATCTCCATCAGTCACTCAGTGATTCTAACTAAATCAGACGTTTTACTATAACCTTCATCTCTTACTTACAGTGCTCCCTCCCTGCCCACTGCAGCTGTACTGAAGACACTGAAGTCTGAGTTGAAGCCATCGGTAAGTTCCAACAAGATTTTACAGTATCATATTATTCTGCTGTAATTATTTGGAGGGAATATTGCTGATGTGTTCTTATGTAGCACATGAAGACATATTAAAGGAGGATTTTGTGTGTTTGTTTTTTGGACTTATTTCCAGCTTTAAATGTGATTTTAAATCACCCTGAGAAGTTCGGTTTGATCAGCATCAGCAGAAACGATCATCAGTTTGGATTGCCAGCTAAAAACGAGGAATACGGGGGCGGGGCATGTGAAATGCTTATATTTACGTCCTATAAATTGTTTATTTTCCGACGCAGCGGCTCATATCCTTATTACTGTATATCATACAAATGAGGAAATTAACGATGTTGGTGCAGCTGGCTCCTCCTGCTCAGTTTGCTGTCCGTCACGTTGGTAGATAGCAGCTCCCGTTCCACCGTTGCTCATTTTCTAATCCATTATGATGTTATTCCATACGGGCGGCCATTGAAATCAAATGAATCGTCTGTATTTTCAAAAGCAGATAAATATCAGCAGTGTTTTACTATGTTAGCCTACATAACGGCTACAGAGCAAGTCACCTGGATGTGCTTCTTCTTCTTCTGTTCCGCCGTATTACCAAACAGAAGAAGAAGAAGCAGCACATCCAGGGCAGGTCATAGTTGACTTGCAGCCAGTTTGTTGTGTAGCTTAGCCTAGCCTAGCCTAGCCTAGCAGATATTTATCTGATTTCAAGATTATGGACGATTCATTTGAATTCAATGGTTGCACGTATTTATTTGAGCCGGTCCGGAATAAACGTCATTACAATCTGAGGAGCGGGGGAAACAGAGAACAGCAGAGCCAGGATGAACACACTGCACCAAGCTAATACATCGTTAATTTTCCCATTGTCTGTATGATATAATAAGGATATGAGCCGCTGCATCGGAAAATAAGCTATTCATAGGACGTAAATATAAGCATTTCACATGCCCCCGTATTCCTCGTTTTTAGCTGGCAAT
The DNA here is from genome assembly GCF_964638095.1 of Poromitra crassiceps. Classification (NCBI taxonomy): domain Eukaryota; kingdom Metazoa; phylum Chordata; class Actinopteri; order Beryciformes; family Melamphaidae; genus Poromitra; species Poromitra crassiceps. The sequence continues at coordinate 8,874,428 of NC_139639.1, forward strand.
CAAAGCTGATTATCGTTTCTGCTGATGGTAATCAAACCGAATCCAGGTGGTAAAAAAAACAGAATTCTTCTTTAAAGGAGAACTTACCTCCAAAACACTTTTTTTCAGCTTTTAACCAATATATATGACTTTGGGGGTGATGTGTGAAGAATTCTGGTCAGAATTTCCACATTTGACACCAAACTGTTGCCATTTTACCATTTGTATCATTTTTCAGCAGCAAATCTGGCATAAGCGCCCTCTAAAGGTCGAACACTGCTTTTTTTTTTTTTCTCAAATGAATGGGAGATTTGGTACAACCTGACGTCAGGTTGTCCCCAAAGACTATGGGATTTCAAGATAATTACTCCCCTACCCCCCCTGTACCCTTTCGGCTCCTCAGAACTCCAAGCCTATTCCTGTTGAAGTTTGCTCTTAAAATACTGAACCAAACGTCGTCAAAGTTGGCACATGTCTTAATTATAGTTAGTTTCCCGCTGAATGTGTCACTACTTTATTAATATCTTACCTGGATAAGCTCGAATGATGATGTATATATTATCAGTCCGAGTTGGAAGCAGCTGTCTCCAGCCCAGGCAGGCAGGCGGGAGCGAGCGGGAGAGAGTCGTACTGTAAACCTCATGCACTAGCTCCAAGCTCCGCGGGCGCGCGCAGCAGAGCTGGGCTCTCTCGGACTCGGCCAGAGCAGAGAGAGCACAGTCTGACATTTTCGCGGCTATCAGTCCGACTTGGAAGCACTTTCTCTCGGCCAGTCAAACGGGAGAGGAAATGTCAGCAGAGTAGAGCGACTGGGGACTGGGGGGGGGGGGGGGGGGGGGGGGGGGGTTGACTCGCTGTGTGCGAGCACGAGCTGCTGTGTGCTCAGGCAGCGGGGACGCGCGGGCAGTGAGAGGCGGGGGCTTTGAAGAGGAGAAGAGCTCTGCGCTGCCTCTCCTGCGCCCTGAGAGGAAAAATGCTGCTGTCATGCTGTAACTTTCAACAAGAATCACGAAAAGCCCCAAAACGCAAATTAAAAACGGATTTCATTGCGCGGTTTATCTCTAGTTAGACGAGGGAATTACGTGGAGAAATCTCGCATTGTGTTACCCCAGAGCGAGAGGTTTGTCCTATTGTGGGTGTGCTGCTGTTAACGAGCCCATGTCACTTTGCTCCCGTAACGTAGTTTGAGTAGTTTCCATAGAGATACATGCAGAAAAATAATTAAATTTCTAGTTCGCCACTGAATTACCAAATTGATATAACTTAAAACCATTTTCAGATTTTCTGTTTCCATACAGACCAACAGCGTTGGCTAGTTGTTGATATTTATAGAGATATTGCCCCTCTCAAATAAATTATTTTTGAGGCAGTAGGCAAACTGTAATGGCGTCGATTTCCGAAAAAGAATCTCGACTTGAATACAGCCAAAGAGTCCAGTATAGACAAGAGCATATGTCATTTCTTGGTTTTTTCCATAGGTATTTTCAAATCACTGTTCTAATACATATCTAGGGGGTAAGTCCTCCTTTAAGGTCATATGGATCCTTGCAAAAGAAGCTTTAGAATAGATTTTAGATGTAGCTGGATTGATAAAAATCACACAAAATAACAATGATAAGAGGTCGTAAAATGATGTTTTCCCTCAGACCTTTAGTTTGCAACACCCAAAATGGGTGGAGAAGTTGCGATATCGTAGAGACAGAGTGAAGCCCTAAACCTCCGTACTGTGTCTATGTCACCTCAGTGCAGCCATGGGCGATGCAGAGATGTCTGTGTTCGGGCTAGCTACCCCGTACCTGAGGAAGTCCGATAAAGAGCGGATGGAGGCCTCAACTCGTTTCTTCGACATGAAGAAGGAATGCTTCGTCCCCGACGCAGTGTAAGAGTTTGTGAAGGCATCGGTCACCAGCCGAGAGGGAGACACGGTCACTGTGGAGACACAGAATGGGAAGGTCAGGATTTACCATTTACAATTCAGACATGTAGATTTCAGTGTTGACATCACATAACTGTTATGGCACCATCTTGAGGACCAATTTGAAACAACAAGATGCCCTGCACAATTGGAGCTTAGAGTGGAACATTACTGTCAAACAAATACAAGATGAATATATCAAAAGCTATAAAATCACATCACTTACAGTTTGACATTGTGAGTGAGAGCAGAGGTCGCTCAATGGTTTGATGTTATACCCATTCAGTCATTTGTGGTAACTGGGTTACCAGGGTCAGTCTGTGTTGTAGTGGGAGGGTCAGTCTGTGTTGTAGTGGGAGGGTCAGTCTGTGTTGTAGTGGGAGGGGCAGTCTGTGTTGTAGTGGGAGGTCAGTCTGTGTTGTAGTGGGAGGGTCAGTCTGTGTTGTAGTGGGAGGGTCAGTCTGTGTTGTAGTGGGAGGGTCAGTCTGTGTTGTAGTGGGAGGGTCAGTCTGTGTTGTAGTGGGAGGGGCAGTCTGTGTTGTAGTGGGAGGGTCAGTCTGTGTTGTAGTGGCAGCACACAGCATGTGACTTTGGGTGTCTGTGTTTGAGTCCTTGTCTGGATGGAAGTGTTAATCTAGGTGTAAATCTCTGTGTGTGATTTCAACCGTGTATCCTTGTGACTGTGAGTCTAAGTGGGCGCCAGAGTATGGGTGCAATTAAAGAGTCTCCAGTCAGTACATTAAACAGATGAGTGATGAAATTAGGCATTGGCGCCATCTAGCTATAAAAAGAAATATCTGGCACACTTTGTAACATTGGAGAAGCAATGTTGACCGCGTTAATAAGGTAACGCATGCAGGTAAAAATCTAATTACGTTATAATCATACATGGGACCATTACGCAGTAAACTCTGTTGAGTATGAAAAACAACAACAGTTTGTTTGAAAGATGAAACAGGAAACACTATTGGTTGTTGTGATGAACATGGAAGGAGAGGAAAATAAATCCTCAAATTTGTCCCTAGACGGTGACCGTCAAAGAGGCCCTGATTCTGCCACAGAATCCTCCAAAATTTGACAAGATTGAGGACATGGCGATGCTGACCTTCCTTCATGAGCCCGCTGTGCTGTTCAACCTCAAAGAGCGTTACGCAGCATGGATGATCTATGTGAGTACAATGTCGTAAAATATGCAATATTTAAAAAGAAAAGAAAAAAACTACACGGGAGCTCCAGTGGTGTGCGGATCCATTATTTCTCTTCTACAAGCCATCAAATAACAATAATGATCGTTTTAAACTATTCATCGACACTCGATTGCTGCTACTGAAATAATGAGAAATGTACCTGCCCCTGTATCTTATTGCCCCTGTATCTTATTGCCCCTGTATTTTATTGCCCCTGTATCTTATTGCCCCTGTATCTTATTACCCCTGTATCTTATTGCCCCTGCTGTACTTTGCATGGTTTGCTTTCTGCACTTCTCAGACCTACTCTGGGCTGTTCTGTGTGACGATCAACCCCTACAAGTGGCTGCCAGTCTATATATTATATATACTGCCCTGGAGACGTTTTCTCAATAAAACTGATTTAGGAGGAAAATGGCCTTCAGTCTGCATTTCTTATTACTGGAAAGTGAACAGCTATTGAAACGGTCCCAGATATAGGCAGGCAGTTTAAATAACGTGTTGACTAGCGTTTAAATAACGTGTTGATTGGTCTTTAAATAACATGTTGACTAGTGTTTAAATAACGTGTTGACTAGTGTTTAAATAACGTGTTGACTAGTGTTTAAATAATATGTTGACTAGTGTTTAAATAACGTGTTGACTAGTGTTTAAATAACATGTTGACTAGTGTTTAAATAACGTGTTGACTAGTGTTTAAATAACGTGTTGACTAGTGTTTAAATAACATGTTGACTAGTGTTTAAATAACGTGTTGACTAGTGTTTAAATAACATGTTGACTAGTGTTTAAATAACGTGTTGACTAGTGTTTAAATAACATGTTGACTAGTGTTTAAATAACGTGTTGACTAGTGTTTAAATAACGTGTTGACTGGTGTTTAAATAACGTGCTGACTAGTGTTTAAATAACGTGTTGACTGGTGTTTAGAATTTCAGGCACCACCAAGTTATGAAGAATGTTGATTAGCCACATGTTCTTCTCAAAGGGGCAGCATCTTGTCTCCAGGTGGTGTCGCTCAAACTGATCAGGCTCATAGAAGACACTGACAGAGAGACATGGATGTGTTCATGCATCAGCCATACTGTTTGTCCATCTTATTCTTTTACTTCTCGTTCATGTTTCCCATGAAAGTATTGGACTGCGATAGTTTTTCATCAGTCTTTCAAACATCGACCTTATCTGTTAAATAACTGTCCATCTTTGTATCTTTTAAATCTGTATGATGCCAGTATTCCTCGATTAACAGTGTTCCTGGAATTCTCCAGCCTGGGTTCTTCTTGAGATGTTTAGTCTCTAGGTCTACTACATCTTTCAAACCTGTCTCGTCATGTGGACAACCAGCAGAAACACCTGCCAGTGAGTAAAACCTTGGAGGACTAAGAGCATGGGTAAACAATGTTATGATGCACAGATGAATTTGTGAAAGTCCACCCGTCTCTGTCCATTTGTTCAACACAGGGTGACTGCTGTGAATATAAGCATTTAATCAATTCTTACACACTGCGTGCCTAGTTTAAGACACATTGAAAACTGCAAAACTTCACACATCTTGATGGCATCTTAGACTTCTTGATGGCATCTTAACCAATGAAGGAAAATATGTCCTCAGTTCATCTTTGTAATAGTTTTATTAGTTCCATCATTGTATCTGAGTAAAACGCTCCTATATTGCATCTCAATTGATTTCTGTGATCCGTTCAGTTCATGTCACTGATCTCGGCGCGCCTCCCCATCCTCCTCAGTTCCGGTGCCGCTCTTGGTGTTGAGCAGCCCCAGTCCGGGACGACCGGGGCAGTACCAGCTGGCACCCAGCCGGTAAAAGCCCTGGTACAGGCCCCTCCAGCTGAGGCACCCCAGAGCGCCCCCTAGCAGCTGTGTGGGGAACTGAGGGAAGTAAGCCAAGAGACAGAGCAGCAGAAACACCCAGAGGCCCAGCAAGAGGACGCAGAACAGGAAGAGGATGCGGAGAGGGGCGTCCGCCGTGCCGCCCAGACTCAGGTACGGGCCGAACACGGCCGTCTCCTCGGCCAGCAGCAGGCAGCAGAGACAGAGGAGGAAGACGTCTTGTGAGACCTCGTAGCCCCTCCACAGCATCCCGGCCCTCAGGCACTCGGACTTGCTGTCCCCTTCCCGCAGCAGCAGGAGAGACTGGCCGCCGGCGTCCTCCAGGGGTGCGGCTAACGGTTCGTAGCAGCATCCCGTGGCGTTCTCCATCAGGTCCAGGAGCCGGCGGAAAGCCAGCCACAGCCCGCCGGCCGCCCCGAGCCGGGAGAGGTGACGCAGGGAGAGGGAGATGGAGCGACGGATGGAGAAGGAGAGGAGGAAGACGAAGGAGCCCACGAAGAGGCACGTCCAGCCCCAGCCCGAGCGCAGGAACATCCTGGGTGTATAGGAGAGGAGGGTAGAGGAGAAAAGATGACAGAACAGTTAGGCCATGTTCACATTTACAGCCAGGCAAATCTGATTTGCTGCTGAAGTCATTAAAGGAACACTCCGGCCATTTTCAACCAGCTTTGTATCATTAGTAGTCAGAAAACTGTAAACAGTTTTGAAGTCTGTCATTTAATTTGACAGTTATTGAGTGTTAAATTGTGGACCAGTGACATCACTGGTCCACACTAACTCAAATTAATAACTCAGTAACTCAAATCAACTCTCAATAACTGTCAAACATTCTGTCATTCATCTAGTTTGACAGTTATTGAGAGTTGATTTGAGTTAATGAGTTATTCATTTGAGTTAGTGTGGACCAGTGATGTCACTGGTCCACACTAACTCAAATTAGCGGGATCTCGTGTTCAACTTTTTTTTAAACCAAATTCTGTTTTTTCTCTCTCTCTCTATCACTCTGCCTAGGTCTCTCGCCCACAGGAAACCCAGGGTAAAAAAGTTAAATCGCTGCTGTAAAACATCATGAATCTGATGTGTGTGTGCGTGTGGGGGGAGGATCTCTGAACTGTGCAGTTGAACAGTTCAGAACCAGCTCAGAAAGTCCCTGAAAACGTGTAATGGTAGAAAAAAAAGAACATGCAGCTAATCTTTTATGTATAATAAATAACATCAATTGATAAACTAAGTTAAAATCATACTAAGGTCAGGTGGTTGACATGCAAACTTTGTTTATTTTGCACTACTTTAATCTTAAAGTTCTTTTTTGGGTATATTATGCTTTATTGACAGATGTAAAGTGTGAGAGAGAGACAGGAGGGTGAGGGAGAGAAAGAGAGAGAGTAGAACAAGCAGCAAATGATCACAGGCCGGATTTGAACCGGGGGTCACTGCAGAAAAGACTGATTCTTACATGGTACACACTCAACTCACTGAGCCACCAAGGAACCCCTGCTAGCTGTCATTTTAAATGTATTACTTCATTCAACAGCCAATCAGTAAACAAATCCTCAAACAAACTGCTAGCTGATGTAGGAGTCTAGTCAGTCTCTGAGTCTAGCTCAGTCAGATAAACAGCTTCTCACTCGTTCAATTCCAACCTACTTCCCTCTTTATGCTCTGTGTTGTTGTCAGTCTGAACACAGTGTGTAGAATTCAGAAAATGAACTTCAAACAGCTCATAGCTCAGCAGGTTGAGTCCCTGTTTCTGTGTTGCTACCTGACAGGTGGATTATTGGTTTGAATCCCGATGGAGGAGACATATTACAGCACCGCCCGTATATTTTACGTCACCAGCTGTTTACGCCTAGCGGCCCACTTTAATATGCTCAAATGAACTAGAAGTGTAATAAAAACTAAAAGAAGATTGTTATGCCTATTTCCACTTTTATTCAAATACAAATAAATTATGGATGGAAGACAAAAAAGCACCAGTTAAAGGAAAATAACATAAAGAATGTGATGAAAGCACCTGACTTTAGTGTAAATATAATTTAACTTAATTTATTATTTAGTGTTATTATAAAAATAAAAATAAATATTATCTGCACTGTCCTTGGAGCTGGAATAGCCTTATGCATGTTAGAAATTCAATATTTTTTTCTACCATTAAAGGTTTTCAGGGACTTTCTGAACTGGTTCTGATAAACTGCACAGTTCAGAAACTGTGTCTCTGTGTGTGCGTGTGTGTGTGTGTGTGTGTGTGTGTGTGTGTGTGTGTGTGTGTGTGTGTGTGTGTGTGTGTGTGTGTGTGTGTGTGTGTGTGTGTGTGTGTGTGTGTGCATCTCCAGACAGTTCAATGCTGCTCCCCTTTTTACTCATATTGTTCATGTGATGACTTTTAATGGCAACAAATTCTGCTGGCTAAGAAAACACATTTGACACAATCTGCGTAGTGTAGTAGTGTAGTATGTGTAGTAGTGTAGTAGTGTAGTAGTGTAGTAGTGTAGTAGTGTAGTATGTGTAGCAGTGTAGTAGTGTAGTAGTGTAGTATGTGTAGCAGTGTAGTAGTGTAGTAGTGTAGTAGTGTAGTATGTGAAGCAGTGGAGGAAAATCAAAGTGACATCCTGACTGTGTGAAGTTTACATTTGGAAGTTGAAATTTTCCCCAAACATTTTTGTAATCCATTCTGAGCCTATGTGATTTGTTTGTTTTTTAAATACAAACATTACAGACTCAAACCTAGCTTGGTTTCACTGGAACATCACTGATGATGAGTGACATCACAATTGCTCGAGTGACCATGACATCATCGAGTGCTCGAGTGACATCACTGATGATGTCATAGACATTGTGACATCATCATCAGTGACATCATTACTGACCAAAATCAAAAGAATCCATTGGCAAAGACCACAGAATCGTGTGTTTTTTTTTTTCATTGAATTTATTTTGTTAAATTTCTATAGCAGGTGAGGGAACACAACGGTCATCTTGAGCATAGTTTTCAGAAGTCACAGTGTTTTAGACATTTTGACAAAAAGACAATGAAGGAGTTTGGGCCAAGAGGAAAGGTCAAAACACACCTTCTCCTTCATGCTCCTCCAAGTGCACCATTCACTCCAAAAACTAAACCCCTCCCTCCCCGTCCCACAACCCCCCTCTCCAAAATGCAAACAGAACAAAACAAAAAAACAAACTCTGCAACAAATAGATATATTTATATTATATAATATATATTTACTCTTTAAAAATAGAACTTCAGTCTAGTGACTAACATCTGTACAAACTACAAAAAAAAACTATAAAAACAAAACCGATGCAGGCGCCCCCTCTCTGCCCCTCCGTGCCACTGTCCTGTCCTGTAAATGCTGCTTTGCTCTTGTTTTGTTGTATTTTTCAACACTGCTTAACATTTCTCTCATGTCTCATTTACAAAAGAAACCAAAAGCTGCCACTTAAGGAAAAACAAAAAACACAAACACAAAAGTAAACAAACAAACACAAAAGTAAACAAACAAACAAAAGTAATAGAAAACAAACAAACAAAAGATCTGGAAGGTTTTCCCTGCATTTTAACCTGGCAGTGATGTGACCAATACTGAGGCAAAAGGAAAGAGAAAGACAGGAACAACAGAGAATGTAAGGTGGATTATATGAGCTGCATACTGACAAGAAGAGTGAGACATGAAAAAGTGAAAGGAGGCAAGCTGAAGCACTAAAAGTGAAGCTGTGTGATGTCATCGATGCACAAACGACCTTGTCAATAATAATAATAATAATAATACCTTTATTTATATAGCGCTTTTCAAAACAAGTTACAAAGCACTTTACATACAGATTAAAAAAGGCAGAAGGCAGACAGTACATAAAAATTGCATACAATTAAAAGACACTAGGTAGACATTAAATATACCATGTAAACGTGTAATATTAAAAAACTAGGAGGAATAGAACAATAAAATCACAATAAGATCAATAAAAAGCAAGTCTAAAATAGTGAGTTTTTAGACGTGATTTAAAAGATGACAGTGTGGTTGCTTCCCTGATCTCCTCTGGAAGGTCAATAATTGCATCCTAAAGCAGCAGCAAGGAAACAAAAAGAGAAACAAAACAAAACAAAACAAAAACAAACAAACAAAAGAAAAGAAAAGAAAAAACCCTCCCTTTGCATTCGATTGGATCATTCCCTTTGAAAACACATTGGGCTGAACGACACTATGAACGTCACCCAATGTAGAGCTTCAAAAAACTGCAGAAGAAAAACACAAACCTCATCATCACAGCTCCTTCAAGTAATAAAAAAAAAACTGCAGAGGACATTGAAGACAATTCCGACAACGATATCATAATTATGACATCTGATTTAGCTGAGGTGCCGTGACACTCTGTGAGCCAGAGAGCCTCTGCCGGCAAGATGGCCGACTGCTGACACATTGAAATATTCAGATGACGGCGATCACTAACAAACTGACGATGGCAGCATCTGAACATGCTGCTGGACAAGACAACAATATGGCGTAAACAAAATGGCATATTGACCCCCAAGCTTCAACATAATACTGTGCTCTGAGCGCTGTGATGACCAGATACATGATGAAGGCACAACGGTTAGTGTGAAGAAAACACTGAGTGTCTACTGCGTATTCCTCGGCTTGCTCGTGTTTTTTTACAGTGCAAAACGCTGACAGAGAAAGTGTATGTGTATATCTCGAATACAACAGAGCGTGTGCGAGACACAGCTCTCACTGGCAGTGTAACAGCTTGTACATGGTTCGAACTTCTGAAGTATAGTGACTTGACTGGAGGGGAGGGGGTACTGCATCTTAAGTAACGTTACACATTTGTTGGTGAAACGCAACGTTCCAAGTTAGCTTGGTTTCACGCTTTTAATTTGAAGGCCGAAACGGGAAATGGTTTGAGTAGATTGAATTGACACTGGTCGCGATAATTTTTTGGGGATGATGGCGAAGGCTATGCGAAGGCATAACCCGCCCCCTCTCTGCCTCTGATTGGCCTAGCGTCAAACTTCCATCCAAACACATGACCACAGACTGTAGTAAGAGATGTAATGCAGGATAGCCAAGCGAATGTGTTTGGATGGAAGTTTGACGCTAGGCCAATCAGAGGCAGAGAGGGGCGGGTTATGCCTTCGTATAGCCTTCGCCATCATCCAAAAAAAAACATCCCACACTGGTCTGCCAATTCTATCATTTCACACGTACCATTTCCCTTCTTCGCCTTCAAATTAAAAGTGTAACAATGACACGTTCGCCTGTGAAGCCTCGACCTGTTTGGATTATAATAACGTTAGAGAAAACAGCCATGCAGTTTTATACTAATTTATTGCCAAATGCTTTGGGAAACAACTTCATCAAGCTTGGTCAGAAAAGGTCTGTCTATTCAATGGAAACAACAGCACCAGTGCGACCTGTCGCGTGCGATGCTACCTTCAAGAATGAGGACGTCTGAAACAAGTTATTTTTTAATCACCTATATTAAAATGAGATACCTAAATTAAACAATCATCTAGTTAGGTAACTAGATGATATTAAGCTTCCTTGCATTACAGACACAACCTTTGTCTCAGGAAGTAAACAGGAAGTAGCCTCACCTGTAGAGGAAGTGGGTCCTCTTGGCAAAGATGCTGTACGGGGACACCCAGAGGCTTAGTGCCGGCCCAAACACCACCAACGCCGACAGCAACAGGTGGAAGTGGCGCCGGAACGCGGTGTTACCCAGGAGCCGGGCCGCCAGGTCCGTCACCACCACCAGCATTGTGTTGAGGAACATCTGGACCCAGAACCACCACTGATGGGATCTGGACTCAACTTCTCTGAGACAGAGTCAATGAAAATAGACTGCTGTTGTCTCTGAATGCAGCAGTGTACCGTGTTTCATGTGAAGAAGCTGTAATCCACTGTAGAAGGTACTTGAAATGGCCGTTCTAGCTGTGGATGATCTTTCCTGCATGAGACAATTCAGCATACACTTAGAATCCTAGAGACACGGCGTCAGTACTGAGCAAAATACAACCGCTCCAGTCCTTTTGAAGACTGGGCTGCGTTGCTGGAATGTAAGGGGAAAAAATGGGGTCCTGAAATTATTTGACCGAAATCCAGATCTGCTGACTGCGTGGAGAAAATGGGTGAAGTCCACTGCGGTCATTCAGTTAGCTGCTAGAGTAGAGTGTGCATGGCATGAAGGAAGTGACAGCTGGCTTCACGCATTCCACAGACTCCAGCAGTCATAAATGTGCACACTGTAAAATCCCCACAGCCAGATTCCTCTTCCAATGTGTCGGTGCAGCACAGCTCCAGTAGATCTAGTATCTGCTTGTGTCAGTGCAGCACAGCTCCAGTAGATCTAGTATCTGCTTGTGTCGGTGCAGGACAGCTCCAGTAGATCTAGTATCTGATTCATCAAACATCCAATCCCTTCTGCTCGTTGCTGGGTTAAGGATCCAGTTTTAGCTTTTCCATGCATTTGTCAAATATCGCGATAAGGTTGTTGCCTCAGTCTTGTCTGCTTCAATGCTAATCTCCCAATGTAACCGGTCCTGATCCAATATGTTCTTGTTGCTTGGCTGTGGCTCAGCCCGTTTGGATTTAACACGCAGTGAAGAATGCCAGCAATCCCCCAGAACTCCGTGAACTTGTTGCTTTGCTGCAAAAATGTGGAGTTGAGCTCGTACCCGCGGTCTTCTCTGACCTTGTGTGGTGGCTTCCTGTCGACAGGCGATTGTCACTGGCCAGCCCTGTATTTCTTGTGTAGGAGCACAATGGCCGCCTCTGTATTGCAGTCAGCATTGGCTGCCGTTAGCAGATCTGGTATATTACCTTGAGAGACTTCTGTCCAGCAGCGCTAAAGCTATGACGCCTCCCCTCCCTCACACCCCCTCCCCTCCCTCACACCCCCTCCCCTCCCTCACACCCCCTTCCTTCCCCAGTAACTCTAGTTCCCCAGTCTCTTCTCTCTCTCATTCACATCCACCCTCCCCAAATGATGTTGTCACCTTCCATGCATCTCTTGGGCCTGGGAGGTGTCACATTGATCCTACTGAGAAGATCACAGGTCACAGAAAGGCTGAACTAGAGACACTGAAGTCTTGTACCTAACTTTTGTTAGACTATTATATATATATATGTTTTTATTATTATTTATATTTTTATATATATTATTATAGTGTTGTGTGTGTGTGTGTGTGTGTGTGTGTGTGTGTGTGTGTGTGTGTGTGTGTGTGTGTGTGTGTGTGTGTGAGGTGTGTGTGTGTGTGTGTGTGTGTGTGTGTGTGTGTGTGTGTGTGTGTGTGTGTGTGTGTGTGTGTGTGTGTGTGTGTGGTGTGGGGTGTATAAATAGCAGTAACCTCTGGACTGTATCTGTGCTGAGACTCAGCTGCTGAGAAAGTCTGTCTCTGTCAATCAATGAACTGGCCTGCTCACCCCCACCACACACACACACACACACACACACACACACACACACACACACACACACACACACACACACACACACACACACACACACACACACACACACACACACACACACACACACACACACACACACACACAACCCCTTATCTATGTCCTGCCTGTCACTTTTCTTCTTCTTGTCTTCTTGACTTCAACATATTTCTTATGAAAATACGATGGATTCTTGCTTTAAATCCAGTTAGAAGAGGTTGAGATGTAGATAAATAAGTTGAGGAAGAAACGTTGGAGAAGTCTTTTTTTTTTTAGTCTTGAGACATTGGATGTGTAATTGAATAGTAGGAATGTGATCCTAACAGCGGGCATACCAGCGTTAATCACTGTGTCTCCCATGCTCCCTCTGTCCTGACATCCTTCATCCATGTCATTTGTATCTGTGGGACGTCTTTCTGACCCAACTGAACTCTGATCCACCTCAGGCGCTTTCAGCTGTGAACTTGTCTGTCCTCTGTCCTGAAATAAAAGTTGACCTGGTTTCCAAATGGTACGTGTCTCTCTCCTCTCTTTCCAGCTGACAAATCCATCCCAGTCCGATGTGTACTAGACAATAGACATTGTATGCATGACAGAAAAGTGGTCATTTTCTGAACTCATCAGACTGTTCTAAGCTGTTCTGTTATCTGCCCACTTAGTCATTCTATCATCTGTGCATCTGTGTCAGAAGATGACCTCATCTCTGTCCTGACTAACCCTGTACCAAGTTCTGTCAGATTCTTTTCCAGACTGTGGAACCACTGGTGAACATGTCTGTATATTAGACATTGAACATTGTGGAAGGCCTTACATGTTTCCCCTTTGGTGTTAATTTCTTATTTTGTACTGTGCTGTTTTTAACTGTGATATGGATCTCCCTGCATGGGTCTGAAATAAAGAATTGAATTGAATTGAATATCCACATTACCGATTATTATTTATTTCCTGACAATATTGTCGCAATATCAACATTGAGGTATTTATTTGGTCAAAAAACCAGGCCCTGTCCTGTCCCTGTTAAATATAGACGAATAAAAAAAGAGAGTTTAGTCACATGACAGGTATCTTTAGACTATTTAGATGTAATGCATACTTTGCGGTCAACCCCCCTTCCTCAGACCACACCTCCTTTTTTTTAAACCTCTGCCTTCATTGTGATCTCATTGTGTGACTGCATCTGACACAGTGGTGACTGGTGATGATCTGATGTTGACAGAAGGACAGACAAACACCTGGCAATGTGCCAGAAGACTTCTATCATCTTAATCCCCACTCCTCTTGCCTTCAAGATGTCTGTACTTTTATTTCCCTTAATAATGATTCTGACTTTCTTATGAAGATGTATTGTTATAGGTAGGTATTAATGCTGTACCTGGCCTGTGAGTGACCCCGTATACAATTTGGTGTTAGGAGAATTTCTCACTTGAACTGAGTCAATGGGTCCCTAGACATGAAAAATCACAGAGGTGCTCGTCGGCCACAGAGTCACGAATGACGCTATGGCCAAATCAATCATGATGAAAATCTAGCTTTTTTGTTTCTGAGAGTATATACACATCTAATACCTCCATTCACACTGATTATGGTCTGCAGAATTCATTTCTGATATTGTTATGATCAATCTGGGTGATTTTGACTTTGAAAGGTCATGGTCATTTTGCTATTCTGAAGACCTTGGCGATAACTTGGCCATCTTTAGCAGTCAATCAATCAATCAGATTTATTTATAGAGCACATTTAAACATGACATATCAACCAAAGTGCTGTACATAGGGTAGATACACAGGAGCCTCTGATCGGCTGACCTGAGGGCTCTAGTGTTGGAGTAGGGGGATAGGAGGTCTGAGATGTAGGAGTGGGGCTGGTTGTTGAGTGCTTTGAATGCAAACAGGATAACCTTGAAATCTATTCTGTAGCGTACTGGAAGCCAGTGAAGGGAGGCAAGGACAGGAGTTATGTGGTCTCTTTTGCGGGTTCCGATCAAGAGTCTGGCAGCGGCGTTCTGTACTAAGTGCAGACGGGCAGTAGTAACAGGTATAATAACTCAATATAGCTATAGCAATATGTAGCAGCATCATGTTATGGGGCTACAGGCGGGAGGACAGTAGGAGGAATATCTCTCTGCTTCTATGTAAGAGTTAACTTGATGCACCAGGATTAGTGTTGGGGGTAACTCATTACAAAAGTAACATATTACATGTAATATATTACTTTTAGCAGTAACTCAGTAATATAACTTATTACTTATAGGATTTCAATAATATTATACCAGTTACTTTGTCAAGTAACTCAAGTTACAAATTGAGTTACATTTGATTAAATCAAACCACATATTTCAAAAAGATATCATTTCCTAATCAAACTGTGTGTTTTTATGCAAATAACCACTATAGATGACAATAACAAAGGAAAAGAATAACATTTAGAATTTGTTTACACTGATTTCGAGGCCGTTGAAATTATCTTTTGGGATGGTTCCGGGGCGGCAATGTCATTCTGCTGCTGCTGTTGTTTTGTTGAACGTAATGCAAGTAATGCAAGTAGTGTAATAAGTAACGAGTTACTCTACACAGAAAGTAATATTGTAAAGTAACTTATTACTTTCAAATGAAAGTAACTAGTGATATGTAGTATATTACATTTTGAAAGTAACTTGCCCAACACTGACCAGGACAATAAGCTCACAATAAAAGACGTTTGTTCTCAAAGTTACAAAACCACCAAGACCAGACGCACAGCCTCCACCTTACTCACTCTGGAACACTGAAGACTGTAAATGCTGACATCCTTTAAGGCCATGTTCAGACTAGGAGGCCAAATCTGATTTGTGAACTTTAGTGAGCTATTAATGACTTTATCCAGATTGGTTTTGTGAGTCTGGATGCTCCAAGTCTGATTTGTGTCACTTGTCCCAAACCACATATGGAGGTAGTTTCCAATCTGCTTTCGACTGACTGGACGCGCAGATCCACCAAATCTGATTTGAACGTCACTTGCAACTCATCATCAAATGCTTCTGCGCAGGAAAACCACGTCACCAATGTACGTCGTTCCCATAAAAACCCATGCAGATAGGCTGTTTAGGTCTGGACACACAGATCCGACTTGAGAATCAGATATGTGGCAGTGCGGACACACTCCCAAATCAGATTTGGGAAACCAATCAAGATCATGATGATTAATGACTTTATCAGCAAATCAGATTTGCCTGTAATGTGAACACGGCCTAAGACGCTGACTGCTCACTGATTGTCTCATTTGCCACAGCTGTGCCAATTGTCCGCAACTCACCGGCAGACCGGAAGTGGAGGAGAGAGCGCACGCACGTTAATGGATACCAAAGTAAAAGTCACACAAATAAAATAAAACATCCCGCGCTGCCCTCTTTACACATACATTTAACAGTTACATTAACAACAGGATTGTCCTTCAGTCTTTCCATCTTCACTAATGTTTCTTCTTTGGTATCACTGCTGCTTCATTTGACTTTTTGATTCCACATCTGCTCTAAACATGAAGACACCTTGTTGTGTTTTAGGAGGGAAATCGTCT
Organism: Poromitra crassiceps; assembly: GCF_964638095.1. NCBI lineage: Eukaryota > Metazoa > Chordata > Actinopteri > Beryciformes > Melamphaidae > Poromitra > Poromitra crassiceps. The sequence goes on from NC_139639.1 coordinate 8,890,357, forward strand.
CAGTTCAGGGGCGTAGTGGAGGCTAAACACACTTAAACACACTGTTTACCCACCTCTTTCAAATGAGGCAGAGTTTACTCACCTATTTTCAGATCAACTTTATAACTCAATGAGGGGAAACAAGGTGGATAAACTAGCCTACCCACCTTGGCTAGTTTACCCACCTCTCTATTTACCACTACACACCTGTCTCAGTTTTATAATTTATTTATTATTTTCACATTTTCTCCAGCAGCTTTGATACACTCCCTGGAATTAATATAGAAGAAATACCTTATTGATTCATGGAATGAAAAACTTTATTGATCTTTACAAACATTCACTTTGGCTTCACATCACATGCTGGTAAAAGACTCTGGTTCAATCTTTCTATGCATATAGTCACTTAATCATCAACACAATCAATTTGTGAAACCAGCATGTCAGCACTGTGGAGGAAAACAATGTGCATTACATTTGTGGTTCACTTTTCTTAACAAAGTTACAAAGTGTTGGGAACAAAATCAACATATTAACAAATATTCCGCCATAGTAAAGATGTTTTGCTGTCTCCATTAAGGCCCATGCAGTGAAGAGAAACAGCAGAAAATATTACAGCAACAATACAAATAGCCAGAGATGGAAAAGTACACACATTCTTTACTTAAGTAGAAGTACAGTTACTTGTGTAAAAAAGACTCTGGTAAAAGTAAAAGTACTGATTCAACTTGTTTACTCAAAAAAAGGGGGGAAAAGTACAGCCTCTGAAATGTAGCCTACTAAGTATAAAAGTATATAAAGTATTTCTGCAAAGCTATACCGAACCTCACATAATATTAATATAATTCAGACTATTAAACTTAAAAGATCCCCTCCAAACACATTTTAAGATGTAGGCCTATATAAAAAAAACTTTACTTTGATTAATAATTTGTCTGATATGGTTTGTCCACAAAAAAGTTCAATAGGCGATCATTTAAATCCTTAAAATAACATCTACTTTGTCTCCCTCATTACATTGCATCATTGATGTGATGTGACATGTTACAGGTTTAGCCCGTCACTTTAAATAGGCTACATTGGCACTTTATATAATTCAATTAAACGTCAAGGGTGTTTTATTTTGAAAGTTGTGACAGGAAGTGGAGTTGTTCACTTGGTAAGCTTGAACATACTGCGCCTCCGCCATTTTGGCCCAAAAGGAGACTAGTGAACCCTGTCTGTCTATGGTAAAAACAGCATCTAGTAAAACATTCCGCCTACAAAGTGCAGTAGCTACAGATATTATTTTTCAACTTCAAATGAATCTTCCCGGTCACAATGCATTGTGCTGCTGCTGCTGTTGTTTTAGGGGCCAAGATGGCGGCGGTGCTGCTTTGGCGCTACCGCAGCGCCTCTAGCGGCTGTTTCCAAAAATGCATCACACCACATGCACCACACGCTCTTTCCTTCCACCCTCTTTGGCTTGATACAGAAGGGGAACGCACGCGGATGTTTCTGCAGGCACTAGAAAGCTGAGGAGAGCGCGAGACAAAGTGAGTGAGACAAACAAACATTACATGTTTTCGTCTGTTGTGCTTTATACTGAAGTCACGAGCCTGCTTTGAAAATGTAATGAGAAGTAGATATTTGTGTTCAAATGTAGGGAGTAAAAGTACAAAGCTGTCATAAAAATAAAATACTCAGTAAAGTAGCCTACAGACACCTTTAGTAAAAATAGTAAATATTTCAGCCTTAAACATCCATTCCATCTGCCCAGATTTCATCAAACAAGGGAATCCTCAAATCCTCCTGCAAGCTGCAATTTAATTCATTTTCCACATCTTTTACACACACACACACACACACACACACACACACACACACACACACACACACACACACACACACACACACACAACACACACACACACACACACACACACACACACACACACACACACACACAGTGTCCCTGCATCTTCTGTTCTGTTGACAGTGAATGTTGGTTAAAGTGTATTTACAGTAACTCACTAATCTACAGTGAAACACACACGCCCACATTAAATTGAGTGCCAGCCACTTTTGGAGAACGGACGCTCCCAGTGCCAGAGTTTCAGAGCTTTTTTCAGTGATTTCTCGAGGCCCACAGAATATTGTGTGATATTACTATGTAAACAATGAACACGCAAAAAGAACGATGAGACTCTTTTCTATCATCAGCAAAAACAGGTTTATTGATATCATTTTCCGTTCTTTAGTTATCAGCCGGAGAAGATAGCTTGATTTAACAAAAAAGAGCCTTTTTTTTCTAGAAGCTGAGATAATGGCCCTTTTGTGAAATTAAACATTTCAAACACATCACTGACTCTGAAGCGTTTGCCAACCCTGTCCTGCTGCCTGGGTCTGTCTGGGTGTTGTGTGTGTGCTGCTCTGCGCCCCCCCCCCCCCTCCCCTCCCCTCCCCTCAACTGCACACTCCTCCGTATGGGAGGTGGCTCTCGCTGAGTTTGCTCTGCACTGTGAAGGGTGCGCGTCGCGACATACAGCTTTTTTACAGCTTCCGCGTGTGTTTCACACCGGCTCTTATGCTTCCAGTTGAGAATAAAAACAACTCCACGGCTGATCATGTGAATGGGCTGTTGCAGCGGACATGGAGGAGCTCAATTGTGGGAGCAGATTGGCTGCTGCTGGCCCCGCTGCAGGCACATCTAACGTTAAAACGCTTCATGCATATCGATGCATACGGATGCGATGCGATTTCCGTTTCCCCAACGACTTATTCTCTGTTTTTCTCTGCCTTTCTGTTAACCTGGAGAGCACTGTCGCCACCTAAGGGTTCTGTAAAATAGGTTATAGACCTCCAATAGCTACAATAGTTGTACCAGAGATGTATCAGGGATTGATCCACGTCCCACCGTCAAAAACGCAATTGACGACAATCGTCGTCTTTGGCACTCTACGTCAGTATTTGAATTGACGACAGCTGTCGTCAATGGCACTCAATGAGTTAAGGTGTGTGTGTGTCAGAGACACGCCCACATTAAGGTGTGTGTGTGTGTGTGTGTCAGAGACACGCCCACATTAAGGTGTGTGTGTGTGTGTGTCAGAGACAGGCCACATTAAGGTGTGTGTGTGTGTGTCAGAGACAGGCCACATTAAGGTGTGTGTGTGTGTGTGTCAGAGACAGGCCACATTAAGGTGTGTGTGTGTGTGTCAGAGACAGGCCACATTAAGGTGTGTGTGTGTGTGTGTCAGAGACAGGCCACATTAAGGTGTGTGTGTGTGTGTGTCAGAGACACGCCCACATTAAGGTGTGTGTGTGTGTGTCAGAGACACGCCCACATTAAGGTGTGTGTGTGTCAGAGACACGCCCACATTAAGGTGTGTGTGTGTGTGTCAGAGACACGCCCACATTAAGGTGTGTGTGTGTCAGAGACAGGCCACATTAAGGTGTGTGTGTGTGTGTCAGAGACACGCCCACATTAAGGTGTGTGTGTGTCAGAGACACGCCCACATTAAGGTGTGTGTGTGTGTGTCAGAGACACGCCCACATTAAGGTGTGTGTGTGTCAGAGACAGGCCACATTAAGGTGTGTGTGTGTGTGTCAGAGACACGCCCACATTAAGGTGTGTGTGTGTGTCAGAGACACGCCCACATTAAGGTGTGTGTGTGTCAGAGACACGCCCACATTAAGGTGTGTGTGTGTGTGTCAGAGACACGCCCACATTAAGGTGTGTGTGTGTGTCAGAGACACGCCCACATTAAGGTGTGTGTGTCAGAGACACTCACAAGTCTTTTTTTTACTCCAAGTCAAGTCTCAAGTCTCTTATGGACGAGTGTTCTTCTATCATCTGCTGGATCTCATCTGGTCACACACAGTCGCGCACACACACACACACACACGCACGCACAGTCACACACACGCACAGTCGCACACACAGTCGCACACACACACAGTCGCACACCATAGGTGTAGTCCCGGTGTAACGCGTGGGAACGGCGTTACCATACTTCTCCAAGGGGTGTTTTGTGTGTGTCAGTGTGTGTGTGCATGTGGAGCCAATAAAACGAGTGAAACTTGACAACGTTGTCATTCGTCCTATATTTAAGGTGGGCTGAATTATTCACACAGCATCAACTCGCGGCTTGAAGAAAGAAGGAAACATTCCACCTTAACTATATTTAAGGTGGGCTGAATGATTCACACAGCATCAACTCGTGGCTTGAAGGGAAAGGAAACATTCCACCTTAACTAGCTACAGCGCGGGGGAAACCTCAGTTTAATAAAAGCTATACTGAAACACAGGGGCGGTTTTAGCATCAGAGCTTTGGGTGGGCTCAGCCCACCCAAAGGTGATGGACCGCTGAACCCCTAGGGGGGTCCGGGGGCATGCCCCCCCGGAAGAAAATTTTGTACAGTTTCAAGTAAAAATGGATCAAACTGGCGCACTTTGAGATCAAAATGAAGAGACTAGATCTATGAAGAACTACACACATCAATATCTTCTTTACCGTTCTGTGGTTTTACAGCGATGAAAAAATAATTGTTTCCCTATATATACTATATATATTCTGCATACAGGTTCTATATGGTAGAATTATGCTTGCATAAATAATACCAAAATCACTTCAGGGGAGTTTCAAGTAAAGTAACATTTTGCTTTGTAGGCAAAACAAAAGTAAAATTATATCAAAAGGGAACTTCCTAACTTATTGGCTGGAATAATATTCCGACAAGATAATAATATACTGTAAGCACTAAAGCAGGAGTTTGCAGTCAACTAGTTGAAATTAATATGTGGCAGTATTTGTGGGGGTCAAAATCTATGTAGGGTGTACCACCACAAATAGATCAGTGTATGGGAAACACTGACTATTAAATTGTGTGACTAGAAAGACACAAATAAATCTGAGAAAATGTACTTTAATTTTGAACAACAGCACTACAACGGTGGCATTACAAATGGTATTATGAAATTATTGTGGGAAAAAACAAGATCTGACTGGTTGGAAGTTGGTAGGCTACCACCACCACAGCGTGCAAAAATAGGGAAAGAAGGAAAGAAAAGTGAATAGCATGCCATGCACGCATGTTAAGCTATCATCATCATCACATCAAACAGGCTGTGTAAAGCAGCCACTTGCGATTCTGAAGGGCTTAATTTCATTCAGATAACAAGGGACCCGTTTGAAAATATGTTTGTCACTTATGCCCATATGTTTCTCAAAAAACATTGCATCCATTTACACCCACTTTACTGCGAGCTAGCATGACATGGCTGGCTGGTGCCATGGTAGCCTACCTACCTTCCTCCAGTCCACCTGTTTGTCTGGCAGGCACAGCCACAAGTTCTTTTGTTTAGCCTACGAAACAACGTTACGCGCTAATTTGCATATCAATATGCGCTAATTAAGTAACTACTAACGACTCTGACTGCTCAATGCTCACCTCACAGTTTCATTGATCATGAGTGGGGAGAACGATTGTGTGGACTGTGGAGGACCACTTCGCTGCTGTACTGTGTGTGACCTGTGTGAAGTGATGTGGGATTAGGCAGATAGATGGAGGAGGGAGCGCCTGCGCAGCCGCGGTTCTAGAAACTTTTCGGGTGGGCTGAACCCCCCTAAATGTTAGTCTCAGCCCACCCTAAGAACATAGAGGGGGGGGGGGGAAACACGCACACAGCGCATTGAGTGTAGTCAGAAACTGCTACTAATGACCACCATGGATTTGGAGAGGGAAAAAAAAAAAAAAAAAAAAAAATTTTGCCTCTATTTTTTTGGGTGGGCTGAGACTATTTTTGGGTGGGCTAAAGCCCACCCAAAAACGGCCTAGAACCGCCCCTGCTGAAACATACTGGCTTTTTCAGCATCAAAATATATTTTTTTCCACCAGTACCTCACTATAACTGTAGACAAGTTTCCTGGGCCGTTCCTAGGGCGGCGCCATAGCAGCCTTTCGTGTCGCCGGCTTCCGTTTAAGTCCACATTGCGTCCACAGCAGCGAGCACTCATCAGAAGGCAGCAGCCGAAATATCCAAACTTTTTTACAACGATCGATAACATCAGCTACACTAACGTTAGCAGACGTTATTAACAATGGGTTATTCTGGAACACATTGTGCAGTGCGTGGCTGTCACAAAACACAGTGCGCGTTTCCATCCACTGCTATTTTGCGAATTATAGAGCTGACAATCACCTCGTGTTTGAGGCTGTCTGAGCTGCTGATCAGCTGCTAGACCCGATATACAGCTCTGTTAAACACATCTAACGTTATTAATTTAAAGTTTCTTGATGATCTACAAGTAGACAAAGGTAGCCTACCATAACGCCATTTCTGGATTACCAGGTGCGACTCGGCAAACTAACGTTATAATCCCAACCCGATCTCCCAATTTTATTTTTAAATAGCAACGTTTGTGGACCAACGTTGCTATGTTACAATTTCGTCTCCGAAATTGTAAAATGGTAATCCACGGAGCAGATAGTAGGTGAATACAATTTCATTCAAGTCTAGAAGTGAGTCGCCTTAAAGTTAATATCCCAGTCTTCTTCTGTTTACCACGGCGGGTATTGTGCTGCGTATTTACCATGATTTACCATGTGTAGCCCTATTGTGTGGAGGCTACACACGGCATGTCATGTTTTGCAGTGATCAAGGCAAACTGGGTTGTTTTTGAATGGAGAGACACCTAACGTTAGTCTGGCTGACTGTGACAGAGGAGAGGACAGTAACCTAAGTCTGACTGACTGTGAGAGAGGAGAGGCTGTAACCTAATGTTAGTCTGACTGTGAGAGAGGAGAGTACTGTCACTGTAACCTAACGTTAGTCTGACTGACTGTGACAGAGGAGAGGACAGTAACATATTATGTTACTGTCCTCTCCTCTCTCACAGTCAGTCAGACTAACGTTATGTTACATAACGTTAGTCTGACTGACTGTGAGAGAGGAGAGGACTGTAACCTAACGTTAGTCTGACTGTGAGAGAGGAGAGTACTGTCACTGTAACCTAACATTAGTCTGACTGACTGTGACAGAGGAGAGGACTGTAACCTACGTTACGTTAGTCTGGCTGACGCTTCGGAGCTTTTGAGATAGTTCATTGCGTTGCCGTCCACCGCCATTTATTCCTCAAAATACGCTATAATCCTGCCTGTAGTTACGTTCGGCCATTTACACATATTATCTTCCCATGTGTCCACTGTCAACGGGTGTGGGATAGACACTCTTTCATTAGATAGGAGACTCGCAGAATGATCCCAAGTTTGCATTTTTTCGGCGGTCGCTATGGCTACTACGGTAGTACGTTACGCTTCTCCGTATTCACAAACACCAGAACCGACAGACACGATCGCGGCCGAGTCCGGAAGCAAACCGGAAGTGCCCAGGAAACTTGTCTATAACAAGTAAAGATGAAAAAGGCAGCCAAACATCCTTTCATTTTTCAGACCAGCTGCTAAAAAGGTACGTTTACAAGCATAAAGAAACAATGTTAAAAGCGTGTTTCTTTTCAACGCGGTTGAATCAAAAGTTAGCGTTAATCACCCCATTGCAATTTGCATCGCCAGATGCCAGTTGCCTTGTGCAACTTGTGTGATCGCTGGTTGAGAGATTGTTTAGCTGTTTGTGTTGATAACTGACTCATGACTCTGCTCTGCTGTGCCCATATACGTATTTTAGTTTCAGAGCTGCAAATGTCACGGGCTTCTGCAGTGTTTATAGAGGACACAAGTTAGTCGTGTGTCAGTGACAGTGGTTTGCAGCACTTGAGGAATCCGTGAGTTTGCTCGTTTAATTCGTTGATATAAGCGATTGCCCGCCCCGAACGATTAATTAATGAATAGGCTGCGTGAACGTTAGCGTGTGTGCGTGCGCGGGGGGGGGGCTTTGTTGGGACCTGTGCGTGTGCAGGTGCCCCCCATATAGGTGCGTTCCCCCACTTCTCTAGATAGCACTACACCTCTGTCGCACACACACACGCATGATAAGATGGCTGTGTGTGTGATGCTGTACAGAGTGAAGCATCATGTCAGCAGCTGTGTTTGGTCACAGTGTGTTTCTCTCTCACTCTATCTGACACAGAGACACTGAGTCACCAGACTGATAGAACCCAAACCCAGGGTACAGAGCTTCAGTGAATGAAGTTTGGAAGGTGTAGATGTGGGTCAGTGTGTCAGAGGAAACTGTGTAGAAGGACAGAGAGCCAGCAGGCCAGTCGAGAAACACTGCGACTCTGTTAGAGTCAGAGGAGGAGGAGGGGAGAGGTATGACTGTGTATCTGTTATTGTGATAGGCAGAGTAATGATCATCAGAGCAGCACAGACCCCAGGACTTTTCATTCCCTCCAAGCTCACAGTCAGCACCCCCTCCTCTCCTGCTGATTCCTCTGTAAGTCACTCCTATATCAACCCCTCCTTTCCTCTCCACCTCCCAGTAACAGCGACCAGTCAGACCATCTCTACACAGCAGCTGAGGCCACCCGGTGTCAAATCTCTCTGGGTGATCAGGATATGGCTGCTCCTCTCTCACCCTCGTCACCTTTCTGTTGTCTTCAGACAGGAGGAGGCGTCTGCCTGCTGTGTTTGGGTCCAGTGTGAGATCACAGGCATCTGATGAGACAACAAGACTCAATACAGCAGCAGCTTCTCATCTAATACACCTGCTGTGCTTATTATTTTATTAATTACTTCACTGTTAATTATTCAACAGTTTAATTTAGGTTAATACTTTATATTCATGTATTGATTTAAATGACAAGACAAGACAACAAACCTCTGATGACATGAGCAATGAGCATGAACATATGATGAAAAGAGATTAATGACAACAGGGATCAACACACACACACACACACACACACACACACACACACACACACACACACACACACACACACAGGCATAATTAAAAAGATAAATATTTCACAGCACCAACACCTTAAAGCACACACATGCTCCGAACACAGTCGCACACACACACACACGCGCGCACGCACACACACACACACACACACACACACACACACAAATGCAGGCATACACGTGCATACAGACACACACACAAGCTGCGCGCACGCCTGTACACACGGACACATGTGCATTGTAACAGTCACAAATGCCTAGATCCTCTGTTTTGGGAATATTGTTTGGTTGCAGTAACATACTGGTCCACTGTGTGGCGCTCCTTGTTTTGTATTGACTGTATTGGTTATACATTGGTTGTACTTATTGGTTTACGACAACAGGGTTGGTTAAGACGACAGGACGTCCAGGGAGCGGGGAGGAAGTGCATTAAGCCCCCTGCCTCCAGAGGAGGGAGTGTGAGTTGGACAGGCAGCCGGAGGAGCACGGCAGAGGAGCTCCACACAGCCCTGGAGATGACGAGACAGGACATGAGGACGAGTGACCTGAGGGACCGCAGCGTCCGGTCGGATCGGCCATCCTGCATGAGCGATGTTTAACACACGCCTGCTGCCACACAGCCTCACCCCGGAGGGTGAGAGAGACGTGACGTGACGTGACGTGACGTGACGTGACGTGACGTGACGTGACGTGACGTGACGTGACGTGACGTGACGTGATGTGACGTGACGTGACATCACCCAGGAACATCTTTACCTTACTCTTCTTCTCCAGTCTGCCTCCATGCAGTCTATATGCAAGACGCCAGAACAGTCTTCTCTTCAGTGACAACTTGCTGTGTGTAAAACTACAGCCTGTCTGCCTGTGTGTCTGTCTGCCTGTCTGTCTGTCTGCCTGTCTGTCTGTCTGCCTGTCTGCACGTCAACCATGCCAACTTGCCGTGTGTAAAACTATAGCCTATCGATCTGCATGTGTGTGAGAGATTAGTGCCGTAGAGACCAGGCTTACAATATGGTCGACAAGTGGTAAATAAACAGTGCGTGTGTGAAATCATGTTAGCTGGCTATCCAGGAGGCTAATAACAAGCTACACAACACCACTGTCTGTCTGTCTGTGTGTCTGTCTGTCTGTGTGTCTGTCTATCTGTCTGTGTGTCTGTCTGTGTGTCTGTCTGTCTGCCTGTCTATCTGTCCGTCTGTCTGTCCATCTGTCTGTCTCTCTGTGTGTCTGTCTGTGTGTCTGTCTGTCTGTGTGTGTGTGTGTGTCTGTCTGTCTGTCTGTCTGTCTGTGTGTCTGTCTGTCCAACACAGTTTCACAGACAATTGTAAAATAGCAACGTTTTGGACCAACGTTGCTATGTTACAATTTCGGCTCCAAAATTGTAAAATGGTAACGTTTGGAGATTTTAGGGTTAGGGATAGGGTAGGGGGAGGGCTTAGAAACGGAAAATCTCCGTAAACCACGCCCACACCTGTAAACGTACGATATTACAATTTCGGAGCCGAAATTGTAACATAGCAACAACGTTCGTCCAAAAACGGAAATCGGGTTGGTCTGTCTGTCTGTCTGTCTGTCTGTCTGCCTGTGTGCGTGTGTGTGTATGTGTGTGTGTGTGTGTGTGTGTGTGTGTGTGTGTGTGTGTGTGTGTGTGTGTGTGTGTGTGTGTGTGTGTGTGTGTGTGTGTGTGTGTGTGTGTGTGTGTGTGTGTGTGTGTGTGCTCTGTGCTCATGTCACCACCTCTGTTCAGTACCCTCAGTGGAGCGACCCTAGAGCAGGTCTCTGAATATAAATATCTGGGCATATGGCTGGACAACACTCTGTCATTTTCTCAGCATATCAATAAATTGCAAGCCAAGGTCAAAACAAAAATGTGATTTCTTTATAGAATGTGCTCCTCTTTCACTCTCTCTGCTAGACTCACCCTGGTTAAAATGACAGTTCTTCCCATGTTAGACTATGGTCAGGCCCGTAGCCAGGGTTTGAGAAATACAGAGGTCATTTTAGCGCGGCGTGGGGGGACCAGGGGGGGCTGTGCCCCCCCAGATAGAAAATGTTGTCCATTTTAAAGTAAAATGCTTCAATCTGGTGCACTTTGAGAGCAAAATGAAGAGGCTAGATCTATAAAGAACTACATACATCATGTTAGATTAATATCTCTTTACTGTGCTGTTGCTTTAAAATGATACAAAAAATAAATGTCTCCCCATATAATATAATTTATATTCTGCATACAGGTCACATGGCAGAATACTGCTCAATTAACACATTGAGTGCCATAGACAACCTATCTCGTCTTACATAATCCAGCGCTTGAGTGCCAAGGACGAGCTATCTCGTCTTACATAAACATTTTTTTTTTTTGACGGTGGGACATCAATCAACCCCTTTTACATCTTCGAGATAACTATTGGAGCAAGAGAATGTGTATAATCTATTTTACCGACCACTAAGTGGCGACAGAGACAGAGAGAAAGCCACAGCCACGGGACCCGTGGACCAAAAGCAGCCGCCTCCCGCGGAAAAGGCTTGGCGATTTTACAGTCAGAAACGAACGAGCCTCATTCTCATACTGTAGGCGGGGACGCTTCGCGCTGCTGCGGTGGGGGGTTCCAGAAATGGACTGGGTGAGCAGCATAAAGCCTAGAGTCGCACGGGGCTTAATCGGGGCTCTCAAACCCAAGAGACAGTGAGACCTATCCACACTCGCTGCCAGGGAGAGAGGCTGCTCAACTCGCTGCAAACTCCCAGCAGCACAGACGGAGGGAGGAGCCCGGAGACACACACACAGAACGGACAGAGATCCCCTCCCCCCAGAGCCGCGGAGCAACGCGCGAACACACACACACACACACACACACACACACACACACACACACACACACACACACACACACACAATACAGTATACAGACTCGCCCAAAGGCACCCACAATCACAGGCAGGTGACTGTTCTGCTGAATTTCACAAAACTGCGATTATCTCAGCTTGCTGTCTCATACGCTAAAACCATGCTGTACTCAACGGCTAATATCTACATAACTACTAACTCTGCAAACTAACTCTTTTAGACAGAGAAAGCACACATTCTATTAGTTATTTTTAGATGATTGGTGTTCACGAAGTCTTAACAGAAAAGAATCCTCGGCTGTTGTAAAATGAGCCAGAATCCTCAAAAAAAAACCTGGCACAACTTACCTACAGGATTGAAAAAATGGCTGGCACTCAATGTGTTAAATACAATGGCCCATCTACACAAACATCACTTACAGGGAAGTTACTTACCCATTCACTTCAATAGAACTGTCCCCAAAGTCTAGCCCCACTCTAGCCTCAATGCAATATCTGAATGTTGTGTTATCTCTCTTCCTTCTATAGCACACAGAGAGGAAGCAAATTGTTGCATGTCCGATCAACTGTCGCATTAAAACATCAATGACAGATTAATAGATCTGGGGACCAGGGCTATTTAAAAAAAAAAAAAAAAAAAAAAAAAAAAAATTGGTGTGGAAAATACCGAGGTCATGACCTCGGTGTCCTCAATGGTAGCTACGGGCCTGACTATGATGACACCATCTACCGATCTGCCTGCAAAACTACTCTGCAAAAGCTAGATGTTATCTATCACTCTGCCATCCGTTTAGCTACAAATGCTCCTTTCAGAACTCACCACTGCACTTTATATTCCTCTGTAAACTGGCCATCTCTACACACCCGTCACAAAATACACTGGTTCATGCTAATCTACAAAACTCTCCTTGGTCTGTCACCCCCCTACCTGTGTAGTTTGTTGCATACTGCACCTGCCGCGTACAACACCCGTTCTGCTAACCTCATCCTGCTGAAAATCCCCAAAACTCATTCTGTAATCGGTCAGTCATCATTCCATTCTGCTGTGCCCACAGACTGGAATGTCTTACAAAAAACACTAAAACTGGACAATTTCATCTCCAAATCAGCTTTCAAGGACTCTATCATGGACATATTCACTGACACCTGCAACTGCTTCCTGAACTAGTTCTTAGCCTGTGTGCTCCGACTGTTTTTGTTTTATTTGCTCTGTCTGTCTTGCTATGTTTTAACTGTGTTTTAACTTGTGTTTTAATTTGTTCTAAGTAACTTTGTATTTATTTTATCCCCTACCCCCTATCCAGTGGTGTTGTCTACGTGCTACGCAGGTATACGCAGTATACACACTGCGAAATGACTCAGATTTGCGTATGCGCACTGGGAAATGCGCTATGATAAGTATCGTTTTCAATTTCCATTCATAAAATTCACCCTGTGCGCTCTGTGTGTTACCCTACGTTCACACACAGCACCCAAGCCTTGCCTTTACCCACGCTTTTAAATAGGCGTCCTTTTTAGTCAATGAGGCTGTGTACACAGGGCGCCTCAACGTGAACCTTCCGTGTACCCACGCCTCGCCGCCTGACGGTGCAGCCACATCTACGCGTCGTTTGACGCGGGCTGACGCTTGGCAGTATTGACGCTCGACGCTTGGTGGGCGTGGAAATCCGGAAGCAGCAGCTAGCTCCCAAGCTAGCTGCTGCTAGATTTACTTTGTTTCTTTGAAAATTGGTGGTAGAGAGGCAGTGGAAGAGGACAGGAAGGGTAGGATAGGTCCTAGGACGAGCTCAATTGGCTAGCTTTGTACTTTGTCAAACTCCACCCCGCCCCCTCTGTTGCCCACTGTCGCTTCACAAGCCTGCTACGCGTCGTCTGGTCTCCCAGCATGCTTCGCGAGGCGTCGAGCAGCATGTTCCAATACAAAGTGGATGGGCAGCAGCGTCAGCACGCGTCAAACGACGCAGAGATGTGGCCGGGCCGTGAGCTGCGCCGATTTTTACGTGAGTTCGATTTTCAGCCGACTAGGCGCGTGAAGGCAGACTTTTTCTGTCAAGCCATGAAAGAAAAACGCGGCAATATCCGTGGGAAATGGCAAAGTCAACTGAATTTCAAAATAAAATGCTGTTACAGCGTTGAGCAGAGAGAGAGAGAGAGAGAGAGAGAGATTGACGGGTGGCTATCACGTGGGGCTTTCTCCCCGTTGGCAAACAAATCTTCAGGAGAGAGAATAGCGACCGAAGAAGCAAGATGAAGCTGATAGCTGAAGCTATTCTGTAAATTTGGGGAGGAACAACAACAACAAAAAATGGGTCGAATCTCCGCCTACTTCCGGCCGAAACCACGGGGGGGGGGGGGGGGGGGGTCAGAGTCAGTATACCCTCTGAAAAAAGGTAGACTACACCACTACCTCCTATCCCTCAAAAGGCTGTGCCTTCTGCCAGCTCGCCATTGTAAATAAGAATTTGTTCTTAATGACTTACCTGGTTAAATAAAGGTTAAATAAATAAAAAATAAAACTGTCATGTCTGTGTGTTTGTGTGTGTGTGTGTGTGTGTGTCTGTCTGTGTGTGTGTGTGTGTGTGTGTGTGTGTGTCTGTCTGTGCCTGTCTGTGTGTCTATCTCTCTCTGCCTGCCTGCCTGTCTGTCTGTCTGTGTGTGTGTGTGTGTGTGTGTGTGTCTGACTGTGTGTGTGTGTGTGTGTGTGTGTGTGTGTCTGTCTGTCTGACTGCCTGTCTGACTGCCTGTCTGTCTGTGTGTGTGTGTCTGTCTGTCTGTCTGTCTGTCTGTCTGTCTGTCTGACTGTGTGTCTGTGTGTCTGACTGTGTGTGTGTCTGTCTGTCTGTCTGTGTGTGTGTGTGTGTGTGTGTGTGTGTCTGTCTGTGTGTCTGTCTGTCTGTCTGTCTGTCTGTCTGTCTGTCTGTGTGTGTGTGTGTGTGTGTGTGTGTGTGTGTGTGTGTGTGTGTGTGTGTGTGTGTGTGTGTGTGTGTGTGTGTCTGTCTGACTGTGTGTCTGTCTGTCTGTCTGTCTGTGTGTCTGTCTGATGTTTTGTGCCAGGAAAGTGACATGGGGCCTCAGGTCTGATGTCTGTTATCTTATGAAACTAGAAGATCTAAGGCATCTTTTGGTATCACGTCATCCTAACTTGTCCACAAGGGGGCTAAATAACTCTAAAGTTAGGCTACATTTTAGCAAAGGAAAAACTGGCATGGTCATTTTTAAAGGGGTCCCTTGACCTCTCACCTCTGGAGATCTGAATGAGAATGTTCTGATGCCCACGACTCAAGTCTGCCTTTACAGATAAGGCAGCGTTTTTCAAAGGGTTGGCAGGTCTGCATTTACATTACAAAAGAAGACAAAAACTATTTTAAAGTCAAAGTCGGACAGACAAACCTGCCTTTATTATCACATGACAACCCAACACACACATGCTGCCCCACACACACTCTCTCACACACACACACACACACACACACACACACACACACACACACACACACACACACACACACACACACACACACACACACACACACACTAGGGTGACCATATTTTGATTTCCAAAAAAGAGGACACTCGGCTCCGCCTCGAGATACTTTATTACATAGGCTATAGCCTATAATACAAAAAAATAACTCTTTTCAAGTCTTACTGGAAAAATAAATACAAAAATATGAAATAATGTTATAAATAATACCTCTTCTGTAATACCTCTTCCTTTTTCCGCAGGAGGTTCTGGTGAGACGAAGGAGGTGCCCGGCCTGGAATCACCCCACAGGGCCTTAGCCCTCCATGCACCGAAGGTCTCTCAATACTGCGGTGTAGCACTAAACTCTATTGCAGCGGATTGGGCGTGATCAACCCTTCCGCGGGCAACGTTGCAGACAGAGTAGGAAGGCTGATCCGTGAGCGGCTGCTTCTGGGACGCGGGTCGGGGTCGTAATCGGCCTCGGCTGGGTCTACTGGGCGAGGGTGTATGATGTGTGACAGACCCGAAACACCCCACGACCCCAGTCAACATCACTGATGACGCGTCCCAGCGCATGCTGTAGCATGTATACTGAAACCATGTATTAGAAAATCTTTTAACAAAATATCTCTTACAATATTGTCAATGTAATAATGTAAATAATAAAACCGTAACAAACAAAAAATTAGGCTACTTCAATATTTCACCCTGCATTCACAGCATCCTCCGTTTTCCCGGGTCTAACAAAGAACTCCGTTAATTTGTAGACGAACTCTCCCCCCGCACAGCTTTCTTATGTTTGTCTGTGTCCATGTGAGCTTTCAGATCCCCCGCACCTTTATTTGAACATATGTGATCATATGTGCCAGCTTTGCACACAGTGCACTCCACCTCCCATTTGTCCCGACCGGGACGGTAAGTGGGGAATCTGAATCTTGTCTTTAAATCATCTCTAAATTCACACTTATGCTTCAGCATTTTGTAGTAGGAGGCTCGGAGCCAGTGCTGCTGCTCCGATGTCAGCTCTCTGTGTTTGTGAGTGAGTGACACAAGAGCCGCCCACAAGGGAGGCAGCCTCTCAGGGATTACGTCACACGCAACAGAGTACTATTTAAAGCGCCAGGCACCGTTATGTCTAATGGTCCTGTGAAAACCCGGACATTTTCAATAATTAATAAACCACCCCCGGACACCCCGGACAGGGCGTGAAAAGAGGACATGTCCGGGCAAAAGAGGACGTATGGTCACCCTAACACACACACACACACACACACACACATGCTGACGGTGGCCAGTGAAATATTGTCTCTGCTTTTAGTTTTAACCCATCCAGGCTTGTCCTTCCTCCGGGGAGCGATATTTTTTCCCCATGATGGTGAAGGCATGACCCGCCCCTCTCTGCCTCTGATTGGCTGACTGCACTCGGCTGCTCTCGTCTGCTTCCCAGGAGAGCCAGAAGTCATCTCAAACAAGCGGACCTACTTTCATTCTGTTATACATGATAGGCTATTAGTGGTGTGTTTGCTGGAGTCTGGAGAGCTAACATTCATACTTTATTCAAATGACTATGCAGTTTAGTTGTTGCTGAGGCTGAGGGTCAAATGTGTTCATAACGGCTTTGAAAAATGCTACCTCATGTAAAGAGGAGACTCAAAGGAAACCCATAAAACCCATTCTCATTTATGAGAGGTCAAGGGACCCCTTTGAAAATGGCCCTGCCAGTTTTCCCCTTGTGAGTTATTTAGCTCCCTGGTTTGACAAGCTAGCATGATGCTAGCAGGCAGCTAGCATGATGCTAGCAGGCAGCTAGCATGATGCTAGCAGGCAGCTAGCAGCTAGCATGACATGAGCCGTTTTCCCACATGCGTACCGGAAAATTACCTGTAAGTCAATATCGGACATTTCCCTTCACACTTCGGCTCGCGCATGTGGGAATCTATCAGCGAATTTGCCAGTATGTTGGGGGGGTGCGGGGGGAGGGGGGAGCTTATTTGGGGGGTCGGCAAAACTCGAAATAACTTCACTTGTCAGTTGTCACACAATAAATCACACTCGTTTGACTTAAGAGCAGCGTCAAGCCGCCAGCGTAATAAACACAGCCGATTTACCCCTCCCCTCTCTGCTCGAGAGCAGCAGCCACGGACAGACACAGCGAGAAAGGCTTGCAAGCTGCTCAACGCTTGTATGTATGTAGAGAAAGCAAATGCACAAGCGAAATCTGGAAGTAGTTTGCTTTGATGTGCGCGAATGATTAGATGATGCACTTTGAAGAAGTTGGGATCCGTGTCTGAGAGAAATAGTTGCTGGTTCGATGTTTATCCGTTCACCTGCGTCGCGTTGAAGCACTTTTTACAGACTGGCTTCGTTTGATGTGTCCGGGGTTGCCTTCGGAAATCAGCAAGCTGACATACTGCTCTTATTAGGCTATCACAAGATCATTTCGCCAGTTTGCTTTAATGTGCGCGAATGATTAGATTATGCCCGCTGGAACATTAAGCAACGTGTGTAGGCTACTCCTCGCCCATGATTGAAGGACCGCTGTCGCGGAAAATGACTGGACCCGTTTCCACTTGCGTCCCCTTAAGAGCATACCGCTCTTCTGACTGGCTCCAAACTGGTGAAATGTCGGGGACGACGGGGTCGCGCTTATACCGGCACGGCGCCTTTCTCACATGCAGGCATTAGACCACGTTCCGGTCATTTTGCGGTACAAAGCGCATGTGGGAAAAGGGCTACGGTGACATGGCTGATAGCAATGATGCCTTGGGTCTTGTAGTTTCATATGCTACCAGGCTCTTCACTCTAGATTTAAAAATGATGCTACAGCCTCTGAAAGACAGTCATGTCGGACGCCAGCACCTTCAGGATTTGGGGGTGGCACGTAGGGTGGCCAATCAGATTTCAGGAGTGGCCCACTAGACACACCCCATGTAATTAAGTTTAGTTAGTATTTGTTAGTTAAGTATTTTGTGTGACATAATTTAAAGTGTGGACTATCTATGTCTTACAAAGCATTTATAAATTGGATCAAATACAATTGTTAAATAATGATAGATTAGCTTATTAATCAGGAATAAAACATTTTTACTGTAACTGTGTTTATGAATTACTTAGTAATGCTGAGTAATGTGAACAATGCTTTATAAATGATGAATTAAGTATTTAATAATACTTAACTAATGCTTAATAGTGTGCAGTTATTATAAAGTGTTACAAAATAGTTGATTGTGTTACTTTGTTTTCATGAATCAAACTAAATGCATACTTACATTTCCTCAGACCTGGTTTCAACCACTGCTCTGCATCATGGTCCACACTGGAGGAAGAAACACAATCAGATCAGCAGCTTCTCTTTGATGATGGAAACATTCAAGAGGAAATGAAACATTTGATCATGTGACTCTACTTCATTTGCATTTGACCTTAGACAAGACAGGACAATGCACTGCGGTGGGCGTGTGTGTGTGTGTGTGTGTGTGTGTGTGTGTGTGTGTGTGTGTGGGGAGGGGGGGGGCGGAGTGAGGAGTACTACTTTTGCAGGTTCTGATTATTATTATTTTTTATACGTCCTAGGTCTGCTACTCTTATTATTATTGTCATCGAAAAGTGCCAGTAAACTCAAGTTTCTGTATTGCAGAAGAAGATAGTTTGATATTACTATTAAACAAGGCCAGGTCGAAACCTGGCATACGGCCGGTGCAGATCGTCACCCATGTATACCCATACACATTTTAACAATCAACATAACACATATAAGCCGTCATCTGATTTTCCACCTTTTTTCCCTGTTTGTGTTTAGGGATGCAGGATTGTATTTTTTTATAAATGCTGCAGCTGCACACTTACTGTTTAAACTTTAATAATAATTGTTGTTTTTCTTTGTTCTTTGATGTGAATTTATGGCTTTTTGGCACCTATATGTAACCTTTTAAGGTTGAGATAATTGTATTATCATTATATGGTCCAAATATTTCAGTAAAGCACTTGAAACACTTGAAATATTCTTGCTTGGGTGGTATCATTCTACTTGAAATGATGGTAAAATGTATTATTTTTAGTAAAATAACATGTCACGTGTGCAATGCAATATTTGTAATGGAATCATTATGGGACACGGCTATAGGGCTGTCCCAAACGATTATTTTCTTATCGATTCGACTAAGGATTATTTTTTCGATTAGTCGATTAATCTAACGATTATTATTATTATTATTTTTTTATTATATAACAATAAATTTACCCAAAACAAATAAATAACCAAAAACTTCTCAATTTCTGTATTTTATTTAACCATCTCATTCTCTTTAACAGTCCAACATACAATCTCTCAAATAAAATTAAAGCAAGAGCTTGTCCTCAAATAAAATGAATATAGTGCAATTCAAAATAAAATAGTAGAATAAATTAAATTCAAGTCACTTTCAGGAGGAATACCAAAAAAACCTTGTGCAATGTCAACTGAGTTTAGCAGCAGTCCAACATAAAATCATCATCTTACAGTACAATGGTGTGCAATTTTCAGTAACAGTGCTCTTAATTTTGGAGAAAGACAAATGCTCCATGTAAGATGGTCACACATCATCCAGACACAAGGCTGTTAGAAGAGTGTGCTGACGTCAAATGACGCTGCGCTGATGGGTAAGCGCTATGTTAGCGGCTAACTGTTACTTGTCGTTACTTTAAATGGCAGTAAAATGCTAGCCTAGGTAAACCCAGCCCCCACGTGACCTGCTCTCTCAGTTCCCAGTCACTAGTTCCCTAGTGACTGAGAACAGGTCTGAGAGCAGGTCACGTGGGGGATGGGTTTACCCAGGCTAGTAAAATGCCACTGAATGACCAAATTGATTGAACTTTTAACCATTTCGATTTCCACTTTCCATACGGACCCCAGTATTGGTTAGTTGTTTATGACTCGTGACTATATTTATAACGTTTATAACGTAGGCTACTCCGATTTCCAGTTTATAACTCGGGTCTACAGCCAGAGTGCGACTTGTAGCTATTGCGCAACACACAGATTCAGCCCGCAAACCGGAGTACGTTATTAACGTTATAAATATAGTCACGACGTTAACAACTAACCAATGCTGGGGGTCCGTATTGAAAGTGGAAATCGAAATGGTTAAAAGTGAAATCAATTTGGTCATTCAGTGGCATTTTACTGCCATGTAAAGTAACGAAAAGTAACAGTTAGCCGCTAAAATTAGCCACACGTGATGGACAGGAAGTCCGAAACCGGACATTCGTCAAAATAAAACAAATTTCAAAGTAAAAGCCCATCTTGATGAAAGGGTGCCAGAAAGGGTGCCAGGAGTGGTGACTGCAGCGATTGGGACAGACATGCTCCTATAGGCCAGTGCAAGCACCGGCCTAAAAACTCCTTGTAACACCACTGATACAGTGGCATTTTGATTTTGCCTGTTCTACCTGGTACATTGGCCTGATAATGAGATTACAGAAGAGGTTGCAGGTTATGGAAAATAACATCATTCATTATCTACTGAATGCTCCTCCTAGGACGCATAGGAGGGAATGAATAGGTTGAGGCCACGTCTCGTCATAGACAGTCCGCATGTCTGGGAACACCCACAAAATGTTAAACGGCTGGCGCGCGAGTGGGGTAAAACCGCCCATATATCTCATGGGCTGACTCACCAAAAGATGGTGCTGCGGCTCTAAACTACAGGTTTGGGGGTTCTAGAGCAGAACACAAGACGTCTGCTCAGATGTGCGTTTACTGCGGTGGTTAAATCCCCGATCATGTCTGCCTGGGCTGGGCTAAATTCTAACTTTGCTGAATGGATAGAACGGGGGAATTTACCCCACCCTGACCCCGCCCCCAAGCTAACCCAGCGTCTATTGTGGGAGTTCCTAGAGCCTGTATGGGCGTTCCCAGACATGCGGACTGTCGCTATAGAAGAAGGTGGGCATGTTGCCTGTTGAGTTTAGGATTGAACAGGTAAGGATTAATGCACGACGAGGTGTCCATTATCAGAAATTATTGGACGATGTGGAGGTGTGAACCATCCGAGGCGAAGCCTCCGCGAAGTCTACTCCGAGCGCAGCGCGAGTAGACTGAAAACCATTTGAAGCTTTCTATGTCCAGGTATCTTTTGTACAAGGACGTCTCTCAGTGTGTTGCTGTTAACTGTCCATTTCGTTGTTTTCTTTTTGTTGATCTCGTCTTTTTCCTCTTCGACTTGATTTGTATCAGTGATAGAGGCACGAGCGCCTGACTGGCTTGCTGCAAAGTTGTAAACAGAGCTGGTTTGACAGTTGACAGCTGAGAGCCCGGCTTCTGTCAGCTGACATCAGCAGATCTCCAAAAAACTACAGATTTCTAAATAGCTGTTATTTTAATAAACTGAGCACACAGGGGTAATCTAAATAGTTACTTTGACTGACTCATTTTTTTTCTAAACTTATAAAAGTGCCATATTAACCCTTAACCGTGGAGCTAAAATGGCTCTGTCGTGATCCTGGCACATTGATATGAATGATGAACAGACCATTTAGCTAGGTGTACATTATCACTGTAGGCTACATTATCACAAATGAATGGACACCCTGCAGCCAATCAGAATCGAGTATTCACCCAGACCATGGTATAATCTGGGGGCACGGTGGCTCAGTGGTAGAGCTGTCGCCTCGCAGTCAGAAGGTCCTGAGTTCGATTCTCGCCTGGGACACTGCGGGCGCTGTGGTTGTGTTCCCCCCCATATCTTCAGTGCCTACTGCCCAGGTGGGGTATTTCGTCGTAAGGGCCTTTCTGTCTGTGTGGAGTTTGCATGTTCTCCCCGTGCGCCCCCAGGGGGGTTCCTCCGTATATAACCCCCCCCCCCATTAAAAACATGCAGAAGATCAGATCGTCATCGTCATCCGACCAGTGACGACAACATCCGAAGTCGGTCCCCGGGCGCTGTACGAGAAAGCGACCACTGCTCCTGGCCTGCCCCCCGGAGGAAAGGACAAAGCCAGGATGGGTTAAATGCAGAGGACAAATTTCACCGGCCACCGTCAGCATGTGTGTGTTTGTGGCCCTCCGTGCATGTGTTGATGTGTAACCGTGTGACAATAAAGACGGGCTTGTCCGTCTGAAATCGTGTTTTTTTTTTTTTTTTTATAATCAAAGCTAAACCATACAGTATGTATAACATCATTAATGGTACTGCCCCCATGTATCTGGGCTCATAGATAGTAATGGTCCATAACCAGCATGGTCACAACACCAGGGCTAGTGTGAGCTCATGCAAGGTACCACGAGAGAATAGCAGCTCGAAGCTCCTTTTTCTATACTGGGACCTTACTGTGGAACAGCCTTCTCCTACTGTAGGTATCAAGCTGTCAGAGTCTAGAGGTGTTTTCAGAAGGCAGGCCCGGGATCATCTTTGGAGCAAAGTGACCAGCTAGAGGACAGGTTTTACTGCCAGCAAAATAGTGTTTTTGATTCATGATACTATAATTGGTGTTTTTGTTTTTTATTTGTTTTTCTGAAGTTGCTGCTGATTGGGATTAGAGGGAAGGAATGTAGGGCAGGAAGTTAATTTCATGTTTCTTGATGATTTTAGGTGTTTTATAATTGGTATATTGATATGACTTTTTTCATGTTATGTTGTATGTTCTGTCGTACAAGTTCAAGTTTATTTGCATTAAAATTTGCATCAAAATGCATTGGAATTTCTTGTTCACAAGCCACACACAAAATATAAGAGGAGCACACATAGGACAGTACAAAAAAAGAACAGGGTAAAACATGGGTACATTCAGCATGTCGGCTCAGTGCATCGGTTGTAAAAGGAATAAAAATTAAATAAAAGTAAGCGAAAACAATAAAATCAGATCAGATCAATAAAGTGCATTGTGCCTAAGTGCTATTCCGAGTAGCAAGTCTGCACATTAAGACCCAGATAAGAGATAATGTATAAAAAAGAATAAAATAGAGTAATAAAAACAACAAAATACTTCAAACAATAATATAAAGTGCACTGGTGCTACTCATCATTTATTTAGGAAACGTACCGCCTCTGGGAAGAAGCTGTTTACCAGCCTACTTGTATGAACCTTGTGCTTCGTTGTTCTGTCAGGGCAGCACTCCCAGCGGTAGCGTCTACCTGAAGGTAGCTGGGTGATGAGACCGTTGCCAGGGTGGCTGGGGTCCCTGATTATTTTCAGGGCCCTGTCACGGCACCTTTTAATATAGATGCCTTTTACTGAAGGCAGATCAGCACCAATGATCCTCTGAGCTGTTCTCACTACTCTGTCAATAAGAGTACGCTCATCTATGGAACAGCTTCCATACCAAGCCGTTATGTTCCCCGTGAGGAGGCTCTCAACGGTGGATCTGTAGAAATTGATCAGTGTCTTGATGGATACACCAGCTTTCTTTAGGCATCTCAGAAAGTATAGACGTTGTTGTGCCTTTTTTATAATTGAGGCACAATTAAGAGACCATTTAAGGTCCTTAGATATGTGCACTCCTAAGTACTTGAAGCTGTCCAAGATTTCAACATCAGCATCATTTATGTTGATGGGAGTGTGCGCTCCCCTGTTTGACCTGAAGTCAACAATGATCTCTTTAGTTTTGGACACATTTAGATCAAGGTTGTTGTTGCAGCACCACTCTACCAGATCTCTCACCTCCTGTCGGTAGGCGGATTCATCATTGTTCTGGATTTTCCCAATTACGGTGGTGTCGTCCGCAAATTGAATAAAGCGGTTCATTTCATGCTTTGCAAAGAAATCATGAGTAAAGAGTAAATAAAGAAAAGAACTAAGGACACAACCCTGGGGGGCACCTACATTTGTTCTAATTGTGGAAGAGGTGAGGCTTCCTATCCTCACTACCTGTTCCCTCCCCAGCAGAAAGTCCAGGATCCAATCACAGATGGAGGAGGGTAGGCCCAGGTCTCAAGATTCAAGATTCAAGATTCAAGATTCAAGATTTTTATTGTCACTCCATGGTACAAGTATCACGTGTGAAATTCTTGTGCTGTGGACTCCGTTTACGACATAGTACAAATAGGCAACAAGCAATGAGCAATAGGCAATAAGAAATAGGCATCAATAAGCAATACTAAGCAGCAATAGGCAATGAGGCAGAATAGCGATAAGACAAGTCAGTGGCATATTCATTGCACATAGGTGCACATGTCATGTGCATACGTTAGACGTGTTCGGACATTCTAATTCGACGTATTTGACATACAGTGCAAATAGCATGTACCTTATTAAACATACAATTAAACATTAGGCATTGTGCATACGTTAGACGTGTTCAGACATTTTAAATTCGACGTAATTGACATACAGGTGCAAATAGCATGTACCTTGTTAGACATACAATTAAACATTAGGCATACATAATGGTAGCAGCTGCAGTACGGTACGACTACTACACTATTTGTGTATGTTAAGGAGTCTCGTGGCCTGCGGGAAGAAACTGCTCCTCAAGCGATCTGTGCGTGCTTTTGGAACCCTGTATCTCCTCCCTGAGGGTAGCAGGGAGAACAGGCTGTTGTGGGGATGGTTTGTGTCTTTGATGATCTTCAGGGACCTCCTGAGGCACCGCTGGTTATACAGTTCGTGCAGTTCTGGCAACTCGTCTCCTGTTACGTGCTGGGCCGCGCGCCTCACCATCCGTAGCGCCCTGCGGTCCATGGTGGTACAGTTCCCGTACCAGGCGGTGAAGCAGCCAGTCAGCAGGCTTTCAATGGTGCCTCTGTAGAAGTCTGTGAGGATTTCTTTCCTTAGCCCAAACTTCTTCAGGCGCCTGAGTCCGTGTATTCGCTGTTGGGACTTTTTGACAACAGTGGCGGTGTGGCCGGCCCAGGTCAGGTCCTGGTGGATGTTGACTCCCAGGTACTTGAAGCTGTCCACCCTTTCCACCACTGTGCCGTTGATGGTGATTGGGGGGTGTGTGCCCCCCCCTCTCCTGTAGTCCACAATGATCTCCTTGGTCTTGGAGACGTTCAGAGAGAGGTGGTTGTCCTGGCACCATTGTTCCAGGACCCTCACCTCCTCTCTGTAGGCCGTCTCGTCGCCCCCCGAGATCAGCCCCACGACTGCTGTGTCGTCTGCAAACTTCACGATGGTGTTTGAAGTTTGAGTCGCCACGCAGTCGTGGGTGTAGAGGTCGTACCAGAAGGGGCTGGAGACGCACCCCTGGGGCGCTCCTATGCTGATGGTCAGCGGGGAGGAGGTGAGGTTGCCCACCCTCACCACCTGGCGGCGGTCTGTCAGGAAGTCCAGGATCCAGTCGCACATCGCTGTGTTTAGTCCCAGGTCCCTGAGTTTGCTTACCAGCCTGGAGGGTACTATGGTGTTGAATGCTGAGCTGTAGTCCACGAACAGCATTCTCACATAGGTGTCCTTCCCCTCCAGGTGGGACAGGGCTCTGAGTTTGACAAACAATTTGCTTGGCACAATTGTATTGAATGCAGAGCTAAAATCGATAAACAGCATTCTGCAGTATACATTGAGTCTGTCTACATGTTCTAACACAGTGTGCAGAGCAATGGAAATGGCATCTTCAACAGACCTATTTGAGCGATAAGCAAATCGGTATGGATCGATAGAGTGAGGAATGACAGATTGAATGTGCTTTAAAACCAGCCTCTCGAAGCATTTCATTATCACAGATGTTAGGGCCACTGGGCGGTAGTCATTCAAACAGGTGATCTTAGGTTTCTTTGGTACGGGAACAATTGTTGATTTCTTGAAGCATTGAGGGACAGTGGAGGACTTTAGAGAGAGATTGAACACCTCACAAAACACAGGGGCCAGCTCAGAGGAGCACAGTTTTAAGGCTCGTGATGATATGCCATCTGGCCCTGCTGCCTTGCGGAGGATGTTCACTCTCTCAAAGACCCTCCTCACTTCAGACTCTGAAATCTCCATGTCAGTAACAGCATTGTTGTCATTAGAATGATCATTAAAAACATTGCCATTAAAAACAGCGCTACTGTCATTATAATCATTACTATTAGAGGCAGTCGGGTCAACATTGCTCGTTTCAAAACGGGCGAAGAACGAGTTCAAGTCATTGGGTAAGGCACAGTCAGTAGTAGTGGCCATGCTATTTTTAGCCTTATAGCCAGTAAGGGACTGGAGCCCCTGCCATACCCGCCGAGTGTCAGAGCTCAAATGCTCCAGCTTGGAGCTGTACCTCCGCTTGGCTTCTCTTATAGCCTTTTCCAGGTCATAGCGTGCCCTTTTGTACTGGCAGGGCTCGCCGGACTTGAAAGCAGCAGAGCGAGCAGGGAGCATGTTGGAAATAAGTGTTCTCACTTTGACATGTTATCCCTTGGATTTTGTAAATTGTCTTCTCTATCCACGAATAAAAATCAATCATCAATCAATCTGGACCAAGAATCATACTGAAAGTGTGGTAAATCACACTGAACTACACCAAAGTTTGAGCTTCGCTCTCCCAAACATGACCGAGATGGCTGATGGTAAACAAGCTGCTTCTGCTGGGCTACAAGAACATGACTACAACCTGTCAGCACTCAGAGAGGTGTGTGAGGAAGAGAACATGACTACAACCTGTCAGCAGCACTCAGAGAGGTGTGTGAGGAAGAGAACATGACTACAACCTGTCAGCAGCACTCAGAGAGGTGTGTGAGGAAGAGAACATGACTACAACCTGTCAGCAGCACTCAGAGAGGTGTGTGAGGAAGAGAACATGACTACAACCTGTCAGCAGCACTCAGAGAGGTGTGTGAGGAAGAGAACATGACTACAACCTGTCAGCAATCAGAGAGGTGTGTGAGGAAGAGAACATGACTACAACCTGTCAGCACTCAGAGAGGTGTGTGATGAAGAGAACATGACTACAACCTGTCAGCACTCAGAGAGGTGTGTGAGGAAGAGAACATGACTACAACCTGTCAGCACTCAGAGAGGTGTGTGAGGAAGACCAACTTGAAGAGATGGAGAAAGAATTTGATAAATACAACATGAGCATACTCTGCAAAATCTGCAAAGTCGCAAAAAGTCTAAAAAGGACCAACAGAAGCGGTCACTGTCAGGTTATAAATGGAGAAATATTCAATGCAATCCAAGCTCTGATTAAGAGATTCCACAAGCAAGATGACCACCTCAAAAGATTTGAAAGTTGGATGGAAGCCAATGCACAAGCCATGAAACAAAATAAAGAGGAAATGAACAAAATGAAAGAGGAAGTTGCATGCCTGAAAAAATAAAATGAATCACTGAGACACTGAGTTGTGTTTGGAGCAAGCCAGGTACAAAAGGAGATGGAACCTCAGGACCAACGTCTCCCTGAAAAGTACAATGAAAATAGCAGAGAGGTGGTGATTGGGATATTTAATCATGTGATCCTGCTGTCAGTGAATAAGCTACTTGAGACAGTAGATACAGTCCATCTCTTGAGCAAGAGGAACGTCACCGCTATCAACAAAATGTCCAGGCTGATAATCATCCAGGACCCAAACGTCCGCCTTCGTCAAGCTGCACAAAACAGCATTTGCGACGGCCCCACCCGTCATCTGCTATTTTCCACCCCTCACCTGTCAATGTGGGGCTGTGCAGCCGTGCTGCCAGATATCAATTAGGTTTCTGCTCCTGACTGCACTTGTGGGTGTGTCCAGCTACACTCAGGCGGGGCCACCTTAAATCCTGGTGTTATGCTATCTTCTGGGGTCGCGTAAACAATTTCACTTAGACGATCTAAAATCACTTCTTATGAGATACATCAAACTGGACATGTTCATGTTTTGTATGTCTAGCCTTTCACGATAAAATATCCTTTATTTTCATTTTAGTTCTATCTTATAATTCAAGGTGTGTTTTATTTTGAAAGTTATAACAGGAGGTGGTGTTAGTTCATGCTGTTACATTACATACATTACATTACGTAATTTGGCAGACGCTTTTATCCAAAGCGACTTACAATAACACATTTTTGTCAGCAATAGAGCAATCAACTATGCAACACAGTCTGTGACTGCTACAACTTCTGAAGGAATAGTGGTAAAGTTTAGTTTAGTTATTTTTATTTTATTTTATTTTTAAGAGAGAGAGATAAAGATGTTAGTTCAAGAAGGGCCCAGATGGAGCCTGAAAAGGTGTCTTTAGTCTTTTCCGACTATGTTAGCTTGACAGTGGCAACACAGGATGTTTTAGGACAGCAGATAGGATCATGCACCTCATGTAAAAACTGCATGTTACTTGAATAAAGAGACGGCCACACAGAGGAACGTTTTCCAGCTTCTTTGCCTGAGGAAAAGTGGATGATCTTCTATTCCCTCAGCCATCTACGTTACATTCAGAAGGCTTTGAAACAGTTTACTGTGCGATGGTGTTTGTAAACACACAAACACCTATTGCACTGGGTTAATACATTTTTATTTGCCATTTTCACGAAACATTTGGACTTTAAATATATGGACATGTAGAATGACATACTGTACAGGACAACAAGACATGGATCACAACATTCCTGGTCGGGGGGGGGGGGGGTCCAGATGGTTAGTTTTGTTGGGCGTCTGTCTCAGTGGTGATGTTGCGTCCTCTCCAGTCGGCAAGGCCACCAGTCTCTTTTTGAGGCCAATGCGGAAGTTGCCATACTCTCAAATGGCCAGTGGGGGGCGCAGCTTGTGTAACATCATCCCTGAACGTCCATTCAACTCTATGTGAAACGAGCCAACTTCTCTCTCGGTCTCTGTCTTAAATAAACACTTTACAAATGAGTTTATGGTCTGAAAAAACAATTTCAAGTATTTTTCATGCTCTCAAGGCTCCAATTTTTTTAATTATAGCCCCATTTCGAGGAAAATAGGCGATATACTTTGGATATTGGGAAACAGTAATACCTCCGCCCGTTAGAGGCAGCAATGTGCCGCAAAGGCATCTAGTCTGCGGAAAGTACACGAATAAGAAAACCTAGCAAAACAAGGCTAGTATGGCTAGCAGATAGCAAGTCATACTTTAGCAAATTATCAGAAAATAGCGCTACTTTATGATATTTTAATAATGTTAGTAGACACACGTAACTGTATAGATGGCATACATGTAACGTGGCGCTCATAACATGGCGGACCATTTAACGTTATCTAACGGTATGTAAAGTAGCCTAACGTTAAATGGTCTGTCCATGTTATACAGTAAGCGTCATAAGGTTATATGTTAACGGGACATAACATCACAAGTTTTTGCAGACTTGAATGCTGTTGGTCGTTTGTTCAATTTGCTTTTCTGTATGGTATTGGACATTTAAAAATGATACATACTTGTCTTGAGGCATCCGCCAAGCTCAGCAATTTGTTATCCTTATTTTAAAACATACTTTATCAGATCGATATAACTCAACATAGCCTAAGGTCTTGCACGAATATGTCTACTGGTAAATTAGGCATATATAGATAATCTACCAAGCAACACTTGATACAAATATAGGTAACCATTTCACAGCAGTACAGCCTACCATGGTGGAAAATTAACCATTCTTTAAGTTTGAATGATATCAAAATATATGTTGCATGGTGTAGCCTTTGTTTATGTCGAATTGTTACAGATAACCATATTTCAATAAATATAAATCATTTGTTGATTTGAAGCAGTCGGTTGGTTCTCCATCTTCATTCTTCTTCCTGGTCATTTGGTTGAAGCTGGTTCACTCGACATCAAATATCTTTATATCACATCTTATTAACAACCTGCCTGCTCTGACCAGACAACTATAATGGGCTCGTTCTATGAGATTTGGGGTACATTCGGGTACATGATTTACTTAGCACATAGCCTACACAACAAGGTTCTTTGTTGGCAATGTTTATTGACAAAAACACACTGGCAGATACATACCAAATGGCTCAAAGTAAATCTATCAAAAGTCTCAAATCTGTCAGCATTTAGCTTATGTTATTGCAATATCTTAGGTTGAACAACTGATGATCAGCAATATTCTCACAGTAATATGCACATGGGAATCAAAACGTAGCATTCATTTTCACAAATAATTTGACCAAGGGACAATGTGCCTCTGTTCTGTTGTGCTGTTCCTGCTCCACCATGGTACTCCGACGGCCATCCCTTGAAGAAACAAACGACACCGTGTTATATTTAATTACTATAACATAACGCCACCAAATTTCAGTTAAAGTAGGCTATAACGGTGCTCACACGTTAGCACACGATGCTAATCGAGCTAGCGTTAGCTTACAAACATGAGCATCACTCAAACAGTCCAACGAGTCCAACATAGCAGAGCACCAAGTGCGCGACCAAATCCACCTCAGTTATCAATTTTAGAGTTTGCCCAGAGATAAGTATAATAGCAGTTTACCTTGTGGAGGCTTAGCAGCAGCTAGCAGGCTGGAGACTCACACCAGGCACAATGCACCAGGATCACACCACACCATGGTCTCTTGGCCAGGCCCCGGACAAGACGGTGGTCGGCTGGCTGGACTCCTACTCGCCCATACCTTCGGACTAAAAGTTATTATATTTGTTGTCCTGGACCATTTCACCACTGCAACCAGCCAGCCAGCGAGCAAGCTAGCAAACAGAAGCGAACAACAAGATGGCAGTCGTTCAAGCCTGTGAGACAAATTCGGAAACTCCCCCGGCAGCCGCTAGGGGCAGCCGCCCCCTCCTCCTTCTTCTTCTTCTACTAGTGTTTAACAGCCCTCTCTCCCCGTACTTCCGTGTAAAGTTAATCCATTCAACCAATCAACGATGAGCAGGAAGCGGGAGATTCAAGCCTCATTTTCTGCTATCAAAACCCAATGGGTGACGTCACGCTGGCTTCATCCATTCTATGTACTATCAATGGTCCTCTCTCTCTATTTACGGGTTGGGTCGGGTTGGTTGTCATCATAACGTTACAGCGATCTCATATCAGAGGTCTGTACCACGAATGGAGATTAACAGAACCAGGAACGGTCCCCTTGATCTGGTTTGACTTAACCAGACAATCACAATTGAGCTAAACGATACCATGAAGGTGGTTATCAGCTGGGTCTGTCAATTTGGGATTTCCCTATCCAGCTCTGAGCTCCTACACGTGAAAATGCTCGTACACAGGAGCACGTGCCCACGAAAGAGGCGTGGTTTGTAACAACTAGCCAATCACAATGCAATATGGACAGCTCCAGCTTTTACAGCACCAGACATGCCTATTTCCCCATTCATTCAAAGCGCACATCAAAATGTATTGATTATAGCGGAGCTTAATGTATGTCAGAATCAAAATCCGTGTTTGATATTAGTCTGTTACTGAAGGACTGTCTAACGTTAACGCTTTCATTCACATCAGTCATTTGATTTCTTTGAACAGCGGTTTCTTTCTCCCTCCACAAGCCTACAGCATGCAGCTTTAAACTCCATAAAACCCGCATGTCATTTTGTGAGTGGAAGTAATGTGTAATCTCACTCTAAATTTACAAAATCCGTACGCCTATATAGATCATAGATTTAGAAACGTAGGTTCAATGAATAATGATCTCTTATCACTCATGATGTGTTTGGTCGCATTGATGGAATATAATACCAACTAGAACGACCGCAACGCGGACTTATGCCTCCGCCATTAGTTCATTCTACAGTCCAAATCGCCATTTGAGGCAAATTGGAAGAAATTCCGTCAAGGCGCTCGTGAGATTACACGAGCGTTACAGAGCTTGAAAATTGGGTGTGTGAGGTCACAGTGACCTTGAACTTTGAGCACCAAAATGTCCTTGAGTCCAAGTGGACATTTGAGGCAAATTCGAAGAAATTCCATCAAGACATTCCTGATATATCGCGTTAACAAGCTTGAAAATGGCATTCGAGAGGTCACAGTGACCTTGACCTTTGACCTTTGACCACTAAAATCTAATCAGTTCATCCTTGAGTCCAAGTCGATGTTTGAGGCAAATTTGATTAAATTCCGCCAAGGCATTCCTGAGATATCGCGTTAGCAAGCTTGAAAATGGTGTTCGAGAGGTCACAGTGACCTTGACCTTTGACCTTTGACCACCAACATCTAATCAGTTCATCCTTGAGTCCAGGTCGATGTTTGAGGCAAATTTGATGAAATTCCGTCTAGGCATTCCTGAGATATCGCGTTAACAAGCTTGAAAATGGTGTTTGAGAGGTCACAGTGACCTTGACCTTTGACCTTTGACCACCAAAATCTAATCAGATAATCCTTGAGTCCAAGTCGATGTTTGAGGCAAATTTGATGAAATTCCGTGAAGGCATTCCTGAGATATCGCGTTAACAAGCTTGAAAATGGCGTTCGAGAGGTCACAGTGACCTTGACCTTTGACCTTTGACCACCAAAATCTAATCAGATCATCCTTGAGTCTAAGTGGATGTTTGAGGCAAATTTGATGAAGTTCCGTCAAGGCGTTCCTCAGATATCGCGTTAACAAACCTCACACGGACGGATGTACGGACGTACGTACGGACGGACAACCCGGATCCATAATGCCTCCGGCCTGGCTATCGCCGGCGGAGGCATAATAAAGAAATCATGACAATAAATTAAAAAAGGCTGCTGAACTCAATCGACACGGTGCGGGTGTAACCGATGTGTTAATTAGTTTATATTTCACCAATAATCCTTTTTCATTTTTGTCACTGTTTTGTTGTTTTTCATATTGTAATAATGTCAGGAACCAGGCGAAGAGTCAGGATCTTGTCACCGCACTTTATTCACTGCTCACGTTCACAGCTTCCAGCGCTTAGCCACGCTTGGCTACGCTCCTAGCTAACACACTCAGCTCCTAGCTACACACACAGCTCCTAGCTAACACACCCGTTCACTCGCCCTCGTATCTTCAGACTCACAACACACGCACATTTCCCCGCCGACAAAATGGCCGCCTCCCGCTCAACCAATCCCCAGCGAGCTAGCAACCCCACATGACTCCATGTCGCCTTCAGGTGCGTTCCTCCTGTTCCCAGCGCGTTCACGTGCGGTGGGACACACTCTACAACACTCCCCGCGAACCAAGCCAACCCTCAGACAATCCCATGTTTACTGACAACCCCACATCGCTACAATATGTACACCGTTTCTATACTATTTATTTTGGGGACTTTTAGTTTGTTAACTGTGATTTTGTTATGTGACCCTTGACACTTTGGCGATGTCACTTCCTGTTTTGTTCCGGTCTCGCGGGCTTTTCCTCAGACGGCTATAAGCCTTGCTGAGGACGGAGAGGTAAGGTTTTACAAGTGCTCCCGCGATTAGCATGCTAAAATGCAGTAGGAACATAAGACAGGGACACAAGCTTTCTTGTACAAGTCGTTAATGCTGTTGTTTATTATCACAGAGTTTATTTCACTGTGTGGACGTATGTTTTATTGTGTACAGCTCTGAAGTAATGTGCTAGTTAACGATCTTAAGCTAGGTTTGACTCAGAGCACATCTATGGTTTCTCATGCGGTTCGCTGCTGTCTCCTTTCTCCTTAAAGCTGTCTGAATGAGAGCCAGGTCGAGTTGCTGTACTCATAGTAATCTGTTTGCACACAGGTATGTGAGTTCCCCATGTCATTTTGTGTTGTTCATTTCGATTTTATTTTCATTTACTTGGTGTATATTTGTTTATTCATGTTCCTGTTCACAGTTTAAGTTACTTATAACTTGGGTGGGGGGAAAACATTCTATTGTAAATTGTAACTATACGATCACTGTCATAATGTATGTTGTTTTATTGTTTTATTTGAAGACTAGCTTTACTGACACATGTGTCATAGAGACGGCTATAAGCCTTGCTGAGGAGAGCTGTCTGAATGAGAGCCAGGTTGAGTTGCTGTACTCATATTAATCTGTTTGCACACAGAATAAACCCCATTCCGGCTGGCAAGAAAGCAGTTGTCCGTCTCCATCATTCTTCACGTTACCCAAGACACAACGGAGAGCTTGTAGCAGCCAGAGTGTCAGGCCAGACCGGCTACACGGGCATAGATTTCATTGATAAAAATAGCCTATTTTGTGGTCACATATTGGCAGCTGAGTGGCATATTTCATACAGGACTAATGCTGGAAAGAATATGAAGATTTCAATAACATCATACAGGCCAAAAGCAACACATTGCAGCTGCAAAATTCAGGAGTAGCCTAGGTATGAATTGCATCTGTGTAGGCTATCGCATTAAATTGCTTAGATCGATGTAGTAGGCTATTCTGGCATGTATGACAATGTCCAACCCAACGTCAGCCTCAGCTCCGTTGCACACACTAGTGCACTTAGTGCGCTTTAGGGCTGAAACGATTCCTCGAGTTAACCGAATAAGGTTCAAGGTTCAAGGTTTCTTTATTAGTACCCGAGGGTAAAATAGTTATGCAGACGGGAAGTTCAGCTGTCCAGAAGATAAAAACAAAACATACGAAATCACAAGACATCAAACAAGCATCATTACAATAGAGCACATTAAAATACAGTAAGATCAAAGTGAAACCATGATAAAGTT
Organism: Poromitra crassiceps; assembly: GCF_964638095.1. NCBI lineage: Eukaryota > Metazoa > Chordata > Actinopteri > Beryciformes > Melamphaidae > Poromitra > Poromitra crassiceps. Next base: position 8,924,918 of record NC_139639.1, read on the forward strand.
TCTAAACAGAGTGCTAAAAGACTAAAGTGCTAAAAGACTAAAGTGCTTCTGCACACGCTTGTGCGCGCACACTCGTGCACGCACACACACACACATACATGTAGCTACTCATGAGAATAATTTGATTATAAAATATGATCGAGGCTAAATATATTCGCCTCGACACGGCATTTAGACCATAGACTGTGGGCTCTATCGTCCCACTGGCCTTAAATTAGCACATAGCATCAGTCGTATTAGTGGGCGTGGACCGGCGCAGTCATATTTCCGTAGCGGCGCTACACGCGGTGTTAAGCATTATAACCACGCCTTTTAAGCGTAGAATTATTCACAATGTGCTTATTGGAGAAGTGCGTTAAACGAATCACAATGTCCCTTTCATGTTCCATTCCACGGAGTGATCCAATCCGGTCAGAAAAGCCGACCAAAGCGCTCTGAGCTCCCCCCTCCCTTTTTCATCCCTGTCTGTCACCATATATATTATTCCATATTATTATGCTTCTCAAACCAATCTCACTGCAGTTTAAATGCAGCAAGCATGTAAATACGCTACATTATAGCAAGCAAGATCAAAGTGAAAAGAATGTTCTAAACGCATCATATAGCCTATCCCTGGATGTCATGATGAGATTAGATTGGTGAAAGTTTGGGCAGAATGATATTGTTTTCTCTTGCTACCTTTTCTTCTCCCGCGCTGCACAGGTAGGATGATGCAACAGCCTCTGAATGACAGGGGCTCAAAACTACGGTATAACAACTTTTTTTTCATCGGTCATTGTGCCTGTCTGATGCGCGAGAGAGAGGGAGTCAGAGAGAGAGAGGGGGAGAGAGAGTGAGATGGCAGAGAGCTGCGCGCAATTACGCACAGTAACGCACGGTGGCTCAGTGGTAGAGCTGTCGCCTCGCAGTCAGAAGGTCCTGAGTTCGATTCTCGCCTGGGACACTGTGGGCGCTGTGGTTGTGTTCCCCCCCATATCTTCAGTGCCTACTGCCCAGGTGGGGTATCTCGTCGTAAGGGCCTTTCTGTCTGTGTGGAGTTTGCATGTTCTCCCCGTGCTCCCCCAGGGGGGTTCCTCCGTATATAACCCCCCCCCACTAAAAACATGCAGAAGATCAGATCGTCATCGTCATCCGACCAGTGACGACAACATCCGAAGTCGGTCCCCGGGCGCTGTACGAGAAAGCGACCACTGCTCCTGGCCTGCCCCAGGAGGAAAGGACAAAGCCAGGATGGGTTAAAAATGCAGGGGACAAATTTCACCGGCCACCGTCAGCATGTGTGTGTTGTGGCCCTCCGTGCATGTGTTGTAGTGTGTTGTGTGACAATAAAGACGGGCTGCCGTCTGAAAAATCGTTTAATCGTTTAAAAAAAATCGTTTATAACCGGCGCACTGAATAAGGCCTGGTTTTGAAAAGCGCTAAGCGCTAAATTAACGGCAGGGGGTAAGATAGCGTTAGGCCGGTATTTAAGGCCAAAACGACCATTCTGGCCTATTCTGGCACTGCGCCACGCCTCTTCGGCGTAAAGCGCATTTCGGGGCCTAAAAACATTTTGTTGAAAAAGAAGGAAAACTCCATGGAGTGTGTCTATTGACGAGCATACATGCCTACCAGAGCCGTCGGAGCGGACCCGGGACCCAAGACAAGGTAACTAGTTAACGTTACGTGAATCAATTATGATTGCTAATCAAGATTAAGGCTAGTTGTAATGCTGGCTAGTTGATCAATATGACAGCTAGTTGCTGCATTCACGCAGCGCTTTTTGATGTGGCTTTGTATGATAGAAAGCACAACCTCACATGACGTTAGCGGCTAATGTTAGCTCAACATCATCAGCTGGTTATCAGTGCTGCCTGTGCAACAAGCAAGGCTAGGCATGATTATTTCCAATAACGTTAGATGACGCGGTATAATCCACACACACACACACACACACACACACACACACACACACACACACACACACACACACACACACACACAAGAGTGATGCATTAAGAAATAGATGAGGAAAGTAAAATAATAGTTGGTGTTATAGCCATTCATTTTAGCTTGATTGCAGTGAGAATAGTCAGCCGGTCTAGGGTGTATAAATGTACATTAGCCAGTTGTATATGAACTTACACTATCATTTTAGGCCTAAAAATAAGTATCAATAATAATAATAATTAGATTTATTTTTCAGTAAATCACAGCGTCGTATGGACAGACAGCGTGGCTACAGACGTGTATCTGGGGGATACGTGTGACTTTCTTGGGGAGGAACAGAAATTGAGTCCCATAGCAGGACAACCATGCCACATGATTATTGTATACAGTTGTATGCACTTTAAGAAATACAATTTATGATTTTTCTAAAAAGGAAACCAATGTACGGTAGTTGTTAATTTTAAGAGACATGTCTTATTTCACCTTGTATAATTACTGGTGCTCTTTAATAACGGAAAAATCTGGGCAGTGGTGGCCCAATGGTTAGAGAAGCGAGCTTGTGACCGGAAGGTCGTCGGTTCAAACCCCGGGACCGGCAGGATAAATCTGGGTGGGGAAAGTGAAAAGGCAGCGCTTGCCCCTCCCTCATTACCACCACTGAGGTGCCCTTGAGCAAGGCCCTTAACCCCATCTGCTCCAGTGGAGCTGATCAGTGGCCAGCAGATCAGACTGTGGTTGTACTGGTCAGCTTCCAGGTATGAATGTGTGTGTGAATGTGAACAGGGCACTCCTGAAAAAGAGAGCATTGCTCTCAGTGAGACTCCCCCTGTATAAATAAAGGTTAAAAAAAAAAAAAAAAAAAAAAAGTTCTTATCCGATTACTTGATTAATCGATGGATTAATCGGTAGAATACTCGATTACTAAAATAATCGATAGCTGCAGCCCTAGTGCGCTTTGGAGACGTTTATGTAACCTTTTTACACTGGTGATTTAGTGATAGGCTATTTTCTCCACGCACCATTCAGTTGCAATCGGTGGGGTCAAACGTAACTACTTGGGAACAAATAAAAATTAATAAATATATTCTAATAAATATAATAATAAATAAATAATAAATAAAACATATTCCAAAGTGGTAAGTAGGCTTAATTTAATTATGTACAACAAGTGCAAGCCTTCAGTCCTCGATTAATTCAACAGGATATGTTAATGGTTTTTTCTTTTGTGATTTTCATTTGACTGCAATTCATTTTTCATATGGGGATCCTATATGAATGGTGACATGCTGTTTCCAGAGAGCTGATTGGTAAGAAGGTGGGTCTTTCATGGGTTTTGATCTTATCCTCTGAACTTAATCTGCTACAAAGCAGGTTAGCTCTGAAGCATAAGTTACCATGGTGATCTATCTTGGTAAGAAGTGAACTAGCGTCGTAGCACGGCAAACCCAGGGTTAAACCTGAAGTTAACTCGCTAAGCCACTAATCTTGCTTCGTGGTATAGGCCTCAGATCATCCAAACTCAGCACATATTTTCAACAGGTTGACATCAGGCTAAAAGCCCCGCATGCATCGCCTATTGTTTCCAATGCATCGATTTCCCCCCGAGTTTCAGGCACCCTGCCGCTGACTTTCTCCTCCTCCATATAGTTGGTTTGATCACTGCAGTGTTTCTAACAGGCTCACATCACACACTGTTGGCTTTCTGACTTGGTTTGTGGTTATTTTGATTCATCAAAACATTCAAAAGTCTTAGTACCAACACTTGCCTAGCCTGTATTCCACTACTGTACTGTACTCTACTGTACTCTACTGTAGTGTACTCTACCTTACTGTATTCTACTGTACTCTACTTTACTCTACTGTACTGTACTACTGTACTCTACTGTACTGTACTCTACATTACTGTACTCTACTTTACTCTACTGTACTCTGTACTGCACTGTACTGTGCTGTACTGTACTGTACTGTACTACTGTACTCTACTGTACTCTACTGTACTGTACTGTACTGTACTGTGCTGTACTGTACTGTGCTGTACTGTACTGTACTGTACTGTACTGTGCTGTACTGTACTGTACTGTACTGTGCTGTACTGTACTGTGCTGTACTGTACTGTACTGTACTGTACTGTACTCTACTGTACAGTATATTAGAGTACTGTACTGTGCTGTACTGTACTGTGCTGTACTGTACTGTACAGCCATCCCCGTAACGTCATGCACTGACGCAAATAAAGATGGTGGTGCACTAGGCTACAAATATAGCACAAAGGCTTTTTTTTAAAGAATTCTTTTCAACAATGGCTTACTTTTATGATGTTATTTTTTTATTGTAGTACATCTTTCTAATGTAATACGCAAAGATCTGTGTAGGTCTCTATTTTCATTGTTTTAGGTCCTCTTTAATATTCCTCCTCTTCTCAGTGTGACAGAGAAAATGTGTGTGACTCTCAGCCTTCTAGCAGATGTTGGGCCCTATCTTGTTACAGGCGATATCCCCTATTTGTGCTTGCGCACCTGTTTGCGTGCCTTAACGATAGCAGACTGACCGCCTTGCGCAAGTGTCCAGGTGTTATGCCGAGTTTTGCACCCCCGCCCGGCAGCAGCTAAACGCTGTCCCCACCTCACTGGAGCATATTGTAATGATTTATACAGAAATGTAACTGCTTAAAAGCTTGTGATATAATTGTCTGGGTAGATGTGACCTCCCTGTTTTCTAAATTAAAACAGCCCCGAAATATGGTGCGGATGCAATTCTCGGCGGGGATGCGGAAACGTTCACTTCACCTGCCGCAAGCGCAAATTAGAGTCGTGCCAAATCATCTGCGCCCCCAAAAAGCCAGCGCAAATGAGATTTGGGCGGTCGTAAGCACCAGAATTATTCACAGGTGTGGCCAGGCAATGCCTGGGCGTTACATCAAACAAACAAATCAGATTCCCGTCTCGCAATCGATGTGTGAGGCATACAATATGCTGTAATTCTCTCCATGCGTAATAGAGTGGACTCACTTGTGCCAAGGACAGAGAGAGATGGAGAGAGCTTATTGATAGATTGTCTGTGGTGCCAACGACCCGCTAGTTATGGGATAGGTGAAGGTGAATAGCCTATGTCCATTGTCCAACAAGTTTTCTCAATTAATTTCCCTCTTTGCGATGTGATAAAAGTTTCTCAGTGAGTTAAAGTTGATTGCCTCACTGAATTATCTGCTAATACCCAATTTTAGCAGCAGAATCTGATGTCCTGGCGTGACAAGGCTGTGCGTAATGACATATCCAAAAGGAATTTTACTCTGCACTGCGCTGTGCAGCACGGAGATTATGGTATGTAAGAGGTGCTTTAAAGCCCTTAGCGCAAAGTGATTGCGCGCTGCTGACGATAGGATAATACCATCTATCCCCACATTTTTGCGCTGAAACGCCTGGTTTGGCATGTGGCACGCCTATGTCCAGTACAATTACCAGAGGCATGTATTGTGCACGCCCCCAATTTGCATTGCGCACGGCGTTAAACGAGTGCAAACGCTAAATTACAGCTTTTGTGAAGATAGGGCCCGTTGCCTCTCCATACCTGAGAGAGGCCAGGCTCCAGTGTGGATCCTTCAGTCCAGCAGACAGGGTCACTCCTGAGGCTCCTGGATGATTGTAGCTCAGGTCCAGCTCTTTCAGATGGGAGGGGTTGGAGCTCAGAGCTGAGGCCAGAGAAGCACAGCCTTCCTCTGTGAGTAGACAACCTGAGAGCCTGCACACACACACACACACACACACACACACACACACACACACACACACACACACACACACACACACACACACACACACACACACACAGGTAATTACATATAATACAATTGAATTACTTAACAGGATTTTTTTACATGAACCATATTGTGATATACATTGGTATCGAAACTGACCTCTGTGCATATTGTGATATTGATTTAAACCGTATTGCCGAGCCACAGTATACCTGGGTTGTTCTGCTCTCTCTTCTCCCCCTCCCCCCCCCCCCTGTTCTTGCCCTTCTCTCTCCCCCCCCCCCCCCATTCTCTCGCCTCCCCGTCTCTCCCTCTCTAAGATTGTTCAATCCTGTTCATTGATAGTGCTTAGCTAGACTTTCAGTTAGACACATTCTCTGTAAATCCCTCTGAGACATGCTTGTGAATTAGGGCTAAATAAATAAACTTTTTTCTAATACTTTTTATTGTCATCCTGTATTTTCGTACATCTTTGCCCATATTATCTTGTAGTGATGGCAATTTTTCTTTTTTGTATATATAATAGAGACATGACAGATACGTATAAACATACATACAGATTAGATGACCTGGGTGTGTGCTTCACCCAGTGATACTTAACGCAACCTACAAATACAGATACAAAATATCTGTGAGAGGGGAAAGAATTTAATAAAATAAGAAAAGAAAAGTACAGAGCCTTACTCAAAGTAAGGTAGTGCTCCCCTACGTGACTGTCAGCATTAATATAGGGAACATCAATTCAGTAGCTTCAGGTCATTATTGTTATTATTGCATCTGGTTGCATTGAGAGAGATTACTTCACCACCTGTTAGTGGTTTAACCAGTTAGACCATCTATCTTCAAATCAGATTCCCCCGAATCTTATAAGTTAAGTACTTTATCTGATATATTTGTTGAACCGTTTCTCTCCATTTGTCTATCAGAGGGCTTGTTTTTGAAGCCAGCTTCTTGTTATTTGTTTCAGAGCTGTTATGCGCAGTATCGTTAATAAATATTTGTCGTTTTTATTTTGTATTTCTTCCACCGTTCTGCCCAGCAGCACAAAGTCTGTATTCAGATGGATGGCAATATTGTTCCAAAACCGTTGTAATACTGGGCAGAACCAAAAAATGTGACCGAAATTGGCATAAGATTGAAGATTCACCACACTCCCTCCAGCAGTTTGGCAAAATGTTACCATTATATTTAGCTTGTTGTACTGGTGTTATAAAGTACCGTGATTGTATTTTCCATGCATACTCTCTCCAGTAGGGAGAGGGTGTAGTTGTGTGTACATTCAGATTAATTTCCTTCCAAATGTCCTCCGATATGTTTGTAACAAAAGTTGAATAATATTCATGGCTAAAGATGGCAGGGCAGACTGGACAGTTCTCTGGTTCTCTGGGGGGGGGGGGGGGGGGGGGGGGGCGGGACTGTTGTGCAAGATGGATGACTACTGTGGATGAACACTTATTTTTATTAGTACATTGTGAATTAAATATTATATTAATGATGATAGGTTAATAATTTCGTACTGCAAAAAATTCCATAGTGGTAATTTTTTTAGGGACCCTGTCAGTCAAGGGCCTTCACGTTTTCCTCTCTATTACCGCACCCCTGGTTCCAGGACGAGGCATGCGGCGCATCGCAGTAAATACAATATTCCTGGAATGTGAGTTTAACAAACCAGTTACATGTCCTCTGCATTCTACATCAGATGAAGACATTACTGTTTGTTTTATTTTGTATGTTACATACTTATTGGCCAAGTTATGTTTGTTATGTTTATGGGCTAGGAAGTCTGCCAGGGTACAAGGGTGTATAGGCGGCCATCTTGCCTGCAGAGTTTTCAAATCAAGTAGAATATTGTTTTGCCAGAAATCTGGGGGTTTAGTCCTGCTTTAAGTAAATCCTTAGCCAGAACTATTATGGCAGAACCAAAGTTACTTCCGTGTTTGCCTGAGGCGCATGCCGTCATCACTTGCTGGTATGTATTTACTTCAAAAATGCCCGTTTCCCGTAATGTTGGATTTATTTCATTGCCTGGTGAGTAGCCTACACGAGTCATAACATGTACATGTGAGTGTTTCTGCTGCTGTTCAAATGTGTATTTCTGGTGACTGAATGAGGGGTAGGCAGCTGTACCGTATACTACCATTGTAGTGCTAAACTCACTAGCAGGAGGGTGAAACACACTTTCTAATGGATCTACATTCAGTTTTACTATCAGGAATATGGCAAATAGGCGAATCTCTCAAAATGTTGGCGTATCCCTTTAACAGCTAATACCAGCATCAGGTTTGTGTTTTCAGTTCAGTTCTGGACTCAGTTCAACATAATCTGACAAGTCCTTTACTTCAGGTTTCACCAACAGGCAGTGAGCATAAAAATAAATAACTATCTCACAGGGCTTTCACACTGGCAGGGCTCCGTGCCGGTTCCGGTTCCCGAACCCAAATTTGAACCAGCCGGCGCGTTCAGACCGAAAAAATAATTGGTTCGGAACTTGAAAAGTTGGTTCTCAGCGGAACCAAAAAATAGTTGGTCATCAGTGGGCGTGTCTCATTCTAGGCTGTGAAAACGAGCAGGAAGGAGAAGAAGGCAGTGACAACATGGAGAAAAATAATTTGCAGTGGTCTCCTGAGGAAACCAAATGTTTAGTGGCGATTTGGGCATCTACCGAATCTCAAGAAAATCTAGAAATCAGTACAAGAAAGAGCAAGTCATATGACGAACTTGCGGAAGAGATGGCCAAGGCTGGGTTCGAACGCCAGACCAAATAATTAATAAACTTAAAAAACTGAAGAAGGACTACCGAATAATGTCCTCCCACTTTGGTTCCGCTTAAACTGGTGTGAACGCGGGCTGGTTCGCCAGAAAGCACCAAGGTTCTGAGACTCCAGAACGGAACCAGAGCCAGAACCAGAACCAGAACCGTGTCTGTCTGAAAGCGGTATCAGAGGAGAGAAAGTGGAGCTGAATGTTGGTTTTTTAGCTGGTTTCAAAGACCACAGCAGGAAAATGCGAAAACCGATATTTTCTCTGACATTAATGTGCATGCGAAACATAATTTAGATGGTCTGTTGAACAGTAACAGTTATATTGACCTGAGAGTCTCCAGTCTACAGTGAGGACTCCGCAGTCCAGCTGAGAGCAGCTTCACGCCTGCATCTTGTAAGTCGTTGTTATTCAGGTCCAGCTCTGTCAGACTAGAGGACTGGGAGCTGAGAACTGAGGCCAGAGCTTCACAGCTTTTCTCTGACAGCTGGCAGACACTCAGCCTGAAGGACAAGAAGACATGTGGAAATGTTATTCTGTTATATTTAATGTCAGCATTGTATTATTTCTACTGGCAGACTGTATTAATGAGGTTAACTGACCCTTATATTTAAAGCCCCCCTCCAGTCAGTTTTTCCTACCTGTATAACTGTTTGTGTTCTATGAAAAATGCTGTATAAACACATGTCATCATTTGTGCCAAATAACTTACATTGATAAGAACCGAATGTTAATAACTTGTTCTACTCATTATGCTAATGCAGCATACTGTATGACTGCAGCGCTGTTCTGTCTTTGTCTGTTCTGTCTTTGCTCAACTCTTTGTCTGTGCCCAGAATGGAAATACCAGAAACCGTTATGCTGTCATGACAGTCTCTGAAAAACTTGAGTTTAGAGCCACAATATTGTTATAACGTCAACGACTAGACAACAGATATCAAAGCTGGTGGGCTTTATGGAAAGAGAGTGACTCAAACTGGTTAACAAGTCATTCACTGGCATTTTATGCCCACATAACTAACATAGCTAACAGCTAGCTACCGCCAGAGGCTAATGCTAGCTATTTACTGTATAGGCCTACTGTAGCCTACTGTATTATCTGTCTATCATGTGTCAGTCATCAGACCACTATGATAGAATGATATAATAACTGATGACATGATAAGATATATGATATGAAATGCTATTATAATAAATAAATAAATAAATACATTGGCTAACAGTGTGGCTAATTAACAGACCAAGGGCCCTATCTTCCCAAAAGCGGTAATTTAGCGTTTGTGCTCGTTTAACGCCATGCGCAATGCAAATTGGGGGCGGGCACAAGCGCATGCCTGTTATAATTGTACTGGGCATAGGCGTGCCACATGCCAAAGCAGGCGTTTCAGCGCTAAAATGTGGGCATAGATGGCATTATCCTATCGTCAGTAGCAAATGTAAACCTGCAGAGCAACCTTTGCAGATTCAGGAATCCTGTTTTGAGAGAACAGACCATAATTTGGAGAAATGTGTCAAATCAGCTGAGAAAAACCGTAAACTGATTTTACCTGAGAATCTCCAGTCTGAAGTCTGGACTCTCTAGTCCAGCAGAGATCAGTTTCACTCCCGAATCTTGTAAGTTGTTGTTACTCAGGTCCAGCTTTCTCAGACGCGATGGGGTGCACTTCAAAGCTGAGACCAGGCCTTCACAGTCAGATTCTGACAACCTGCATCCACTCAGGTCCAGCTCTCTCAGATGGGATGGGTTGGGCTTTAGAGCTGAGACCAGGACTTCAAAGTACACCTCTGACAAGTTGCACCCCCCCAATCTGAATAAAGAATAAAACAAATAGCTACAGGTATAAGATAAAATATCCCTGAAAGCTTTCAACAATCCAGTGTTTCATAATCCAGTGGACTTCAGCATGTTGTCGGTGTGGATCAGCAGCATGTCAGCCTTATAGAGTCTTTCCATCTGAAAGCAGACTGGCTGTCACAAGGTTCAGTTAAGTTTCAGAATCCAATGTTATATGGACAATATTTTCAGATGGCAGTTTCTCTGGAAATAATTGTGGTAAAAAGCAGAATTTGAGTTGGATGGAGAACTTGATCCTGACTTAACAATAACTTGATCCTAAATTAACCTCAACCTGTCCCTAAATTAACCCTTGCTAGGCTGGAGGTAGACATTTATTTAACAAGCTACACAAACTAACATTTTGGGTCTAACTAGCACCGTAACACTTAAAGCCCCCTCCAGTCAGTTTTTCATACCTGTGTACACCATTGATGTTCTATGAAAACATACAGTGCGTGCTGTGATAACACACATCATCATTTGAGCCAAAGATCATATATTGATAAGAACCGAAGGCTTATACCTTGTTCTACTGCAACATCATGGCTGTAGCGCTCTTGTCCATAAAGGATAAGAGCATCGCTCGTGCCTTCAATATACAATCCAGGCAGTAGACCGGAAACAGTATTGCTGCCTCTACCTCTGCAAAATGTCCATCCAGAGGCCACAATATTGTTATAAATATCAACAACCAGCCAATATATATCAAAGTTGGTGGGCTTTATGGAAAGAGTGTGACTCAAACTGCTTGACAGTTATATCAAACTGGTCATTCAGTGGCATTTTACTGCCATGTAACTAACATAACTCACAAGCTAACAGCTAGCTAATGTCAGAGGTTAACGCCAGCTATTCCCTGTAACTCATACAGTAATTATTATTATCTGAATATCATATGTCAGTCGTCAGACAACCATAATGTCTGGCGTTATCACCTGTTTTGACCAACAGCTTATTTTTAGGACTTTGAGCCCAGAATAAGGTTATATGTCAACAAAATAGACTTGCAAACACTGTGGCTCATTAACACGTTCACTGCCATTGACGAGATATCTCGGCTTACAGAATCCAACGGTTCACTGCCAATGACGAGATATCTCGGCTTAAATTTTTTTTTTTTTTTTTTGACGGTGGGACGTGGATCAACGCTCCCCACGTCTCCTATAAAAATATTGGAGACAGCGAACGTGTACAACCCATTCCACGGACCCACTAAGTGGCGACAGTGCTCTCCACACTAGAAAAAGCAGAGCCAAAACTGTAGGGGAACGCGCGAGGAAACTATTCTCTACTGTAAAATGGATTGGCGAAAACGCTTTCACTTTCGCGCATTATCGCGCTGGGAGCTGGCGGTGGGGGATTCCAAAAATAGACTGGGTGGAAAACACACTTTGAAACACGCAGCATAAAGCCTAGAATCGCACAAAGCTTCATCAAAGCTCTCAAACCCAAGAAACGAGTGAGCCCTATCCACACTCGCTGCCAGGGAGGGAGGCTGCTCAAACTCGCAGCAGCAGCAGCAGCAGCAGAACACTCGCTTGTGACAAACGCTGCTGAAAGCCACCAGACACGCCCACGGAGGGAGGAGTTTGAAGGAGAGGGCGTTCAGAACTATATTGTTTAGATGTCTGATCTCTCACTGATGCCAAAAATAAATGGTTAAAGTGACTGTTCTGCCTGTTTGATTGAATTTCACAAAACTGCGATTATCTCAGCTTTCAGTCTCAGATGCTGAAACCATGCTGTACTCAACGGCTAATATCTACATAACTACTAACTCTACAAACTAACTATTTTAGACAGAGAAAGCACACATTCTATTAGTACTTTTGTGAACTTTGTGTTCACAAAGTCCAAGCAGAAAATAATCCTCGGCTCTTGTAAAATGAGCCAGAATCCTCAAAAAAAACCTCTGGCAGAACCTACCTACAGTAAAAAAAAAAGGCTGGCAGTGAATGTGTTAAGAGACCAGGGAAAACACAGCTACACATGAAATATCTTAAAGATGACAAAATACACTGGAGGGGGGCTTTAAACTTAAAGATCATCACTGACCCATCTCACCCTGGGCATGATCTGTCTAAACTCCTTCCCTCTCGCAGGCGCTACAGAGCACTGTACGCCAAAACTACCAGACACAAAAACAGCTTCTACCCACAGGCCATTACACTTAACACTTAAATCAGCCACTTCACTTGAACACTTAGTTTACCCTTACTGTGAACTAACTTACTGTTCCTGTCTTAAATTACTGTGCACACATTCATGATCTAAGCTCTTCTGTAGCTGTTCCCCCTTTGGCAGGCAAATGAAACGTATATAGAGATTGTTCATTATGGCAGATGTGACTTCACACACACGGTAGCCCACAGTAGACAGTCCAACACCAAACACGCAGCTATACTATCTATACTATCTATACTCGCTCGGTGTGGCAAACCACCAAAGCACAACGGCCAGTCTCAAATGTGCTTCTAGTGGTTTTCGCCATCGTGTAATCTTGCGTGTTAGTGCAGGTTCCACCAGACTCAGCACATACTCTAACGTAGACCAGGACATGGAAAATTGAAAATTGACACTTCCATTCCACCTCATCAAAGTTCTTAACTCATTGAGTGCCAAGGACGAGTATGTTCGTCAATTCGTTTAGTAACGTAGAGTGCCAAGGACGAGTATGTTCGTCAATTGCGTTTTTTGACGGTGGGACGTGGATCAAAGCCAGATCCATCTCCTGTGAAAGTATGGTGGATGTTGAATGTGTAAAAGCTATTTTAGGGACCCATTAGGTGGCGACAGTGCTCTCCAGATTAGAGAAAGGCGAGGAAAAAAGAGAAGAAGTCATGGGAAACGGAAATCGCATCGATATGCATGAAGCATAACGTTAGCTGTGCCTGTGAACAGCAGTCAATCTGCTGCCACAATTGAGCCCCTCCGTCTCCGCTGCGATAGCCCCTCCATATGATTTAGTTGCCGACACCAGCGTCTTTCTGAAAAGTTACATTATTCTCAGCTGGGAGCCGGCGACACGCTGTGAAAAAGCGGGATGCAGCGCACTTTTCAGTGCAGAGCAAACGCAGAGCAAATGCAGCAGAGCCACCGGAGACACTCCCACGGAGGAGGAGGAGGTGGGTGGGGCACGCAGGGCAGCATACAACCATTGACAGTAAACACAGACCCAGACAGCAGGCTCGATGCACAGAGACAGGCAAACAAGCTAGAATATCTGATGCCCACCAGCAGTAAATCAAGACCAGCAAGAAGGTGTAGGGTCTGCGCACGCAGGGGCCAGCGCTGCTGGTTGCAGCTAAAAAATATTTGGCCAAACAAAATTCCTTTGTTTTCACTGTTTTATTGAAGGAAATTATTTTTGAGGTGTCATTACATCAGAAAATATTACCTTCAGAGTCAGTGATGTGCTTGAAATGCTTCATTTCACAAAAGGCTGAATATCTCAGCTTCTAAATTGAAACGTGTTTTTTTTGTGAAATCAACCTATCTTCTCCGGCTGATAACTAAAGAACGGAAAATGATATCAATAAACTTTTTTTTGCAGATGATAGAAGAGAGTCTCATCATTCTTTGTGCATGTTTGGTGTTTACATAGTAATATCACACAATATTCTGTGGGCCTCGAGAAATCACTGAAAACGCTCTGAAACTCTGGCACTGGGAGCGTCCGTTCTCCAAAAGTGGCTGGCACTCAATGAGTTAAGTGCATCTTCCCAGAATAATTGTCCACCTGGTCTCCCTCGCTTCCACATTGCTCTCTCACGCTGGAGGGCAGGTAACACGAACACTGAAGCAACCTTTCTCTGGTGGGATCTTTGTGCACGACGTGTCGCTGCTTCCTATCTTCTTCTGCTTACACTTTCCAGTTTCTTCATAGTTTTTCTGCGTTGCCGAGTACGTGAGGAAATATTTTAGAAGCACAACAAACAACACAACCACGGACGTCGCCATCTTTGCTGTATCTTTCCACTTCATGGCTCCACTGCCACAGGCTTTCCGCAGCACCATTTCCACAGGCCCCCCCCCCCGTCCTCTCTGCTCGGCCGTGCACCACCCTTCTGCCAAACTGCACAATATCATTCAACTGCAGCGCCGGAGCTTCTCCCCATGTTTAGAAAGAGATGAACTGGTTTATTGAGTCATAGCAAGGGAACTGCTGGGAATAGCTGGACCTGATTTACGGTTTTGGTTTTAATCCAGAGTTCATGTTTAGAAGTGGCTACAGACAGACAGACACTCCTGGAATAATTAGCGATGACATCACTGATGATGATATTTTGACATACTGGTAATTGTGATGTCATCAGTGAATGTCAGTGATGCAGATTTGAGCAATTGTGCGCAGACATACAGACATACATACAGACATACAGACAGACAGTCCTTCGGGGCTTGAACCCCTAATAATAATAAAGCAGAGTAAAAACAATCAGTTAATATTCATATCAGCACATTATTAAATATGATGTCTGACCTGAGAGTCTCCAGTCTGCAGTGTGGACTCTCTAGTCCAGCAGAGATCAGCTTCAATCCTGAATGCAGCTTCCATTCTGTTAACTCTGTTCCCTCCAGAGTCAGGTTGGTGTGACTCAGGTCCAGCTCTGTCAGATGGGAGGGGTTGGACTTCAGAGCTGAGGCCACGACTTCCCAGTCAGTCTCTGACAAGGTGCAGCCCCTCACTCTGAATAAAGAATAAAGGAGGAGTTGGACTTCAAGCAAGCAACTTATATAGCAATTACGACGACGACAACGACTACTACTACTACTACTACTACTATTACTAATGATAACTGCAATAATTGGGCAGTTCAGTTCAAATTCTGGTAAAACCTGACACCATATACTTTGTTTGGGTTTAGTTCATTTTATGGTTTAGTATTCTGCTATTTCTGACATAAGCTGAAGGCAGGAGAAGACGGGGGGATCTTTCATAGATATTATTACTTCAATAAAGAGTTGAACTAGACTAAAGAATGAAACTAAAAAAACAACAGACCTGTTAGATCAGTAACGGAATGTGAAACTGAACCTGGAACAGTAATGTCTTTACTCTGTTACAGGAAAAAGTAATGTGATTACAGTGACACATTACTTTGTAACATGTTAAGCACAACACGGTGTACCACTGCTAGAACAACAGTTAATATTCTCTATGTTTGAGGAACTATAGATCTTTACTATAATTATGATGGTGTCAGGTATAAAGTACTTGTTCTTTACAAATTTGACACGGGTACAATACTCATTTGCAACATTATCGATACCAGCAGTGCTTTCTCTTAATGAAAAATCAAACATACTACAGAATTTCCCCTCCCTATCATTGGTGGGTACAGTATGTTACTTCAACAAGCTAAAAGTGTTGTGATAGGCTGATGACTAGAGCAGGGGTAATCTGCTTTTTTGTGATATGGTGGTGACTAGAGCAGGGGTAATCTGCTGTGTTGTGATAGGCTGATGACTAGAGCAGGGGTAATCTGCTGTGTTGTGATAGGCTGATGACTAGAGCAGGGGTAATCTGCTGTGTTGTGATAGGCTGATGACTAGAGCAGTGGTTCTCAACCTGGGGGTCGGGACCCCCCACGGGTCGCGAGGTTTTTGTTTTTTGGGGGGGGGGGTCGTGACTCAAAAAGGTTGAGAACCACTGGAATAGAGCAGGGGTAATCTACTGTGTAAGAGCAATGCTTTTAATGAGTTTCATCTGGCCTAGATTATGGAGAAGCATGCGTCTTTCTGTCCATCTAATGTTTATCTTTTTATGCCTCTTGATATGTTGTCCAACCCGCCCCCCCCCCCCCCCCAAAGAAAATGGTATAGAGCATCAGTATTTACCTTGGTAGAAGATATCAAAGTTAGAAATTCTAGCATTGTGACAACCCTAGTATAAAGATCACTCTACATCAGTGGTGCCCAATTTGGGGCCCGCGGGCCAAGTTTGGTCCGCACTCTGTTTGTTTTGGCCCGCCACGGATTTTGAAAGAAAAAAAAAAAAAAAAAATCCAGATTTTTTTTTAATCCAGAATGCAACTCGGTCAAGTTATCAGATATCTGCACTGATTGCAAAGGGTGGACAAGCTTTTTCATGTGGTGACTTTGTGAAACAGTGTCTGAATGTGGCTGCGGATATACTGTGTTCACTCCTGAGATTGCATCCCTGCAAATTGTCATGGCAAATTGTTTACAAAAGAAGGACAATAAAGCTGATTTTCAAAGTACCTTGAGGATTTTTCAAGTTGTGAATTAAGTCAAATTTCTCTCTTGATTACAAAGGTGGAAAATACAATTGTTTTTAACTGGGTGTTTACTGATTAAATGTTTAAAGGAGAATTTTGGTTTTTTTGAACCTGGACCCATCTCCTGGCATTAATTATGATTTGGCCACTCACCCAGCGATCTCCGCGGCGTTTCTGGCCGTCCTAGCGTTGTTTTGAGATCAATAGCGTCCAAGTCAGTCGTAAAATGGAGCTGATTTGGGGCCAAGTGTGAGCCTGTCTTTCCTGCATCTAAATAGCTATTTTTATTCCCGTTTTCGCCGCATATCGCCATAATCTGATCCGTCAACATCCACATAGTGATATTTACCCCCAGGCTATTTCCTGGTCTCTCCCAGGGACCAAATTACCTCAAACGTGATCTCGGTCACCAAGTCTCGTGAAGTCCCGCGATACTTTCCTGCCGACTGGTCAACTAAACAGGTAGGACGCTTTGTGGTGGTGGTTTTAGCGTAACCTATGTGGGGTTTGGCGTAACCTATGTGGGATTCGAAATAACGAAGGTTATGCCAAACCCCACATAGGTTACGCTAAAACCACCACCGCAAAGCGTCCGACCTGTAGTTGACCAGTCGGCAGGAAAGTATCGCAGGACTTCACGAGACTTGGTGACCGAGATCACGTTTGAGGTAATTTGGTCCCTGGGAGAGACCAGGAAATAGCCTGGGGGGAAATATCACTATGGTGGATGTTGACGGATCAGATTATGGCGATATGCGGCGAAAACGGGAATAAAAATAGCTATTTAGATGCAGGAAAGACAGGCTCACACTTGGCCCCAAATCAGCTCCATTTTACGACTGACTTGGACGCTATTGATCTCAAAACAACGCTAGGACGGCCAGAAACGCCGCGGAGATCGCTGGGTGAGTGGCCAAATCATACTTAATGCCAGGAGATGGGTCCAGGTTAAAAAAAAAACGAAATTCTCCTTTAAGCTCCCCACAAATGCAGATGTTTTTTTAAATATATATAACCAATTGCAAATTATTACAATTACCAAACAGATAAAAAGTAGATTATTATATTGAAATGTTATTTTAGATTTAGAATGTTAATTTTCTATAAAACACAATACATTTTAATGTAATTCCACAACGTTTATTTTTAGCCCTCGGCCCTCCACCCAGATTGAGTTTTGGCCCTTCATGGCAAAGAATTTGGGCACCCCTGCTGTACATGGTTCTATACTTTTGGTATTTACATCATGGACCAGATATCCAGAGGGGGCACGAGCCTTAAGCAGGGGGGCACTGATCAAATGTGTCCCCCCCCCCCAATAAATACATGTAAAAAAATAAGAAAACAGAGCTTTACTGCCCGAAACGTTACCGCAGAGCCAACGCTCCTAGGGGAGAGTCTAGTCTATTTTTAATTTGTCTTTATTGAATGTTTCAAAACTGCATGTTTAACTAAGAATAGGCTAATGATTATTTCCACCCACCACTCATTTAATTTGGTTAGTTACTTTCATGTCAAAAGTTTGGAAGCAACAAAGTGTAGCATGCTGAAGAAAGTGGGCGGAGTTTCCCAGCATGCTCTGGGGTAGTGTGTTTCAACAATGTGTTTTGGAGATTAATTAAACCTTCCTGTTCTCTATATATGTGTTATTAGTTATCTGCAATGTTATGTGATGACTAGTAGAGTTGTTTTGCATGCTAACTACATTGCTTTACAATGTTAAATGTTGACAACATAAGTGAGACAGGGGTATAGTTTAATGACCCCCTGTGAGTTTCCGTCTTTGAGTGAGTGTGTTCTAAAGTGAGTAAAAGGACATTTCCTGTAGTCGTGCAGTGTATTGAGGCACAGGATTTGTTACTTGAACTGAGATAATCTCTCTGCCTGAATTTCTGCCACTGCTAAACACTTAGCTTGCTACAAAAGCATGCTGCGGGAAATGTGCGAATTCCCTCTCATGGAAGTGGGCAGGCACAGTGGAGAAGTGAGCGGGCACTGCCCCCTAGTGCACCCTCGTGGCGCCGGGG
This sequence comes from Poromitra crassiceps, assembly GCF_964638095.1. Lineage (NCBI taxonomy): Eukaryota > Metazoa > Chordata > Actinopteri > Beryciformes > Melamphaidae > Poromitra > Poromitra crassiceps. Next base: position 8,943,467 of record NC_139639.1, read on the forward strand.
CTGATCAGGACTAACCGAGCCTTCCTGCAGTTCCTCACAGCTGGGATCAGTCTCAGTTGTCCCTCCTGTGATATGTTGTAGGCCTCCAGGTCCAACACATCCAGAACCTCCTCTGACATCTCTAGCATGTAGCCCAGAGCTGAGCAGTGGATCTCAGAGAGTTTATCCACTGATCTGTTCTCGGACTTCAGGAACTGTAAGATCTCCTGATGCACTGACTTGTCGTTCATCTCCACCAAACAGTGGAAGATGTTGGTGCTTTTGTCAGGAGAGGTATTGGAGATGGCCATCTCCTTCAGGTTCTCCTTCAGGTTCATGATGGCTCTCTGGATGCTGTCTGGTCTGCTCTCTGTCTGACCCAGCAGGCCTCGTAAGAGTCGCTGGCTGGAGTCCACTGAGAGGCCATGAAGGAAACGGACAAAGAGGTCCAGGTGTCCATTTTCACTCTTCAGGGATTTGTCCATGGCTGTCTTCAGGAAGACATCCAGGGATTGGTCACGGTCTTCAGATCTACCCAAACCTTTTCCCAGGAATGTCTTCAGTACCTCCTTATCGCTGTTTGTGTGACATTGGAACATGTAGACAGCAGCCAGAAACTCCTGAAGGCTCAGATGGACAAAGCAGAAGACCTTGTCACCGTGGCACAGCCCACACTCCTCTTTAAAGATCTCTGTGAACACTCCTGATGTCACTGAGGCTGCTGGTATATCAATGTCACACTCTGACAGGTCTGCTTCATAGAAGATCAGGTTGCCTTTCTGCAGCTGTTCAAAAGCCAGTTTTGCCAGAGAGCGCATCATCTTCCAATTATCTTTCTCAGTTCTGTCATACTTGACGTTCCCCCATTTGGACTGAACCACCAGCAAGTGGATGTACATCTCAGTCAGGGTCTTGGGCATCTTTACTTTCTCACTGGTTTTCAACAGATGGTCCAGAACTGTAGCAGTGATCCAGCAGAAGACTGGGATGTAGCACATGCTGTGGAGGCTTCGTGAAGCCTTGATGTGGGAGATGATGTTGCTGGCCTGCTCCTCATCTCTGAATTTGTTCCTTAAGTACTCCTCCTTTTGATTGTCAGTGAAGCCTCTCACCTCTGTCATCACATCAATGTACACACGGGGGATCCGATTGGCTGCTGCAGGTCGTGTAGTTATCCAGCGGCGTGCAGTGGAAAGCAGATTCCCCCTGATGAGGTTTGTCAGCAGCACGTCCACTGAGGTTGACTCTGTAACATCAGTCAGGATCTTGTTGTTCTGGAAGTCTAGAGGAAGTCGACACTCATCCAGACCATCAAAGATGAACACAACCTGGAACTCGTCAAACTTGCACATCCCTGCTTCTTTGATCTTATTAAAGAAGCAATGAATAAGTCCCACCAAGCTGAACTTTTCCTCTTTCAGCGGATTCAGCTCTCGGAAAGGTAACGGAAATATGAACTGTATATCCTGGTTGGCTTTGTCTTCAGCCCAGTCCAGAGTGAACTTATGGGTTAAGACTGTTTTCCCAATGCCAGCCACCCCCATTGTCATCAATGTTTTGGTTGGTTTATTTCCACTAGGTTTAAAGATGTCTTCACATCTGATTGTTTTTTCTGATGTCTGGTTTCTGAATGCTGCTTCAATCTGTCTGACCTCATGTTCAAGATTGACCTGTTGACTCCTTCCCACCGTGAGGTAAAGCACTGTGTAGAAATCATTCAGAAGTGAGTTTCCTGCTCCACAAAGCCCCTCAGACACACACTGAACCTTCTCCTTCAGACTGGATTTGTGTTGATGTTGACACGCAGACAGAGTTTCTGACAGAACAAACAACAGATTAAATCAATGAGAGGTGAGTAAAGAATAATACAAACATTTCCTGATAATTGACACATTCCCAACTCCATGGACTCTATTCAACTCATTACTGGTGGGGGGACAAACAGCTCCTGAGTCTGTGTAAAGTATAAAGTAATCTCTCGAGACAGACTTTCGACTTGCATCGAAAATCTGTCGGCAGGCTCCGTCAAAAGGGGTGCAACAGCGCTCGCACGCACGCTGCGCTTTACCCGATCAAAATGAAGTGAACGTGACCGGTGTGTGTAGTCAACACCTACCATTTTCAGTGTGTAGCAAGTTGCTACTAGCAACCCTGCTAGCAACGAGCTAGAGTTGTTATTGTTGTTTCATAGCGACAGACGGATTTGAGAGCGACACCCAGGGAGCAGAAAAGAAATGCATTAATGGGCAGCGCCGGTCGGTTGGAGCCAATGGTAGAGATCGCAGGGAGCGGAAAGGGATCTTCTTCCGCTGCCGACCGTGCCTCTTGAGTTCCTGTTGCACCACATTGAAACGAGGCTGCTGCCCCCAGAGGTTAGAGATTTTTTTTCTTTAACCGATGGGTTCCCAGATTGAGTATAAAGTAACTGTTAGAATCATTTATTACTCAACCAGGAGATTCAGAGCTGACCAGCCCAAGGCACACCTGTGCAATAATCCTGATGTTTAATCAGCATCTTGTAGTGATGCACAGGCTACCCAAAACCCACTGAGCCCCGCAGGTCAGTGATCTGGGTTGGCAAATTAGGAAAGAACGGTTCCGAAAGTGACAAAGCAGCATTATTAAATAACTTACAGCAGCAAAACAAGCAGACTATCACTTTATTAAAGAGGCTAACTATCTCTCTCTCTCTCTCTCTCTCTCACACACACACACACACACACACACACACACACACACACACACACACGGCTGCGATGTCACAAAGACACACTGGATTCTTTTTTGCATGAGCCACAGGGCAAAACCTGACATTAATGAGCTATGTACGAATTCACCACAGATTTTTGTGTTCATGGACTGTGATCTATTCTTCAACTTTAGTGCAACCCACGTCACGTGAGAGCAGTGAAGATGGATGAATGAAAGTAAAGGTTATTGAAAAGAATAAGGACTGTATCTGTAGTTCTGCTTTTGGATTAGGCTCATTGAAAAAAGACCGATAGAGTTTTTAATGACGACGACTCAGAAATAACTTCATAATGACCTGAATGAAGAGCTGCATCTGTGCTCATCCAGAGCAGGCTGTCACGTGTGTGTGTGTGTGTGTGTGTGTGTGTGTGTGTGTGTGTGTGTGTGTGTGTGTGTGTGTGTGTGTGTGTGTGTGTGTGTGTGTGTGTGTGAGAAACGTTCATATTCACTTTTTTTCACATTTTATCTTATCTCTTGTCATATTTTGTGATGTCTGTTTTAGAGACTACATTCCAGTATTCCAGTAATGTTCTATTTGATTGATTCTAGTTTTACTTTTTCTATTTTCTAAATGTTTCTTCTTTGATCTTTTCTCTTACTCTTTGTGACATGTTTCTTTGTCTAACATGTAATGTATTTGTTGTCTTGGACCCCAGGAAGACTAGCTGATGTCTAGGCATCAGCTAATGGGGATCCTTTTTAATAAACAAATAAACAAACACCGTATAGACCTAAACCTGAGGCTTATCGTTCAGTGTGAATAATGCATCATTTGTGTTTGTGTGTGTGTGTGTGTGTGTGTGTGTGTGTGTGTGTGTGTGTGTGTGAGAGAGAGAGAGTTTGGACACCTTGGAGAGCGAGTCCTGAGACATATTACATTAAATTGGCCATTTGTGGGCCACTGGGTTGGGTTGGGTTCAGCATTAACGCATATTTTAACGGGGCGGACTGGCTCTCTTAACGGGTTGGGTTGGTGCGTGCTTTAAAAAACCCTGACACCTGTCAGGGCAATGGATTATAGTGCTCACAGCTAATGCTAGCGCTAACAGATTTAAACACGTGTGAACAAAATGTGGGAGAAATAAGCCTTCTGTGTGCATAGAAAGTCTTGGATCTTTTATTTCTCAAAAAAGTCATAAGGTGGTCCTCATTTGTGAATATTATCCTCCTATTAGTCTTTCCCCCTATAAGAACCAACATGGTGGCGATTTCTGGTTAAGCCTACAAACATACGTCATCCCTGCGGTACTCTATTAGCTCAATGGCTAACGTTATTGTAGAGACACATTTTGTGCATATTAGTGAACGAACCAGATAACAGATTTCAAAACGGGTGCCATCATGGAAAGAGCGTGACTTGAACTAGTTAACATAATATACTTTCAGTCACTCAGTGGCGGTTTTAGTCCTTTTATTCAACAAGCTGTGACCTACGTTCGTAGTAGCCTAGCCAGAGAGATAACAGCCAGACAGAGGAATTAGTGCAGGCCACCAATCACAGATGACCATACAGTGAGCTCCACCAATCAAAGACGTTGATATTACATTGTAGAATTGTGGGTAGTGTAGTACCTCTCCATGAAATCGAATAAAAAATGTTTTAAAATAAAACAATGATGATATACAGATTTGTGGCTTCTACAGGAAGATATAACATTGTTTCACCACTAGCTTGCCCGTGGTAAGTCTACCTTGGGTGGTTATGCGAATATGACTAATAATCAAAATCTCAATGCAGAATATGAATGGGGAAATACTCTTCTGGAACCGTGACATCACAGAACAGTCACCTGACTGTTGAGCTCTATGGCACCATAAGGCAACTATAACCCTAACCCAAAATAAACAGACACAAATGTGAATACTGTCAATTACAGGCAAATATCAGTTTGATGTCATAATCATATTAATAACACTTTACACAGTAAATCATTTTGTAAATAAATGTAGTATCTGATGGCTTCCTACCTGTTCTGCGTATGCATTTAGCAATGGGTGTTATGATGAGCAGCAACATGGTCACGACCATGAAGATGATGACTATTCTGCCTGGTCTCCGTTTCCATTCACCATCAGACTCTACAGGAAAATAACAATAACAAGTCTGTTTACATGGAGACAGTATTAGATCTATGTAGTTAAAAGCTTGACCCAATTCCAATCTTTTGGGGATTTGATTGTCTGTGTGTGTATATATATATATATATATATTTAAGCAATATAGCATGAGAGCCAGTGTGTTGTGGCAAATATATATATGCCACAACACACGCAGCTCGAGTGCTATATTGCTTTTATAAAACGGTTTCCAAGTATGATAATATAATAATAATAATAATACTATAAGTCCGACTGGCATGGCATTCTGATAGAGTCAGTTGAAACACTACTGTAAGGCGGGACCTCTAGCAAGAAGATAGACGTGCGGGTGATTTGATTGGATCGTTCTGGAGACTGAAGTTGACATTGGCCAATCCTGGCGCTTGCTGAGAAGCTGAGAGCTTTCTGCAAAGCCCGACACCAACTAACGTTACGTCTTATGAGCAGCGGGATATATGCCACAACACACGCAGCTCGAGTGCTATATTGCTTTTATAAAACGGTTTCCAAGTATGATAATATAATAGTAATAATAATACTATAAGTCCGACTGGCATGGCATTCTGATAGTCAGTTGAAACACTACTGTAAGGCGGGACCTCTAGCAAGAAGATAGACGTGCGGGTGATTTGATTGGATCGTTCTGGAGACTGAAGTTGACATTGGCCAATCCTGGCGCTTGCTGAGAAGCTGAGAGCTTTCTGCAAAGCCCGACACCAACTAACGTTACGTCTTATTTAGAAATGCGGGGTTAACAGCCTTTTTTTTTGCAAAGAAGACATTAGCTGTCTATTCTTGTACAAAACATAATTTTCTGCAAAGTATTAGTAAAGTTATAAGCGAAGATCGATTCACAAGGATCTGACAGCTGTCTCCGCCATTTTGTTTTTCCTACATTGTCATTTGAGGTAACCAAAGCCTTTTAGTAAGAGAGTTGCGTCTCATAACCCATGGCCATGGGTTATGGCCAAGGGTTACGGTATTTATACCATGGCTGTGAACCAATCAGATTGCTTGATTTGAGAGAGCCGTTTTATAAATATATATATATACTAGAAATCTTGCGTGCTATGCGTGCTCTATTGGCATGCGCAGCGTACAATTGCTCAACTTCGCATCACTGATGACATCACTCACTGATGACATCACTCACTGATGACATCATTCACTGATGACATCTCAATTGCTCGAGTGACCATCACTGTAGAGCCCTGCGAGCGCCTGAAACTATGGCCCCAGCCCGGCCCGGCCCGTGACATTCAGGCCCCAGCCCGCTGCGAGGGCCCGAAGACAATATTATGATATAATGACACATCTCTCCATCTCTCTGTTCCTCAGCTGCCCGTGTGCTGCGGTGCTGAAAAGACAGCGCCTGTCCTCTGCCTGTCTCTCTATAGAGACCCACAGGAATGAGACTGGAAGTATACTTCCGGGTTCGTCAGCAAAAAAGTGAATGAGGTTTAGAATGGGGATTTCACTTAAATGCATCAAATAAGGTCTGTGGTGAACAAAAGTTTATGGGAACGTGAATTTGGGTTCAGCATGATAATGTTTGTGAAGATTATCATGCTGTTGCGTTCCCATAAAGTTTTGTTCACCACAGACAGACCTTACAGTATTTTATGCATTTAAGTGAAATCCCCATTCTAAACCCCATAGGCTTTTCCACTGACGAACCAAAATGGGGCCGATTTCTGGATAAAACCTACAAAAATACGTCATCCCTGCGGTACTCAGTGATGTCATAAATTCACTCACACACACACACACACACACACACACACACACACAAAGTTGGCCAGTGATGATGTCATCAGTGATGTCATAAATGGTGACATCATCAGTGATGTCAGAGGCATCATCAGTGATGCACACATAGACACACACACGTGCGTGCGTACACACACTCACACACATACACACAAGAGACATACAGGCACACACAAACACACACAAGAGACAGACACACACACTCTGATGACATAATCGCCATAGGTCTCACCAAAAGAACAAAAGGTAAATCTTAGAGATGTAACATGTAATGTGTTGTTAAAGTGAGGTAACTCACTCGGGATGAGCGGGTTGCTGATGGGTTGGCTGACCTCCTCACTGACTGGGTTCTCCACCTTACAACTGAACTCCGTATAGTTCAAATCCACCTATAAATCAGTGAAATAGAATTAGCTCAAAGTTCACAAACCAATCACAGTTTAATTTGAATACTGCTCCCTTGATGTCTTCACCCTTTGATTAAAGGAGATGTGAGGCTCAGCTGCAGAGCAGTTCCCTGAAGCTGGAAGGAGTTCAGTGTCTTGCTCATCGACACTCCAGCAGCTTAAAGCATCAAGAAACGTAAAGGTTTGACTTCCGGTGTGCGGCATGGCTGTGAACTGTGTACAGGTGTTCTGTTTCTCTCTTTGTTTTATGTTGAATGTCGTCTAATATGTTTATGTACAAGTGGTGGATTATTTGTCTTCTGGTATGGGGACTGTGGTTGCAAGTGCAACAGACATGCTGGAATATGGATTGGCATGTGGACACAGACTGTCGAGTAGGGGGTATTCGCCCTGCATGCGCTCATAGCAGAGAAACCTTGCTTGAAGCAAGATATTCTGCAGCTCAGGGGACTGCCTGCACAGGACTGTGGTCCATGCTGACACCAGGGCTCCTATCCACATCCCACCGGAGTCAATAAGACCAGGCCGGTGAAAGAAACAAGGAAGGAGAGGCGGAGTGTGGAGATGACTGTGAGCAAGGCACACAAGGCCACCACTTCCATCTGTGATCCTCACAAACCTGCGGTCAATAAACAACAAAATGGACGAGATCCGCGCTCATACGAGGTACTGTTCAGACTTCTGGGAGGCATCATTGCTGTGCTACACGGAAACTTACATTCTGCAATACCGGACTCTGCCTTTAAAATAGACGGCTTCACTTTGGTGAAAGCAGACAGAGAAATCAGCTCCTGTAAAAGCAGGGGCGGTGGGATCTGTGTATATATATTAATGATCGTGGTGCCGTCAGTACACCGTGAACAGCAGGTTTTGTGATAAAGACGTTGAGATCTTGTACCTGACTTTGAGACCCTTTTATTTGCAGAGGGAATTTGAATGCGTGCTGCTGTTTGTTGTCTACACACCTCTCAGTGGCAATGCGACGCGAGCAGCAGCTACTGTTGAACACGCTGCAGCAACAACATCGAGCCCCAGCAATTGTGGTTGGAGACATGAACCATTGCAAACTGGACATAACAATGCCAGGATTTAAGCAGTATGTGAAGGGTGAAACAAGGAAGAATAAACTCTTGGATAAATGCTTTGTAAACATGGAGGGAGCATATGTGTCAACGATAAGACCATCAATAGCTAGCTCATAATATGGTCCATCTTGTACCAACTTATAAACTGAAGAGCAACAAACCAGAGAGAAAAATAATCAGAGTCTGGTCACCTGACAGTATATAGAAGAACTAAGGCATGCTTTGACTGTACTATGTGGGAGGAGTTTCATCATGACTCCTTGGATGAGACATCTACAGTAACAACAGACTACATAGACTTTTGTGTCCAGTCAGTGATACCAACCAAGAAGATACAAATATATCTAAATAACAAGATGTATAACTAATGATGTAAAACACATTATAAATTTGAGGAAAAGCGCCTTCAGGAACAAGGACATAGGAGAATTAAAGTGTATAGATAAAGATTTAAAGGGGAAACTGTGAGATGCAAAGAGGGCACATAAGCTACAACTACAAACGTTTTTTAAAAGCAAAAATACCAAACAGTTATGGGACACCATGAAAAGCATGACTGGACTGTCAACCACCCGGAAAGCATTGGTGGCAGATACTGAGGCCGATTTTGCAAATCAGTTGAACAGTTTATTTGCTAGGTTTGATGAAGGGAACAATTCAGATCATGCTGGGAATATCATCAGCTCAGTCCAACCTGTGCAGTCTGATAGAATTGATGTTTCAGTTGAGCAGGTGAGGAACACTTTTAGACATTTGAATCAGAGGAAAGCCACAGGACCAGATCATCTCAGTGCCTTTATTCTGAAAACCTTTGCAGCTCAGCTTGCACCTGTGTGGCAGCCTATTCTTCAGTGTTCCATGGACACTCATATAATTTCTACAAAGTGGAAGACTTCACATATAACACCTCTTCCAAAGAAGAAAACGTGTCCTAAGGAACCTGGTGATTATCGTCCTGTGGCTTTAACTCCTATTGTTATGAAAGCCTTGGATTTTTTGTTAGTTTTAATCCACATTTGATTCATTGGTACCACTCATTTCTCACAAATACAGTACAGGTGGTTAAAGTCAACCAGACTTTTTTCACTTCCATTCTCACTAACATACTAGGATCACCACGAAAATGAATATGTGAAGCAAGCTGAACAAATCATTCTGTTTATTCCTGTAAAGTCATGCATTGTTTAGTCCCCTGATATTACAAGTGGACATGAACTAACTCACACATGGAGTTGGACCAACACTTCGTCACTACTGTACCTTTGTAATGATTTGCTCTCTGGGTGAGTCAATCTTCTTCGTGTCGTCTTTCCACCAGGTGTAACTGACTAGTTCAGCATCTGTGATGATTGCGTTACACCAGAGAGTACAGGAGGACAAATCAGGTTGACAGCTTGTAGAGATGGTGGGTTTAGAGACAGCAGCTGTTGTTGATGGAGAGAAGAGGAGAAAAATGCCGTTGCAGTAAGGATCAATCACATGCACTTTTTTTTCTTGATTTCTCTGTCTTAATGCAGACAGCTAGAAAGAGAGACAGACAGTGAGACTCACAGACTGTTTTTCCACATAAGCCTAATGTGCACTTGACATGAACAAACTTGTAACATTATGTGACATGAAGGGGGGATTTGGGCAATGTAAAATGGCAGAGATGTGGGTAAACACAATTTTTCTCACACACACACACACACACACACACACACACACACACACACACACACACACACACACACACACACACACGCACACTTTGCATTCTTATTATAGGTTAAGTTAGTCACAGAATAGAAAACACTACACAAACCCGTATTTACCTCTTGTACATCACAAAAGTCCAACCATAGTTTAATAGTATACAGCTCGTCCACTTGGCAAGTGTACCTAAGGGGGTGGCCACACTGATCCGTGGTGTCTGTCCGTCTGCGTTCATTTCTCTGTTCACTTCCATTCATTTTAAAGACAGATGTCTGTCTGTCTGTCCAGCACTGATGAAGAGAACGTATCCAGCACATTTGCATACGTTTTGATGGACAGAAAAGTTCAAGAGGGCTGAACTTTTTCTGCATGGATGTATCGGCTGGACGGATAGTCGCCGTTCCTTTAACCAATCAGAGTCGAGGAGGCGTTCTCAGAGTGTAAATGGCTTAGCGGGGCAGCTCTATAACTTAATGTTATTTTACTGTTATAAATATCAACAACTAGCCAACAGATATCAAAGCCGGTGGGCTTCATGGAAACAGCATGACTTGAACTGGCCGACCACTACATCAATCTGGTCATTCAGTGGTGTTTTATTGCCACATAAGTAACGTAGCGCACAGAGCTAACAGCTAGCTAACGCCAGATTTATTCTTCTGCCGGTTTATAGGCGGGTCACTGACACCTTCAAGGCGCTTACCGCCACCTGCTGTACAAGTAGGTTACTTGTACATGCAATGGACATAGATCTATCCATTTTATAATTCTGGCCATTTTCTGACTGATCAGTTTGGCCACACCTTAAATCTTCTTCTTTGCGTTTATTGTCGGATCACAAACCAACGCGGTGCATCTTTAGTCCCTTTTACACAGCCTGTGAAAGCCGAGATCATTGTGGGATTATTACGCCTCGCCTCCTGTGTAAAAGTCACAGGGACGGAATAGTGAGTCATTTTGTTACGCCTTTCGTTCCTCCAATGGAGGTAGTATCAGCCCCGAATCGACGGCTGTTTAAAAGGGTACGCCGCGGGAAGACGGGGATCTCAGCTCATTCATAAAAAATGACAAGAGGACTGACGGAAAACCACCTCCAGATTGAAGTTCTACTAAGTTAACCAAAGGATATATTGCGTGTATTTAAGAGCCACTTGAAACCCTTAATTACATTCTTCATAATCGTCAATATTCACAACATCTTGCACTGCTTATGAACATTGCACATCAGGAAAACTACAACTCACCCTAGCGCAGTGGCGTGTGTTCAGGCTAAATATAGTCCATTTAACTGGAGGAAGCCTTTGCGTTCAACAAAGTTTGAGTAGAAGCCTCTTGCGCAGTCATACATTGTCATATACAGTATGAGCTGCGTTATCTTGTGTGGCTAACACGTTAGCTTGTCTGGCTAAAACACATTTGCAATGCTATAGCACCAGGTCCTGCTATCCTGACATCCACATGCCTGTGGACGCCATGACACCTGTCGAGTTGTTAACGTTATATGCGTTATATCTGACACAGCCTACATACAACCATATTTTAATTTACTGGATCAAAATAATGCCGAAATGTGCTGGTTTTAATTGCCATCTCCCTTTCCGCTCCTTTTTTTTTTTATGTTTTTTTCCCCCGATTTTTTATCCCATTTTATCCCCCGTTTTAGTGCTCATTTGATTACTCAATCCTGGTTGCTACTCCATCCTCTGCCGATCTGGGGAGAGCCGAGACTGATTCCATGCATCCTCCGAGACATGGGCAGTCAAGTCAGCCGCTTCTTTTCACCTGCCCGAGGGAGCTTCACCGGTAGGACATAGCACGTGGGAGGTTCACGCTATTCCAACCAGTTCCCCTCCCTCTGAACAGGCGCCCTTAACGATCAGAGGAGGAACCATATAAGCAACCAGGATGTTGCATGTTTTTGTGAAGGGGGTTCCTATATGAAGGAGACCCCCGGGAGGCACGGGGAGAACATGCAAACTCCACACAGAAAGGCCATTTTGCCGACCCCACCCGGGCGGTGGGCACTCGAGGACATGCGGACGGGCACGCATTCCTTCAGTGTTCACATCGGTCCAGGTGGGAATCGAACCCACGACCTTCGAGCTGTGAGGCGATAGTGCTTACCACTGCACCACCGTACCTCTCTCCTTTCCGCTCCTTTGACAACTAACGTTACAGCCAATGGTCCACTCCCACTAACACATGCCTGGTTTGTTTACATCCGGGCATTAAAGGAGGGGGGTACAGTCTACAAGCCTCATTTACTTCGGTAAAGTTGGAAATATATTTACGGATTCGCACTTCCCGGATCAGTAGCTCATAAACAAAGCGTTTGTACTGCACACACGATGCCTCTTTCCCATCTTAGTAAGGTAGACAACGAGCTACAACCTCATTTTCACCTAAACGAGGAATCCTCCGAGCTGGACAAATAACATTGGTCTCTTCTGCGGGCGGTGAGGCGAGTGCTTAGGGACCGTATACAAAGTACAACACAGATTACAAAAATATTCAATAAATTCACTGTTGTACAGTGTAGCTTCACCAAAATCATGTCACACAGCAATGACTTCCTGCTGGTTATACTACACCACTAAGTTTGGAAAAATATGATTTTGCATAATTTTGGTGAATTTCTATTGGGGAAATCATATGTTGCTACAGTGTTTGTATTATATATATAAAATATAGCATGTGTTGTTATCAACTGTTATTGCCAACAAGCCTGGCTAGAGCTGAACCCTGGCTGCTTTTTGGGTGTAACGTTATTCAACTGAGAAATTCCTAGATCAACTGGAATGCAGCATTACTTGCTTTTGGAGCCAGCCTCAAGTGGCCATTCAAGGAACTGCGTTATTAGCACTTCCACAATTGCACAATTTTTCTCTGATCGACGATGCCCCCTTGGACAGGGTGTAACTTTGGTTTGAGAAGCGGGGCATGTGGACAACAAAGCCCCCCCCCCCCCTAAAAGTGTGTGTGTCTGTGTGTGTGTGGGGGGGGGGGGGGTCAATTTTTACAGTTTTTGATAGGGCTGTGCCGATTCACTCATACTCGATACTATCACGATACTTGGGTGCCGATTCGATATATATTGCGATTCTTAAGTATTGCGATTCTACAATTATTAATGCGATTCGATATTACGATTTATTGCGATTTTTGTTTTGTTTTTTCTTTTCTTTTTTCAGTTTGTTTGCTTTTTTACACTAGATTAGAACATGGGAAAAGTTGAATCATACACTAGAGACTGTATATTATATCATGAATAGGGCTGGGCGATATAGTTAAAAACAGGGGCGGACTGGGATCATAATTCAGGCCGGGCATTAGATACCAAGCAGGCCAGGCCGATATGGGCAGACGCGCGTGAAATTTGTCCGTTTGAAGCCCAATTTGGGCCGTTTGAAGCTCAATTTGGGTAGTTTGAAGCCCAATTTGAGCCGTTTGAAGCTCAATTTGGGTTGTTTGAAGCCCAATTTGGGTCGTTTGAAGCCAGATTTGGGCCATTTGAAGCCCAATTTGGGCCGTTTGAAGCCCAATTTGGGTCGTTTGAAGCCCAATTTGGGCCAAGTCCAATTTTACAATGAGATGCACCCACTTTAACCCTGAAGTGTAATTATTACTTCAGACCAACTAATAAAGTAATAAAACCACTAGTAAACCAGTTGGCGGCGCCTGGCCTGTTGTTCAGTGAGTGGCCTGACCGCGGGCACCCAAAAAAAAAAAAAAAAAAAAAAAATTGCGATTATCGATTCTGGAATACAAGATCGATTCAAAAAATCGTGACGTTAAAAATCGCGATACTTACCTGAATCGATTTTTTCTCTCCCACCCCTAGTTTTTGACCACTCAGGGATTGATGAAAATGCTCAGAATTCATGCATTTTTCGTTGATTGGCAAGCAATTAGGTTCTGGAAATGGTTAAAAACCCTCCTTATTGTCAATATACCTAGGAAGGCCATACATCCCATGAATGCCTGAGAGTTTGTAGTTATAGTTTCATGAGGCTGTGCTTCTCCTCCTAGAAGTCACAATACTGTAGGTCTATGGAGACTAACATCATCACACATGAATACAATTGAATACACAAGAGTCTCCGCTTTCCAGTCATACCTAAATTATGCAATTCCAAGACGGTTTAGAGACCCCAGTATGCAGAAATATTAAAATAGAATAGGCGAAAAAATATAATTTATACCGCATGCAAAAAAACTGCATGCTTTTTGCCAAAAGCTGCATGTGATTAGGATAAAGTGGGGATATCTGTAAATGGGAGACTCGTGGGTACCCATGGAACCATTCTCATTCAGATATCTTGAGGTGAAAGGTCAAAGCGAGGTTTCCCTTGCCAAAATCTTGACTAACTTTAGAGCACGATTTAGCCCCCTTCCCGACAAGCTAGCATGACAGGGTACCAATGGATGCCTTATGTCAGTGATTCCCAAACTAGTGGGCTGTGGAGGTACTGCAGGTGGGCCGCAAGTGGTCTGCCAACACTCCTGATTTTCGCGGGGCATCAAAGGGCTGTAGCAGGGTCATTTTTAAAGCTACAGTGAAGATCCTGTTATCAGAAGAAACTAGAAGACCTAAGGCATCCATTGGTCCATAACATGCTTGGTACCAATGGTAGGTTAAACTTGACCTCTCAGCTCAGTTTATCTGAATGAAAATTGGTTCAATGGGTACCCACAAGTCTGCTCTGTGCTCTTTACAGATAAGGAGCATTTTTCACAGCCTAAATAGCATTAATAGCTTGTGGATTGATTTCTTCTGTTGTTGCTCATCACATTTGGTTTCAACAAATGTGTTTATACATGCAAATATTTTTGATGAGTAAGAGGGGAGAAAATGTTTGGCAATCTGCTTTTGGGTATTTTGCCTCAATTTTTGTATGTGGATGGATTATTAATTTCCCTTATGACCAAGTTCACATGCTCTGTTAATGAAATAAAAATATATAGGGAAATACATCATCTTAGTCGTGTGTGCAGATCAGAGTTGTGATTAAAGGGTTGGGTGGGCCCCAGAAGATTTTCACATTTCAAAGTGGGCCATGGCATTCTTAACTTTGAGAATCCCTGCCTTAGGTCTTTTAGTTTCATATGATACCAGTTTTCTTACACTATCTTTAAAAGTGAACCTGCTACACCCTTTGAAAAACAGTAATGTCGGCTGACATCCACGATTTTTGCTGTTAAAATTGTTGTCCCTATGGAAATTTCACCATTGCTCTTGGTTAAAACCAAGTGGTGAATTCAGGGGAAAACAAGACACACGTCCACATCACCCACTTAAAAAAATAAAACACTTACAGATGACTTTGAGTTTAATCTGTCTGTCCACGTCGACGTTGTTGATATTTGCTGTGTACAATCCACTGTCTCCTCTGGTCAATCCTCTGATCCTCATCTCTCCAGTTGAAGTGTTCAGGTCACCACGATCTTCAAATATGCAATAACATAGTTAGGGGTAGCTAGCTATTTCTGTATTTTTCAACCTGCATCATACATCCCTTTTTTCATATTTGTTTATGTATAACTAAGTCATGTGAGCAGAAATTTTTGAAATTGGTCCAGTGTTGTGACCTAGATCACTCAAGATAATGTTCACAAAAAATGAGTAGTACTTTCATGACTTTTGACATATTTTCTTAAAAAATGCATATATGCATCAAAGGTCATAAAAGTGGTCCTTATTTGTAAAGATTAACTTGCTGAACACAAACTTCACTGTTTCATACACTTTTCTTAACCACAGATGTGAAGTTCACACGATACGCCGAATCAACGCTCAACCTACACTGAACCCACAAGCCGTTCACATCAGCCGCGCGCGTGCCTTGCTCAAGCCTTGCTCAAGCCTTGCTCATGAATAGAATTCAGTCCTATTTTCCAAGCGTAATTGGCCGTTCACACTATACGCCAGAGCAACACTCAACCTAAGGTCAACCTACGCTGAACCCACAAGTTTCATTTAGGCGTCCTTGTTAACAGGCGAAGCTGTTCACACCACCCACGCACGTGTCACGCTTGGAAAATAGGACTGAATCCTGAACGATCGCGTGAGCAAGACTTGAGCATGGCATGAGTGTGACATGCGTGTGGCTGGTGTGAACGGCTTCGCCTGTTAACAAGGACGCCTAAATGAAACTTGTAGGTTCAGCGTAGGTTGAGCTTAGGTTCAGCGTAGGTTGAGCTTAGGTTGAGCAGGTTGAGCGTTGCTTCAGCCTCCTGTGTGAATGGCCACTAATGCGTGAAGCTTGAAGCTGCCATGCATGAAGTAAATGGAGGGGGCCGGGGGAGCAGCTCCGAGCCCGGCACTGAGGAAAGGAGAGTGTCTGGTGTGAACGGAGGCGTGAGCTCACGTTCAGCGTGAGTCAAGCATCAACAAAGGTTTAGACTAATGTCAATCATGAAGGTTACCTCTGCAGCCAATGCCCTGCTCATCCACATCACACCATACTTTGTTATTCATGCCCCCCTTTCATTCATAGCCTACTTTTCCCATCCATTCACAGTCACCCACGCTTCCCCCCTTTAGTAATAGCCAATCAGCTGAAGCCAATCCCTTTCCCTTGCTTTTCTGCTGAGCCAATCACGGTTGAGTGTATTTGAAGTTATTGTTTTTACTGTGTTGTTAGGCTAACCACATTTGTGTTGTCGCCACAGTTGGCCGTGATTGCCTTGAGGCACTTGTTTTACCCCACCTCCTCCCCTCCCACCACCGTCATGACTCCTGAAGAATTCCCTATGGGGGAATTTTCTAAATTATGCACTGCTGATGCCCTCCTCTCGCCATCTCAGGAGGGGCGGAGTCAGGGAGTCATATGCCAAACCTTAAAATGTTTATTGTATCATTAAAGTGTATTTGAACCTTCTTACTAGTGTCTCATGATTGAACTTATTTCATGCATTCAACCGAAATCCCCATGCAAAAATCTCATTGCCTTTTACACCTACGAACCAGGAAGTGCCATGACTTCTGGGTAAGTCTACAAAAATACATCATCCCTGCAGTACTCTATGGTCTCTTTTCCCTAGCCCCCACCACTGTGGTTGGGGTGTGGGTGGTGGGAGGAGGAGTGACTAGGCCCTAGCCACTTCTCCTACCCACCCCTCGAATCAAGGCTCTCTACAACTTTCCTATCCCTAGCTATGCCCCCTTATACCCTTTTACCTACCCCCCCCCCCCTTCCTTGATGGAACGGATGGACGTGATGTCACAGTGACCTTGAACTTTGACCACCAAAATCCACTCAGTTCCTCCTTGATTCCAAGAGGATGTTTGAAGAGATTTCCGTCAAAGCGTTCCTGAGATATTGCATTAACGAGCAAGGAACAGATGTACATACAGACAGACGTACGTACAACCTGAAAACATCATGCATCCGGCCATGGCCATCACCGGCGCAGGCATAAAACCCACAGCACCATTCAGCATACATCTGAGAGAACAACTTGTCCCTCCCTCCCCCTGTTAAATCTGAGCTTAAATCACCCTGTGTCTCAGTTTACCTTTGAATTGACGGTAGGAATCTATCGGCTGATTCGACCCATGCCACTGCATGGCGATGTTACGTCCATGGTGCCACTCTACGGCAGTAATGGAGCCAATCACAGAGGACAAGTCTGGCTTGAGGACAACACTGCCCCCTAGTTTCCCGTAGAGTGTTTTTTCTGCAAAGACAAAACCAATGGAAGCTGTGAGATTTCAAATGTGAGCGTGTGTTTTGGCAGTGTCAGAGGGGGCGGAGCAGAACTAGTGACGTTAAAACAGGTTTACTTGCATTGGAAAAGTGAAGTCATCTTAAAGCAGCTACGAGCAACTTTTTCGATTGTTATTAAACAGTATAAATTTAATATCAATGCATCACATCTTACCTCTAATAGTCGACGATACCAACGCAGAGTAGTCTCGCTTGAACCCCAAGTGAATCGGCCAGTGTTAGTGTGTCTGTAGCCAGGGCAGATCAGGAATTGAAATGAAACGGTTTGCAGCAGCCACTTCGGCCATAACCACAAAATAACTTCCAAAAAACCTGTTAGAATATAACGAGAGATGTTCCCGCGAGTATGCGTGGCGTTCACATTGTTTATGTTATGTTGCTAGGCAGCGCAAACGGCGTAAAAAGGCAGCTGCGTTTCACTTCCTGGTTTCACTTCCGCGTTTCACTTCCGGGTTACCCGGTCCGGTCGCTCTAGAGAGCCCCCTGCTGGCGCGAGTTTAGACAGACTATAGACTTAATAATCACCTAAGGGAGCAATCTCAGATACACACGGCTTTGGTCTCGTCGACTATTAGAGGTAAGATGTGATGCATTGATATTAAATTTATACTGTTTAATAACAATCGAAAAAGTTGCTCGTAGCTGCTTTAACACATTGTAGATATTTCAAGGTATTAAAAAAATGATTTAATACTACTAATACATAATGCTATTTTGATACTACATCAGTATTTCTTAAATGTTTTGTGCTGTCTACTCTTTTCTGTTATGTTCTACTGTTTTCTATTTCCCTGTGAGTTATTGTCCTTTCCAGTACTTGACTATTGAATGAAGTCATGCTGTAGACCACTCCATCTCTGGTCTGAGCCTCCTACAGTAGACTACCTGCTGGTTTACTGTCTGTAGACCACTTCATATCTGGTCTGAGCCTCCTACAGGAGGCTACCTGCTGGTTTACTGTCTGTAGACCACTTCATCTCTGGTCTGAGCCTCCTACAGGAGGCTACCTGCTGGTTTACTGCCTGTAGACCACTTCATCTCTGGTCTGAGCCTCCTACAGTAGTCTACCTGCTGGTTTACTGCCTGTAGACCACTTCATCTCTGGTCTGAGCCTCCTACAGTAGACTACCTGCTGGTTTACTGCCTGTAGACCACTTCATCTCTGGTCTGAGTCCTCCTATAGGAGGCTACCTGCTGGTTTACTGCCTGTAGACCACTTCATCTCTGGTCTGAGTCCTCCTA
The DNA here is from genome assembly GCF_964638095.1 of Poromitra crassiceps. Classification (NCBI taxonomy): domain Eukaryota; kingdom Metazoa; phylum Chordata; class Actinopteri; order Beryciformes; family Melamphaidae; genus Poromitra; species Poromitra crassiceps. The sequence goes on from NC_139639.1 coordinate 8,962,226, forward strand.
TAGGAGGCTACCTGCTGGTTTACTGTCTGTAGACCACTTCATCTCTGGTCTGAGCCCTCCGACAGTAGACTACCTGCTGGTTTACTGCCTGTAGACCACTTCATGTCTGGTCTGAGCCCTCCTACAGTAGAGTAGACTACCTGCTGGTTTACTGTCTGTAGACCACTTCATCTCTGGTCTGAGCCTCCTACAGTAGACTACCTGCTGGTTTACTGCCTGTAGACCACTTCATCTCTGGTCTGAGCCCTCCTACAGTAGTCTACCTGCTGGTTTACTGCCTGTAGACCACTTCATCTCTGGTCTGAGCCTCCTACAGTAGACTACCTGCTGGTTTACTGTCTGTAGACCACTTCATCTCTGGTCTGAGCCTCCTATAGGAGGCTACCTGCTGGTTTACTGTCTGTAGACCACTTCATCTCTGGTCTGAGCCTCCTATAGGAGGCTACCTGCTGGTTTACTGTCTGTAGACCACTTCATCTCTGGTCTGAGCCTCCTATAGGAGGCTACCTGCTGGTTTACTGTCTGTAGACCACTTCATCTCTGGTCTGAGCCTCCTACAGTAGGCTACCTGCTGGGTTACTGTCTGTAGACCACTTCATCTCTGGTCTGAGCCTCCTACAGGAGGCTACCTGCTGGTTTACTGTCTGTAGACCACTTCATCTCTGGTCTGAGCCTCCTATAGGAGGCTACCTGCTGGTTTACTGTCTGTAGACCACTTCATCTCTGGTCTGAGCCTCCTACAGGAGGCTACCTGCTGGTTTACTGCCTGTAGAACACTTCAGCTCTGGTCTGAGCCTCCTAGGAGGCTACCTGCTGGTTTACTGTCTGTAGACCACTTCATCTCTGGTCTGAGCCTCCTATAGGAGGCTACCTGCTGGTTTACTGTCTGTAGACCACTTCATCTCTGGTCTGAGCCTCCTATAGGAGGCTACCTGCTGGTTTACTGTCTGTAGACCACTTCATCTCTGGTCTGAGCCTCCTAGCTACCTGCTGGTTAACTGTCTGTATACCACTTCATCTCTGGTCTGAGCCTCCTATAGGAGGCTACCTGCTGGTTTACTGTCTGTAGGACTTCAGACCAGCTGTGGCAGCAACAGGAAAATGGACAATTATTAGGCTAAACTGCCACACTTCATATTGCATTCACCTGGAGGGAAATAGCCTTTTTTTAATGTATTACTTTTCTCATAATTCATACTAAATGATGAGGATGTGTACATGTAGAGGCACGTTTCACGTGCACACTGGTGGCCTATGAGTGTGTGAGGGGCAATTTAACATCATGCATGATTTTTAGTTGTGATAAGTGCCTGACTGTGTCTTGAGTCACATGGACCAGCTTGAACACATTTCAGATGCAGAACCTGGAACAGTCTCAAATATGTTTGCAATGCTTTTGGAACATTGTTTGGTTGCAGTAACAGATTAGGTCACTGGGTGGTGCTGCTTGTTTATACTGAGACTGTTACAGCAACAGGTTGAGTCAGTAACTCATGCATTTTACCACAAAATGCAACCCAGTCTCCATTTATTTTTAAAGTAGAAACATTTGTCCACAGCATAAAAACATTTATATTTCACAATTTCGACTCTAAAATTGTTAAATGGAAAAGGGTTTTTGTGTGGATTTTTGGTTAGGTTTAAGGTTAGGGTCTGGATTAGGGTTAGGGTTAGAGGGTCTGAGGTGGTCGGGTCAGGGGGGGTCGAGGACCCCTCCCCCACGCCCCACGCCTAACCCTAAACCTAACCTCTCCCACCCCTCTCGAAACTCCCACCCCTCTAAAAACGGGAGCGTGTCTATGTTCCCACAGCATATATGTTCCCACAGCCATATACTGTATGTTCCCACAGCCCTATGTTCCCCCAGCCCTATGTTCCCACATCCGTATGTTCCCACAGCACTATGTTCCCATCTATTTCTATTCCCATCTATTTTAAATAGATGTTAAATAGGCAGTGGATTTACATGAATTTACAGTCGGAGTTAAATAAGAGTTTACATTGAATGTACATGAAATTTACAGGCTAAGTTAAATAGGCATTAATGTGCAGGGAATTTACATGAATTTACAGTCCCAGTTAGACAGCCATTAAATTAGATACAGTATGAGTTCCAGTTTGTGTGTGGGGGGGGGGCGTTGTTGGTGAGGTCCTTGGCGGAAGGGGTTTCGGGGCCTTGTTGGTGAGGCTGATGGCGGTTGGGAAGAAGACCTCAGTCTCTTGCCGTGGGGGAGTGTCTTAAAGAGTTTGTGGCCAGGGTGGGAGGGGTCAGCCATGATCTTGCGAGACCGCTTCAGTGTCCTGGCTGCATGCAGGTCCTGGAGGGATGGCAGGTTGCATCTGACTCCAAGTCTAGGTTGCACAAGATCTACCCCTCTGTCTCACCACTATGTGATAGGTGTCAGGTGTTGAGGGTATACTATCCCATGCTTTTTGGTTTTGCCCTTCGCTATCTGGATTCTGGGCCAAAGTATTTGATACTGTAAGGCCTATAAAATAACTTGTCAGTCGGAGGCAGAACTCGCCATCTTCGGCTGCTCGGAATCCTCTCTGCTCCTCCCTAATGCTGTGCAACAGTCTCTGACGCAGGGGATGACTGTCGCCAAGAGACTCATTCTGAAGGAGCGGAAGTCCCCCTCTCCACCTTCTTTTCAGCTGTGGCTGACGGACATGGTCTCGGTTATACGTATGGAGAGACTCCGGTTCCTGAGGACCAATTCGCTTAGGAAATTCTCAATCATTTGGGACCAGTTTCTGGCATACTTAAGACGAGGTTAGGAGCGGCAGGTGATTTGCCCGGCTGACTTTTTATGGAGCCCTTCCGTGGGATCCCACACACTCTTACAAGCACATGAGCACTTGATGCGGCTGCTTAGTGGTAACAAAGCCTGTTTGTTCCCTATGTTCTGAAAATTGTACAAAAAAAAAAGCTTGAAAACGGTGGATTTATTTCCCAGGTGAATTCAATATGCTTCCATACAGTTTATAGCCTTTATGTCAAATCAATCCAAACTCACGGGACTTTGCGCTCTCTGCAGCCATCAGGCAGGCCCACATCAACCAAGTCAGAATGACAGGAGGCGACATCCTCTTCTCTGGAACCTAAATAGCAGACAGAATATCACAGTATATATTACAGTATGTCACAGTATATTTAAGCAATATAGCATGAGAGCCAGTGTGTTGTGGCAAATATATCCCGCTGATCAGCTGCGGCCTCGTGGGATAACTGCTGAGCAGCGGGATATATGCCACAACACACGCTGCTCGAGTGCTATATTGCTTTTATAAAACGGTTTCCAAGTATGATAATATAATAATAATAGTAATACTATAAGTCCGACTGCCATGGCATTCTGGTAGAGTCAGTTGAAACACTACTGTAAGGCGGGACCACAAGAACGTGCGGGTGATTTGATTGGATCGTTCTGGAGACTGAAGTTGACATTGGCCAATCCTGGCGCTTGCTGAGAAGCTGAGAGCTTTCTGGAAAGCCCGACACGCAGCTCGAGCGCAGCGCTGCATTCTCAGCGCTTGCTGAGAAGCTGAGAGCTTTCTGGAAAGCCCGACACCAACTAACGTTACGGGGTTAAATGCGGGGTTAACAGCCTTTTTTTTGCAAAGAAGACATTAGCCCGCGTCTATTCTTGTACAAAACATAATTTTCTGCGAAGTATTAGTAAAGTTATAAGCGAAGATCGATTCACAAGGCTCTGACAGCTGTCTCCGCCATTTGTTTTTTCTACATTGTCATTTGAGGTAACCAAAGCCTTTTAGTAAGAGAGTTGCCATGGCAACTCAATAACCCATGGCCATGGGTTATTGGAGTGGGTTACTGGATTTATACAATGGCTGTGAACCAATCAGATTGCTTGATTTGAGAGAGCCGTTTTATAAATTACAGTATATCACAGTATATATTACAGTATATCACAGTATATATTACAGTATATATCACAGTATATATTACATTATAAAATGGGTACCTCAAATCAAGCAATCTGATTGGTTCACAGCCATTGTATAATTCCAGTAACCGAGTTCAATAACCCATGGCCATGGGTTATTGGTTACCATGGCAACTCTCTTACTAAATGGCAGCGCTGAGCTCGAGCCAAACAGCTTTCTCCTGATCTGCTGTATGGAGGGTCACTAGTCCTTCAAGTCTTTGTACAATGAGTCATTATGGACGCATGATGGCGCAACTCTCTTACTAAAAGTACGTTACTTGGTGTCGGCATATGGCTCTGGGGCCGGTTGACACTGGTCTTAACTGCCTGTAACAGAGATCTCCGCGGAGACCTTTTTGACCGTCATCGTTGTAACTGCGGTCAACTGAGCCGTGTTCGTCGTAACACCGCCAGTTCGCTGTCTTTGAAAGCACGACGTTAGATTATAACTAACTAGTTGTGTGGCTTAGCCTTCCAAAATGTTGCCGTTAGTTTTTTAGAAGTTAATACATAGAATTGGGAACGTTACATTCAATTTCATTCAGACTGTCTTTCTGGCTCAATCGCCGCCATTGGTGCAACCGGCCCCTGGTCGGGCTTTGCTCTCAGCAAGCGCCAGGATTGGCCAATGTCGACTTCAGTCTCCAGAACGATCCAATCAAATCACCCGCACGTCTATCTTCTTGCTAGAGGTCCCGCCTTCAGTAGTGTTTCAACTGACTATCAGAATAAAATGCCAGTCGGACTTATAGTGTTATTATTATTATATTATTATACTTGGAACCCTTTTATAAAAGCAATATAGCACTCGAGCAGCGTGTGTTGTGAAATATATCACACTGATAAGCTGTTATCCCACTCGGCCTGCGGCCTCGTGGGATAACAGCTTATCAGTGTGATATATTCAACACAACACACTTGCTCTCGTGATATATTGCTTAAGTATATCACAGTATATATTACAGTATATCACAGTATATATTACAGTATATATCACAGTATATATTACAGTATATCACAGTATATATTACAGTATATCACAGTATATATTACAGTATATATCACAGTATATATTACAGTATATCACAGTATATATTACAGTATATCACAGTATATATTACAGTCTATTATATTACAGAAATGGAGGAAACGTGAAGTATTTAAAAGTTTAAGGATTAGAAGGATTAGAAGCCATCTCTTCAGGACCTGCACACTACCATTATGCTGAAGCGGTCTTGGAAAATCATGGCTGACTCCTCCCACCCGGGACATAAACTGTTTGAGGCCCTCCCCCTTGGCAGGAGAGGTCTGGCAGTAGGCCAGAACCTCTCATCACAAGGACAGCTTCTTCATATGTTACTTTAAAATACTGCACTTTAAATGTGTGTGATTGTTGTCTATATCAGAATCAGAATCAGAATCAGAAAGACTTTAATGATCCCCGGGGGGAAATTGGGACAAGTTACAGTAGCTCGCTCACAGAACACACATAGCATAAATAAAATAAAAATAAAAATAAAAATAAACCGTGGTAATGCAATATCAAGCAATAAGCAGAAAAACACAACATAGCATAGAATAACTAGTAATGCGATAGAAGCAAAAGCACAAAATAAGTAGAATGTCTAAGTAGCAAAATCCAATACGTAGAGTAAGTATAGTATACATTCCGTGTCAATTATCATTATCGCCTGTGACATATTGCACATATTGCACGTGATTTATATTAAGTCGGCTTGCCCTATACGTTACACGTGGCTCAGCCAGGCACAGTTAACCTATCGGCTGGCTCAGTCTCAGGGAGACTGAGCGTCTCCGAGGTGCTCTTTTAAGAGAAGCATTAAATAGACCAATGGCCACAGGCAGGAATGATTTCCTGTGCCTCTCCGTCTTGCATCTAGGTGGAATCAGTCTCTCACTGAACGTGCTCCTGTGTTTGACTAGCACGTCGTGGAGTGGGTGCGAGTCATTGTTCATGATGGAGCGTAGCCTGGACAACGTTCTCTTCTCTGACACCGCAGTCAGAGAGCCCAGATCCAGCCCCACAATGTCCCTGGCCTTACGGATCAGTTTGTTGAGTCTGTTGGCATCTGCTGCCTTCAGCCTGCTGCCCCAGCACACAATAGCATACAGGGAGGCACTAGCCACTACCGACTCGTAGAACATCCTCAGCATGGTCCGGCAGACGTTGAAGGACCTCAGCCGTCTCAGGAAGTAGAGACGGCTTTGCCCCTTCTTGTAGAGTGCATCAGAGTTCTTAGCCCAGTCTAGTTTATTGTCAATGTACACTCCAAGGTACTTGTAATCCTCCACTATGTCAACACTGACCCCGTGGATTGAGACAGGGGTCACCGGAGCCTTGACCCTCCTCAGGTCCACCACCAGCTCCTTTGTCTTTGACACGTTGAGCTGCAGGTGGTTCAGCTCACACCAAGTGACAAAGTTGGCCACCACATCCCGATACTCATCTTCGTCACCATCTTTGATACATCCCACTATCGCAGAGTCGTCAGAGAACTTCTGAAGGTGGCAAGACTCTGTCTGGTAGGTGAAGTCCGTGGTGTAGATGGTGAAGAAGAAGGGAGAGAAGACCGTCCCCTGTGGTGCTCCCGTATAGCTTTGTCTTCTCCTATTGATGTGACCGCTACAATGCATACTTGCACTAAGTAATCAGATTACTTACTGTGGCTATTAAAGTGAATCTTAAAGTGAAACAATAGAGAGAAACAGGGTGGACAGGCCAGAGGCTAATCACAAAACTGAACGTGTACGGGTGTGTCTCCACCTCATAGTGAAAAATGCATCAAGTTGAATCAGCTCAGTATAAACTCACTGTTAGGAGCACAGAAGCACTGAAGCACGTTGTCCCTATTCACCTTATTCACCACGCCCATTTTTTCTCTCTTCCGCGTTCAACGCAAACAAATTTGTTCTTCCGGTTCAGCGCTAGTTGCTTTCTGTGGCTAATATTAGCCACTAGTTAGTTATGTTATGGCAGTAAAATGCCACTGAATGACCAAATTGATATAACTTTTAACCATTTCGAGTAACACTGTTTCCACACGGATCACCAGCGTTAGTTTGTTGTTTATAACGTGGCTATATTCATAACGTTTATATCTCGGATGCGTTATTTCGAATCCCACATAGGTTACGCCTGGCGCAACCTATGTGGGTTTCAGGACGAAAAAGTAACGTCATCTTTAGAGCACAATATTCCTGGAATGCAAGTTTAACTAAACAGTTACATGTCCTCTGCATTCTACATAAAATTAAGATATTACGGGTTGTTTTATTTTGTATGTTACATACTTATTGGCCAAGATACATGTATGTTAGTTTATGGCGGAGTAATTCTGCCAGTTTAGGAGCGGAGTGTGCTCATCTTGCCTGCGGGGTTTTGGCAAGTCTAAAACGGAAATACTATTACGAAATGATGTAATGCGGAAACGTCCATGTGTGGGCAAAGAATAAGGTCTATAGGAACAGGCCTGTTATAAATATGGAGTGATTTGTCATTCAGCAGCAGTAAATGATCTTGGACAAAGATGAGCTTGAGACACAAAAGGTGTCATCAGGATTAAAATCTGAATCTTGTAGATACATTCTGCCTTCATCTGGAGAGGAAACGCTGAAACCACAACCACACAAGCACACAGCAAAAACCACACCCTGTGAGAGAGGAAGCGTGAGGGAGGGAGGGACAGACAGACAGAGAGAGAGAGAGAATCCAAACACAGTTTCACTGTGAGAGGGAGCACACTTCAGCATACAATGGAATATAATTATTTAGGCATAACCATCAGTGCATCTGGCAGCTTTGCTAAAGCAATACATTCCCTGACAGATAAGGCACGCAGGGCCTACTATAGCATTAGAACTTCACTAAACAAATTCAATCCTCCAATTCAAATTTGGCTAAAACTATTCAGTAGTATAATTCAACCCATCCTTATGTATGGAAGTGAAGTGTGGGGCCCCCTAATTAATCAGAGACACACCTCATGGGACACAACACCCACAGAAACATTTCAACTCCAATTCTGTAAGGAGATCCTCAAGGTCCACAGAAACTGTCCAAACCATGCATGTAGAGCAGAGCTAGGTGTGTTCCCACTCTCTCTCCACATGATCAAAAGATCAGTGAAGTTCCAGGCTCACTTGGCACAAGCTGATCCTGACTCATATCATCACAGAGCCTTTCTAAGTAACAGCCTCAGTCCAGAGACAGACCCTCTGAGAAACATCAGAGAAACCTGCCACCTCCAAATACAACACCTCCACCATATTTCCAAACCCCATCTGCAAACAATCGACAGAGAAAACAAAACAATCTACATTGACAATTGGAAAAATGAAACAAAATCCATCAACAAATTAGAAACCTATCGCTTATTGAATAGAGACTATTCTCTCGCACAATACCTGGTAAGCGTAAAAAAGCCCGAACAGAGACGCACATTAACTATGTACAGACTCAGCGACCATCAACTAGAGATTGAAAAAGGCCGTTATAAGAACCAATGGAGGCCCAGACAACTGAGTCTGTAAACAGTGTTCTTCAGGGGAAATAGAAAGTGAGGTCCATTTTCTCCTCTCCTGCCCCCTGTACCAAACTGTCAGAGAGGCCTTCCTGCAGCAGGTCAGAGCAGCAGACTCGTCATATCAGGGAAAAATATGTGATGAACTGATGAAACTCTGTTTAGGTGAAGAACGACAATTTACACACTTAGCCGCACAATATGTAACACTCTGCCATGACATTAGAGGGAAAAACAATGAATTAATATTGTAGCGTTCCAGGTAATCCAGGTATTACCTGTAATGTGATGTGCAATAGGAGTGTCTAGATTGCACCTAGGAACTAATGTGTATGGGTGTGTTCCTAGGGGGAAGGGGGTATATAGGACCAGCGGCCGGGGGCCGGATGTCAGTCAAGCTATGCGAGTGAGCGAGACCGGTTGTTGTGTGTAGAGCTAGCTGGGAAGCTAGCTGCTAGGAGCTGAAGGAGCCTGTAAATAAAGAACCTGTACCAACTACAACTCTCCGTTCCTTGGCGGATACACGATCCGCTACATTGGTGTCAGCAAGTGAAGCGGTAACGCCTGATTTGGTCGAGAGGGGAGAGAGTGACGAGGAACGGCGGAGAAAAGTTGGAGATCAAACGGCTCGAGCGACCTAGCGGTAGCAAGCTAGCTGTATGAGCTAGCTGCTAGGAGACCACGTGTGATGGTGCGCGAGGAAGAATGGCCATCGGTGAACGGGAGAAAAGAGGAGCTGACGACGGAGATCAGCTCGATGCTGGCGGGCATGGAAGCCCGTGTGTTGAAAGAAGTCAGACGGCTGGTGGAAGAGACTCCTGCCTGGGCAGTAGAGGTGATGCGGGCGCTGCGGGAAGTCATGCAGCGGGTGGATTTGATGAGCGCGGAGGTAATGCAGTGTGGAGAACGGCCGGAGGAGCCACAAAATAGACTGTGTTGGACCTGTGGAGAACCGGGCCACGTGGCGAGGTGGTGCCGAGGCGGTCCCGGGAGACGGACCGGGTATGCGGGACAACGACATGGACAGCAGGGAGCCTGCTGGGCATGCGGAGCGATCGGACATCTAGCTAGAGAGTGTCGAGAAGCTGTCGGGGACTGGAAGACAGCGAGAGAGGAGAGACGTGCAGGCGGCGGACAGGTGAGGCTTTGTTGGACTTGCCAGTCGCCTGAACATTTAGCCAGAGACTGCACTAAGGGTGTGGGCGCTGGAAGAGACACACAGCCGGGGGAGCAGCCGGAGCAACAGGCAGAGGAGCAGCGGAGTAGCGGAGCAGTGGAGCAGCCTGAGCTACAAGCAGCGGAGCAACGGGGCAGTACAGAGCCGATTGTTCTGGGCAGGAGAGTGACGGTTGAGCCGGCCCAGGCTAGCTGCTCTGCATACCAGCCAGTAGTGGGGGAGATCACCATCAGCGACGAGACCATCAGGATAATGGGGATTGTGTTGAACAGCCAGAAGGAAGGGAGAGACATCACCTGCAATGCTGTTACAGTCGGGGGAGCGGCGCTCGTGTCCCCGGGGGAGCGAGAGGGGTCAAGGCCGGAGGAGACGGCCCAACCAAGCCGCTACACACCCCCCACGGCTGCACTGCAGAAAGCCGAGGTGGAGATCGACGCCGATGGTGTTCGCCCTGCTGTCCTCAACACGCCGCCCCCTGGGGGAGCGGGACGGGAGGACGAGCGAGTGCAAGAGCTGGACGACGACGACAGGGTCATCTGGGATGTCGACGTGGGTGAGTGGATACGCAGACAGAAGGAGGACGCGGATATCGGTCCGGTGTTCGCGTGGGTAGTGGCCGGACGCCGGCCCCCTGTGGAGGAGATTCACCTGTGTTCTGGTGCCACGAAGGGACTGTGGAACATGTTTTCGGACCTGCATCTGAGGGGAGATGGGGTTTTGGTGAGAAAGGGGCACGGGAAAAGCGGGACCCAGTGGGTTGTACCTAGTTGCCTGCGAGAATTGGCACTGAGGGTGGCGCACGTGGGCACAGGATCCAGTCATTTTGGGACTGAAGAGACACTCAGCCACATCCGTAGAGTTTACTACTGGGGCAAACAAAAGGAGGACGTGCGGAGATACTGCAGTGCGTGTGAGGACTGTAGAGCACAGAAAAGGGACCGAAAAGAGTCACCTTGCGAAGGACTAACCCCACTGGGGGTGGAGAAGGACTAGCGTGCTTCAGGTGGGACAGAAGCTGTAAAAGGGGGAGATGGAAATGGTGGTTTAAATGAATGTGTAAAGAAGAAAAGAGAAATAAGGTAAATGTTGGGGTCAAATGTTGAACTGAAATGATATGTGGGTTGAATTGAAAATGAGTGTAAAGAAAATAGGGACAACGTAAATGGGGTTGAGTTAAATTGAAATGTGTGTAAAAAGAGAAGTGAAATGTGGGTTGAATTTAGAGGAATGGGGAAAGAGGAAGGAATGAAAAGGAATGCAAACGGTGGTGGTGGAATGCGAAAAGAAGTGTGCTGAAAAATAAGAGACTATGTGGTGATGGAAAAATGTTGTGGGGTGTTGTGTTTTGGTACAGGGGGATAGGTGTGTGGGTTGTGCAACTTGTGCATGTCGCGTGGAAGCGACATTATTGTTGGGCGGGGAGTATGTAGCGTTCCAGGTAATCCAGGTATTACCTGTAATGTGATGTGCAATAGGAGTGTCTAGATTGCACCTAGGAACTAATGTGTATGGGTGTGTTCCTAGGGGGAAGGGGGTATATAGGACCAGCGGCCGGGGGCCGGATGTCAGTCAAGCTATGCGAGTGAGCGAGACCGGTTGTTGTGTGTAGAGCTAGCTGGGAAGCTAGCTGCTAGGAGCTGAAGGAGCCTGTAAATAAAGAACCTGTACCAACTACAACTCTCCGTTCCTTGGCGGATACACGATCCGCTACAATATGATCTGTTGAAATGTGACTACTGTATGTATTGTAACTGTAATCACTTGTATTTTATTAATGTTATTTTGTTTGATCAGTTCTTTATGCTTTGGCAATATTGTACTTGAGACATTCATGCCAATAAAGCGAATTAGAATTTGAATTTGAGAGAGAGAGAGAGAGAGAGAGAGAGAGAGGGGGAGCATGAGGGAGGGAGGGAGAGAGAGACAGAGAGAGAGAGAGGAAGCGTGAGGGAGGGAGAGAAAGAGAGAGAGAGCAGAAGCGTGAGGGAGGGAGAAAAAGAGAGAGAGAGAGAGGAAGCGTGAGGGAGAAAAAGACAGAGAGAGAGTGGGGAAGCATGAGGGAGGGAGGGAGAGACAGACAGAGAGAGAGAGAGAGAGAGAGAGAGAGGGGGGAGCATGAGGGAGGGAGGGAGAGAGAGACAGACAGAGAGAGAGGGGGGAAGAGGGAGAGACAGAGAGAGAGAGGAAGTGTGAGGGAGGGAGGGAGAGAGAGACAGACAGAGAGAGAGAGAGAGGGGGGGGGAGTGTGAGGGACGGAGGGAGGGAGGGAGAGAGAGACAGACAGAGAGAGGGGGGGAGCGTGAGGGAGGGAGGGAGAGACAGAAAGAGAGAGAGAGGATGTGTGTGGACTGGTTTTATCCAGAGCAATTTAGAGAGAGAGTGGCGTCAGCGGAGGACCAAAATGCACGACTCATTAGCCAATGAACAGCCAGGAAGGGGTCTCACGCTACTTTTGAATGCTAAAATAAAGCTGATAATGTAGGCTACAATTTCATAAAATAAAAAATAAAAAAATCAAAGTAGGCTACAGCACAAACTGTCCATTTTGCTGCAACTCGACAGTGCTGCTTAATCCAGATTGAACCTTACTTCCTGGAACTCTTGAGAGTAAAAAACTGGTCAGTTGGAGTTAATGGAGATGTCGCGACTCTTCTATATACATGACTCTGGTTTTATCCAGGAAATAACAATATCTCTGTTCCAGTTACTGGCTGCTAGTGAGAGTCAAAAAGGGAACTGAAAACCTTCCCATCAAACCTGGAGGCAGAAAGCAACACAACTAATTACTACTTTTTACTTTTAGCAGATTTGCATTTGAACATGAACACACAACATGTTGGAAACCCCTTAGAAGAGAGTTGAGTTTTTGAAGTTATCACACAGCCACACCCTTAACAGCTGAGTCACAGACTCGTTCTTTTTCTAGTCTAAATATGCTAACAGCAGCCACAACAGAGATCTGCTGATAGAGTCAAGAAAGTAAAATAGACTGGAAACTGCCTACTGATGGTACAATACCTTTAGCTGGAGTAGACTGGAGTGGAGACGATCGGCTGAGACACACGACAGAAAGTTATGGTGAGGGAGGAAGAGCGAGAGAGAGCGAGAGAGAGAGAGAGAGAGAGAGAGAGAGGAAGAGAGGAGAGGGGTAGTCTCTTAGAACAGAGATTGGCTTCCGCAATTTTCAAATGCTTCCGCCATACCGTCTGTACTTAGTGGGGGAGAATAGACCCTTCTCACGGGGGCCATTTTGTGTCGAAAAGGCAGGGTAAACACAGGTGCAAGCAAAACACGAATGAGGGTTTCCAACTTCCATGATTGGAATTTGGAAACCCTCATTAGTGTTTTGCTTGCACCTGTGTTTATTCTGCCTTTTCAAAACAAAATGGCCGCCCGTGAAAATGGTCTATTATGCACCAACCAGAATGGGAAGTAGAAAGGCGGGTTTTCTGCTCATTAGTCCAATCAGAATCCAATATGCCGCATTTTTCGTGGACACACGTGTCGTGATTGGTCGGATTCCGTCGAACTTCTTTCCTGTCTGAAGGTTTTTTTCCCAACTTCCTTGTGCATGTTCTGGGGGTGTAACGTACAGACTCGCTGCATTCACCGGATGTAGATGAGACAGTCTGTTTTAAGAGACTAGGAGAGGGGTGGACCTAATACATCCATGGGGTGGACGCGTTATTACGAAACCCACCGCGGTTCTGGCAAAACCACGCCCTCTCCCCTCCTCTCCTCTTCCCCTCTCCTCTCCTCTCCCCCTCTCTCCTCTTCTCCTCTCCTCCCCTCCTCTCCTCTCCTCTCCCATCCTTCCCCTCTCCTCTCCCCTCCTCTTCTCCCCTCCTCTCCTCTCCCCCTCTCTCCTCTTCTCCTCCCCTCTCCCCTCCTCTCCCCCTCTCCTCTCCCATCCTCCCCCTTCCTCTCCTCTCCCCCTCTCCTCTTCTCCTCCCCTCTCCTCTCCTCTCTCCTCTCCCATCCTTCCCCTCTCCTCTCCCCTCCTCTCCTCTTCTCCCCTCCTCTCCTCTCCTCTCCCCCTCTCTCCTCCCCTCTGCCCTCCTCTCCTCTCGCCCTCTCCCCTCCTCTTCTCCCCCCCTCTCCCCCTCTCCTCTCCCATCCTCCCCCTCCCCCCTCCTCTCCTCTCCTCTTCTCCTCTTTGAACAGATCTGAGCCAGCCAATCGCGTTATCCTGTGATGACGTAATGTCCTGTGCCCCATGACTGGATGGACCATATATGGACTTCCTCCCCCCGATGGCTCGTGCTATCATAGCTGCTGACTGTTACTGCACTATCCGTCAGATCCCTTTGCAATAGCAACCCCGTGCAATCCATAAAGGTACATGGACGTTACTCTGCAGAAACTACAGTAACAAAATCACGAATTGCTCTGTTTTTGGAGCTCTGCATGTCTGTGTTTGTCTAGTTAACGAGTTAATAGCTAACGGCTAACATTCGCTAGTTAGCCAACCAACCAGCAGCTAACATTAGCTAGCTAGCTAGCTTACCGGAAGCGATATTTTTTTCGGATGATGGCAAAGGCATAACCCGCCCCTGGCCCTCTCTGCCTCTGATTAGTGGCAGCGTTATAAACCATAGATATGACTATATTAAAAACATAAACACACTGGTGTCTTTCATGCAGGCTAGCAAGCGTAACTGCTGTATGTCTGTCTGACCCACTGAGTCTGACGGTCTGACCACAGACTGTAGAAAGAGATGTAATGCAGGATAGCCAAGCGAATGTGTTTGGATGGAAGTTTGACGCTAGGCCAATCAGAGGCAGAGAGGGGCGGGTTATGCCTTCGCATAGCCTTCGCCATCATCCGAAAAAACAACGGGACAACGCTTCCTACCCAGCGTGTGCACGTCTTTCCGACAGGGGTGGTTGTTATGGCAACTATCAACAACAACAACAACTACTACTAACTACTACTAACTACTACAAGACATAAAGACCGAAATAGGCTACCTTGTTAATGTGTCTGTCGGAGACACGGCCTAACGTTAACATTTAATATGAGCCGAATATCAGCCTGCTCTCAGCTATGTATACAGGAAGTAAACCGGATATTCAGGTGGGTTGTGACGGTTGTTATTGTTGTCAAGTGTAGTGTAGTGCCATCAAGCAGGAGCAGTGTGTTGCTGCCATCTACAGGCAGGAAGGAGAAGGGAAAAAGTTCAGTGAGGTGGACAGACTGTCAGGATTGGTGTTAACCTTGCTTAAGGTGTTAGACATGTGGATCTATTCGCGGGTAGTTGATGGCCAAGACACTCTCGGTAACTGAAGTCTCGATGAGTAGGAATGCTGTGGAACTTGATAGCTAGGTCTGCACTTGTTCGAGGTTGGGAACGGTTGCAGAGGTTGACGTGATCTTAGTTTAGTTTATGAATCACTGGAGAGGACCTGCCGGAACGGGCCTTTATAGATCCGAACATGACATCACCTGTGCTATGACATCACTACCGCTTGCGACATCATCAGAGATCGATGACATCATAGTAGGAATGACGACATCAAAGTAGGAATGATGACGTCATCCTAACAGTACCCTCCCCTCAACGGACGCCACCTGGCGTCCAATGAGGCCATCAAGGATGGCATATGGAGAACAGAAAATCCGCAGGTTCTGGTGGAGGGGCTCCTCAGCAGGAGGTCAGACGCAGGTGGCCAGACCCCCAAAGGGGGGACCAGACAGTGGAGGTGCTCTTCAGCAGGTGGTTAGATGCAGGTGGTTAGACCCCAAAGGGGGTGTAGGAGAGTGAGGTGCTCTTCAGCAGGTGGTTAGATGCAGGTGGTCAGACCCCAAAGGGGGTGTAGGACAGTGGAGGTGCTCCTCCCTAATACTGGATATCGAAGCCATAGATAGACCGATACGTAGACAGAACTTCTACCGGCTCCGGTGGATCCTCTGGAGCCGGCCATCCCCCGGGGCACGATCCAAACATGGGAGGCTGGAGACCATCAAAAGGGTCAAATGCCGGCATATGGAGAACACAAAATCCTAAGGTTCTGGTGGAGGGGCTCCTCAGCAGGAGGTCAGACGCAGGTGGCCAGACCCCCAAAGGGGGGACCAGACAGTGGAGGTGCTCTTCAGCAGGTGGTTCCTAAGGTTCTGGTGGAGGGGCTCCTCAGCAGGAGGTCAGACGCAGGTGGCCAGACCCCCAAAGGGGGGACCAGACAGTGGAGGTGCTCTTCAGCAGGTGGTTAGATGCAGGTGGTTAGACCCCAAAGGGGGTGTAGGAGAGTGAGGTGCTCTTCAGCAGGTGGTTAGATGCAGGTGGTCAGACCCCAAAGGGGGTGTAGGACAGTGGAGGTGCTCCTCCCTAATACTGGATATCGAAGCCATAGATAGACCGATACGTAGACAGAACTTCTACCGGCTCCGGTGGATCCTCTGGAGCCGGCCATCCCCCGGGGCACGATCCAAACATGGGAGGCTGGAGACCATCAAAAGGGTCAAATGCCGCCGTCTCCGAAGGTAGAGCCACAGGGGGATCTGACTCAGCGAGGCCTGCCCTCCCGACCTGTAGTTTGGGGAGGACACCCACCGTCTCCTCCTTTAAACGCCTCTTCTTTGCTCTTGCTCTTGACCGAGGGCTGACGACACTACGGGGACCTCCCAGCATGAAGCTGGAACCTACGTGTGGGTCAAGGACAGGAATTGGCTGCTGCTGAGGTACGGGTTCAGACTCGGCGAGGGGAAGGTCCACAGGTTGTGCCTCAGGGCCAGCAGACTCGGAGGCCCCCTGCGGGGGGACGGAGCCGATCTGCAGGCAGCGATTGAACTTCCCAATGAGACGATCGACAGTCCTCTCCAACTCCTTAACCCTCTTGGAGACACACTGCCACTCCTGGGTCCTGCAGGGAACGCTGCCCAACCGTACAGATTTCGGGGCTGGACACATAGAGTCTTGATCCACTGAGAGTACCACGGGCCGGCGAGCGGTGGGACCACTTACTGGACGCCGGGAGCAGGAGGAGAGGTAATGCCCGGCTCGACCACAGTACAGGCAGCTCCGGGTGTCCAAACGGCGCTGCCTCTCCTCTGGTGTGATGCGAACCCTGCCGGTCAGATCACGGTACAGATGGCTGCTGGGACTCAAATGTGGCTGCCCCTGCTCTGGGATGACGCGAACTCCCCCCCCAGAATATGCGCTTAGGAGCTGGCGGCGGCCGAGAAGCAGGGCTAGCAGTAACGGCCGCGGTGGAAACCTCCGGAACGACAGTGCGCTCGGAAGCTGGGGTAGGAGGAATAGGAGGCACGGGAGCAGTAGGGGATGACCTTCGGAAGTCCTCCACCGTCATGCCCTCGGCCCGCAGGAAACCTGCGAGCCTCTCCTGGAAATCGTCTCCATACTCAGCAGCACCCAGCAGGGGCACGTGCTGTGGCTCAACCAGCTGCTGCGAAGCAGGCACGGCGGGAGCAAGAGGCATGGCTGCACTGGGAACCTCCAGTGTTTGGGTTGGGGTGACTGATCGCTCAGAGGCTGGGGCAGGAGGGGCGGAAGACTGCGGAATGACACCCTCAGGAGGATTTAGTCCGTCGAGACGATCTAGCCGGTTAACCAGGAGGGCGCGCCGCTCCTCGGCAATGGAAGTCAGATTCTGGATTGTGCTAACCAGGAGGGCGTACCGATCATCGACCTTGGAAGCCAGAGCCTGGATTGCTTTTTCCTGGTTGGCAAACAGCTCAATTATCATTCGAAAGGCCTCCCTGATTGGCGGAGATGTATCCGCTAGATCCAGTTCTGAGTGATTCATACTGTCAGGATTGGTGTTAACCTTGCTTAAGGTGTTAGACATGTGGATCTATTCTCGGGTAGTTGATGGCCAAGACACTCTAGGTAACTGAAGTCTCGATGAGTAGGAATGCTGTGGAACTTGATAGCTAGGTCTGCACTTGTTCGAGGTTGGGAACGGTTGCAGAGGTTGACGTGATCTTAGTTTAGTTTATGAATCACTGGAGAGGACCTGCCGGAACGGGCCTTTATAGATCCGAACATGACATCACCTGTGCTATGACATCACTACCGTTTGCGACATCATCAGAGATCGATGACATCATAGTAGGAATGACGACATCAAAGTAGGAATGATGACGTCATCCTAACACAGACTCGATTTAAACACGATTTCAGACGGCAGCCCGTCTTTATTGTCACACGAACACACTACAACACATGCATGCGGCCACTACACACACTCATGCTGACGGTGGCCGGTGAAATATGTCCTCTGCATTTGACCCATCCAGGCTTGTCCTTTTTCCCCCCTTTCCTCCAGGGGGCAGGCCGGGAGCAGTGGTCGCTATTTCTTTCCAGCGCCCGGGGACCATCATTGGACCATCATTGGACCAACTTCCGATGTTGTCGTCACTGGTCGGATGACGATCTTCTGCATGTTTTTAATGGGGGGTTATGTACGAGGAACCCCCTGGGGAGTACATGCAAACTCCACACAGAAAGGCCCTTTCGACGAGATAGCCCACCTGGGCAGTAGGCACTGAAGATATGGGGGGGTCACAACTCCAGCGCCCACAGCGTCCCAGGTGAGAATCGAACCCAGGACCTTCGAGCTGTGAGGCGACATCGCTTACCACTGCACCACCGTACCACACACACACACGCACACGCACACGCACACGCACACACAGACCAAATCAACCATCCAATGAAAGTTAAATGTATGATCTTGGGATTTGCTATTTCTATTGTTTGTTAGAGCCTTCACACTCAAATGAGCCCACTTTTTTCCACTCCATAATAGCATCTAAAGCAGAAAACGTAGGCCTACCCAAACAAAGCAAATATAGCCTACTAGAAATTGGATACAGGTGTTCGACTGATCTGCACCGAAAGGCCGATGACAAGTGAAAGGCTATATGCACGTCGTGTTAAAGTTGTGTGAACTGTCGCAGTTATGTAAACAGAGTCAGCCGGCTAGAGTCAGACACTCAAGCCTCCCAAAGCTCAGGTTCATATGGGTTCCATTGCCGTTGCCACCAAAATGCTGCTCGGCTGATCCCTCCTATAGTAGGCTAACTCCTAGAATACATTCTAAACATAAGAAATGTTGAGTAAAATACTCATCTTACTCTGTGATTTGTCTGGTTGGGATAAATGTATAATGACTTAGATGGCTGTAATCCATATTAGGCTGCGTGAATAGTTTGGCATAGTCGCATGGAGTGAAAAGTAGGCTACAGTTTTGATGCTCAGTGATGAAAATATTGAAACTACATAGCATGTCTGTAGTAAGGAGAATTACTGTCTAATTTTAATTAAAAAAAAACATCCATCTGAATTTGGATCAATTTGGCACAGACATCATAGTTCTTTTCATTCAAATGTGGTATCTGTGCGCGCTCTTCAGGCAGGCAGAGGAACTGTCAGCTGTAAGATTTGACCCCTGTCAAACTCAGACTGGCAACACAAGCAGCTGACCTGACTGATCTGCTCTCCCCTGCAGCTGAAAGTGTTCCAGCCTGGAGAGCCAGCAGGGGGCAGACGTGGACTGACATAGTGAGAGCCCCGTGTTCATTCCCCCTGGAGGACCCAAGCAAGTCACACTGTAACAGCACATTTAACCCTTATACTCGTATCAATATATATCTGCTTTAAAATGCATGTGCCTTTGAAATGCTATAGTGCAATCTACTTTTCTACCACCAGATGGTGAGTAACCATACAGGTTGGGACCATAGACGGGTTGGGACAGTTTTCAATAAGCAGTGAATAGAGATGATAAGTGGTTGTTTTGGTTAATTGTAATGCATGCATAGCATCCTACACCCAGTGTAGGAATTTGGCAGGGGCAAGGGCAAAAATCTCATAATCTCATAATGCCCCTAAAAACCATAATCCAGGGGAAAGAATTGACCCCAATAGTTTGATAATTTAATTTTAATTTCCATTTCCATCTCTAACACACACTCAACACCTGTAAGCTGGTTGCCAGAAAAAGACGTGTTGTTCACACGCTTTAGCAACTTTATGCACTAATTAATTTTTTTTAAAGTGCCCCCAACATTTAGTAAATGCCCCCAGTTTTTAGACAGTGGGGGCAAAAGTTGCCCGCAAAATATTTTTAAGATTTCCTACACTGCCTCCATCCCATTCAGAATTGTTAAAATCACGTATACACCTGATACAGTTGTCATAGAATATTTGATATTGATATTGTTTCACATTGTATGAGGCTCAGAACTGGATTGTTCACCACAATGGGTGCTGGAACACTCAATGTTTTTTTTTTACCAATACTTATCATGACAATATGATCAAAACATTCCATGGCAGCCATCCTGGTCTACCAGCCAAATGACCCTAACAGGGAATCAGTTCAGTGTTGAATTGTGGTTATTTTCTCCTCATGAGCACCACTGGGCCTGTGTGGTTCTGCATTGGCAGAAGTAAACTCTTATCTACTGGCTGCTATCAGGGTGAACATGCCACTGATAGTGACAATAACTAGGGCTGGGTATCGCCACTGACTTCCCGATACGATACGATTCCGATACACAAGGTCCCAAGTCGATACGATTTCCAATACGATACGATTCAATATCGATATTTTAGTTACAATACCAGTTTTGCTTTGATAATGGAAGATTCTCAAAGAACTAATGCTGTAAATTGTACAAGGAACCCTCTAACCTGGTGCATTATTAAAAAATAATAATATTTACATTAAGAATTGACCATAAAGCAAGCAGTTACATCATGTAATTCTTTTTCATTTAAACATGACCAACATAGTCATTCAACATCTTATCTTTCTTTACAGTCTTCTGTCTCTTTCTTTACAGTCTTCTGTGAGAAGCCAAACAAATTTAGATTTCCACTATACAACAGAATCATTGAACAGCAGCATGTTGTAAGCAGTGTTTCATAAAGTATAAATGCTTTGTAAATAAAATAAAATAAAATTAAATACAGCTCATGAACATTTCCAGTTCACAAACATTATAGTGCAAACAGATTTGAGGTCTGTACATCTGGCTCATGGTGCCTATGTAGCCTACAGTATTTATGTTTTTGTTTCAACTACAAACATAAATAAAAGTCAACTTGAAACTATGTTTTAACTACCACACACAGCCTATAATATAGCCTGTTTATTAAAAAAAAATGCATTTTAAAAGATCGATACTGGGATTTATGTATCGATACTTGTTCCTTCACATGAATACCGATTCAATATCGATATATTGATTTTTTTAACCCAGCCCTAATAATAACGCAGCCAGTCGAGAGTCCAAACAGAGTTTGTGTGTTCTGAATGTGGCCTCCAGCTGGTTGAAGCAGGACTACGTCTGGGTATCAAATCAACTTTACACTGGTAGAGGTGGAGCTTAGAGTTTGCTCATATCGGAGCACATATCTTATATTGCTTTATATGGCCTTAGTTGTTGGCTACATGCTGCAGATGACTGTATCGTGTCCAGGGTCCAGCCAAGTGCATCCAGCAGGTCATCATAGTCTGAGATGTGAACTTCCTCCAGTACTGAGACAAATTCATTAATTTCCCCCAAATACAAATGTGTAAAGATGGTAGTGTGACAGACAGGATGGTCGTATCAAACCCTCTCAGGCCCATTAAGACTTTTCCATTTGACCTTTGTGTTCTGCCTTATGGTTGTCTTTTTTGAGTTTGAAGTTTTCACATCCCTCCAGAATCAGCACAAAGCTCAGATAATGAGATAATATATGCTACTCACTTAAGACTTCTATACACTATAATAAGGGATATAACTGTAGCCTATAAAACAAAAACAAAAGACAAAGAAGGGAACTTGAATTTGTACTTATTATATTGAAAACAGCAGTGTAAACCGTAACAACGAAAACA